>NC_034605.1:43374136-43391236 GCF_900095145.1 Mus pahari | reverse complement strand
GAGAGAGAGAGAGAGAGAGAGAGAGAGAGAGAGAGAGAGAGAGAGAGAGAGAGAGAGAGAGAGAGAGAGAGAAAGCAGTCTAGTCCCTGGCCTATTCCACGGGTGACTGGCACACACACGGAACAGACCCATCATCATCTGGCAGAGAGCAAAGGAAATCTTTTCAGAGTTCACAGTGTCGAATTCTGAGAACACGGTGAGGTAGGGAAGAGATGGCTGTCTTTGGGAAGGGATGTACTACAAACGGCAAGCGCTAACCCACATTCACAATCCGAAGGGATGACCTGCTGCTGCTGATCTGATCTTGGGCATGGAAAGGTAGAGAGAACGTTTTTAAACTTCCATTCTCAACAGACTCCTCTGGGCTGAGATCCCCAAGAGACGACCTATCAAGTCTTACCTTCTTCTTTCTCCCTTACTTTTGTTTTCAATGGCTCCAGGATCTTGTCTGTAGGTTGTGAAGTCAGTTGAGTGTCTCAGTTATGCCATGCTAAGCACCAGAGATCTAGGAATGAATGGGTGCTGTCACTTGTTCTATGCATCAAAGGGGTCGCTGCCAATTCTTATGCACCAGAGATAAGCAAAGGAAATGCACAGAGTGTTACATGACACGGAGCCTTCTGCACCAAGACCCAGGGATCTGGGAGACCTGCCCACTGTTTCAATGCTTAGAACTGATGATGATCTGGCCACTGTGCAGACCCAAGACTGAGCAACATGGAAGGAGCTCATAGTTTCAGGACGTAGCAATCTCTCCAGGGACCGTCTATTTAGGTTTTCCTTGGTCTCTTTGTGACATTTCTCTCTCCCGAGTACAGGACAGGACCCCTTCTGGGATAAGAGTTTTGGGACCCTCTGTCTTTCACAAGGTAAACTGGAGCAATCCCTTATTATGGCCATCTCTTCCACAAGGAGAAAAATGAGAAGAGGATTGTCGGAATAGTTTTTTCTGGGTTTCATGGCTGGTTTGTGGGGATGGCCATTCTAGTTTCTAGTTTTGAGGAAAGGAAATTGAATTTGTTTGGTCTGCCTTGTGGAAGAGAGGATGTGAGGAGAAAGAAGGCTGGAGAAGCTTAGAGAAAGGCTTGGCTTTGAGGGCCTCCTCTAGCCTTCTGTCTGAAGAACTTAGCGTGCCAACATTCTACTTTGGGGTATGAATTTTCTCAGTCCTGATGATTTATGGGTTTTGTAGTTGGGAATAGTTCTTGACTTTTTAAAGCACAACACACACGAGAGAAGCCATCGACATATCAGGGCCCCCAGGACTGGCTGGGCAGGTGGTATTCCCTTGCTTCTAGGTTCACTCCTGTGAGTGCTGCAAGTTCACAACCCGCCCTTCCGTTCCCTCCCAACAAAGCATGCTGGAAGGCAGTCAGTGAAAGGGATCATTTGCATATAAGCAAGTTTAATTACTTAGGAAGTTTTTATTATTAATAATGGGTTATGACTGGTGGTGATCACGTTGATGTTCTGCTACACTGGATTAGAGGGAGAAAACAATAAACAAAGGCAAAGATCTACTAAATATTTTAACATGTTAGAGAACAAGTTCAGAAGCTTATGAAGCAGGGTTTGGTTTTTGCTTTTCTTATTAAAAAGGAAGCATAATTTTGTAGGGAATTCTGGGAATTTTTGGATAAATTTGATTATAGGAAAAGGAAGGTTGTAAATTTTATAGGATATAGGAATTTACCCTTTATTAGGCAGGCACTCCACCTAGTATGCATGTCTGCTCTAAAATTAACATTCCGATGGAAGAGGGTACATGAATAACAAAATAAAGCCTTTTAGGGCCTAATTTAAAAAAGATTCTTGATTAAATTGTGTTATAAAAAATACTTTATATTAGTGGTTAATGAAAGGCCAGGCCCTGCACACGCTGGCTTTTGTGTAGTGGTTCTCAACCTGTGGGTTGTGACCCCCTTGAGGTTTGAATGACCCTTTTACAGGGGCACCTAACACCCCACTCTCACCAATGGACAGATCCTAGAAACAGAAACTAAACAGAGACACATGGTCTCTAACAGAAGTTATGAAACAAATGGAGTTAATAGATATCTACAGAACATTTTATCCTAAAAACAAAAGGATACACCTTCTTCTCAGCCCCACATGGTACCTCCTCCAAAACTGACCATATAATTGGTCACAAAACAGGCCTCCATAGATACAAAAATATTGAGATTATCCCGTGCATTCTATCAGATCACCACTGACTAAGGCTGACCTTCAATAACAGCATAAACCATAGAAAGCCAACACNCNCGTGGAAACTGAACAACACTCTTCTCAATGANAACTTGGTCAAGGATGAAATAAAGAAAGAAATTAAAGACTTTTTAGAGTTTAATGAAAATGAAGCCACAACATACCCAAANTTATGGGACACAATGAAGGCAGTCCTAAGAGGAAAATTCATAGCCCTGGGTGCCTACAAAAAGAAACTAGAGAGAGCACAGACTAGTAACCTGACAGAACAACTAGAAGCCCTAGAACTAAAGGAAGCAAATTCACCTAAGAGGAGTAGAAGGCAGGAAATAATCAAACTTAGGGCTGAAATCAACCAAGTGGAAACAAAAAGAACTATTCAAAGAATCAACCAAACCAGGAGCTGGTTCTTTGAGAAAATCAACAAGATAGATAAGCCTTTAGCCAGACTCTCTAGAGGGCACAGAGACAGCATCCTAATTAACAAAATCAGAAATGAAAAGGGAGACATAACAACAGACCCTGAGGAAATCCAAAACATCATCAGATCCTACTACAAAAGGGTATACTCAACAAAACTGGAAAACCTGGATGAAATGGACAAATTCCTAGACAGATACCAGGTACCAAAGTTAAATCAGGATCAGATTAATGATCTAAACAGTCCTATATCACCTAAAGAAATAGAAGCTGTCATTAATAGTCTCCCAACTAAAAAAAGCCCAGGACCAGAAGACAGTTGAAAATGCAGGTATTTACATTACAATTCTAAAGAGTAGCAAAAGGACATAGCAATGGAAAATATTACTATAGGGAGGTTACCACAACATGAGGAATTTTATTAAGGGTTCACAGCATTAGGAAGGTTGAGAACCACTGCTTTAGTGTGATACCTGAAATGGACCTCCTGTGCTGTCTGTATCTGTTACAGCATCCCCATAGTTAAAGTAATTGTAGGGAGTTCTAAGTCTCTATGAGCCAGCTATCTGCTTTATGTGGTATCTCAAGGCAATAGGAGTTCAGTATGGGTGGAGAGATCATTCAGTGGTTAAGGGTACTAACCACTCTTCCAGAGGAACCACGTTCATTTCCCAACACCCATTTGATGACTCTGTAAGAGTCTCTGACTCCAGTTCCAGGGGAATTCTCCTCTGAACAACTTGGGTACCAGCCATCAGTGTGGTGCACAAATATACATGGAAGCAAAACACTAGTGCACATAAAACTCCCCCCCCCCCAAGTGACAACAACAACAACTACAAAAACCCAATAAGGATATCCTCAACCCCCGGCATGTTTATAGTTAAAGACAGGAGATGGATTCTTCCTCCTCCAATATCTACCTCATCTCTGCCAAGGTCTGAGCCACAGTTTCATTCTTGACTTTCTCCACACTCATTGTCTAGTGTCAAGTCCCTATCACTTCTCACTGACGTCAAGCCATTGCCTTTGTCCTGGTTCCCACAGGTAGTCTGATCACCAATGTAGTTCTCACTCTCTTCTTTATATCCCAGAGGGATTGACTGACCATCAGTGCCAACTGGTCACGTATTCTTCCTCTGATGTCTGTATCTTAAGATTGTATACACAAGTGTGCACACAAACACACACACATCCCTACTTTCTCATATATGTACATGCACATACTCACTCACATGTTTACACACACACACACACACACACACACACACACACACACACACACACACACACTATTCTTGTGCACATCAGTGGCTTGAATGAGAAATGTCTTCCCTATACTCATAGATTTGAATACTTGGTCCCCAGGTGGTGGTGGTGTTTGGGTAGATTATGAAACCTTTAGGAGGTGGAGCCTTGATGGAGGAAGCACTTCTCTGGGGTGGGCTTTCCCCCCACTTCCTGCTCTATTTCTCTGCTTCCTATGAGTAGATAGAAGTGTGGCCAGCCTGCTCTCTCCTCCTGTCATCTGCTGCTATGTTTCCTCCCATTATGAATGTTCCCTTTAGAGCCATAACCCGAAAGAAACTGTTCTATAAGTCACCTTGGGTCACTGTAGTTTATCAAAGCAACAGAAAAATAACCAGCATGTACACTCTCACCCAAAACATTTCACTGGCTCTCACATTCTAAGAAGAAAGACTGGAATCCTAAATACAGACATATATAGCTAGGCTATAGTTTAGCTCAGTGGTAAAGAATCTGCTCAGCATATATAAGGCCTTAGGTCTTCCCTGACCTCAACATATTTTTAAAACTATTTAAAAAAATAAAAAAAAGCACCTATCTGAGTAAAATATAGGGTCTTGACGGCCTTGACTACTGACTTGAACCACAAACACTTCATTGTTCGTCATGTTACGTCAGCTTAATGACCCCATTGGCTTACCTTTCATAGCTACTTTGTCCCCAGTGTTCATCGTCCCTATCCATTTGCCTCCGGGCTTCTCCCTTGGTTGAAATACTTTCCTAGCTGACTTCTACTGACCTTTGAGAACAGAACTCATGTCAAGATGGTCCTCATCTTGACCAACTCTCTTCAGCCCCCATGTTCTTCTTTCTGTGCAACATTGTCAGATCATACCCTCTGAAACTCACTGTGTGTGTGTGTGTGTGTGTGTGTGTGTGTGTGCAAATTCGATGACCGTGGAGGCAAGAATCTTGTCTTTTTGCACACCCTTTTATTGAATCAAGATCACGTCATTCAAATAGGATACAGCCATATTTAAGCACAGATATTCCAAGTCTAAGAGCTTTTCTTTTTAATCCCACTTCCTTAATTGTATATTATAGTTAGTCTTGGAGTTTAGACAGTGAACATACCTGTGGTGGTTTTTGACTATGCTTGGCCCATGAGGAGTGGCACTATTTGGAGGTGTGGCCTCATTGGAGGAAGTGTGTCACTGTTGGGAGTGGGGCTTTGGAAGTCTCCTCCTGTGCTGAGACTCCACCCAGTGTGGAAAAGACAGTCTATTTCTAGCTGCCTTTGGAACAAAATGTAGAATTCTCAGGTCCTCCAGGACCATGTCTACCTAGATACTGCCATGCTTCCTGCCATGATGGTAATG
Source organism: Mus pahari (assembly GCF_900095145.1). Taxonomy (NCBI): domain Eukaryota; kingdom Metazoa; phylum Chordata; class Mammalia; order Rodentia; family Muridae; genus Mus; species Mus pahari. The sequence goes on along the minus strand of NC_034605.1, from coordinate 43,385,981 downwards.
AACTGAACTTCTGAAATTGTAAACCGGCCCCCATTAAATGTTGTCCCTTATAAAAGTTGACTTGGTCATGGCATCACTTTTCAGCAATGGAAACCCTACCTAAGAAAATACCCAAGGAGTTTGTGTTTTTTTGTGTGTATGTGTGTATATGTTCACATATGTGGGTGCATTTATGTTTGTGTGATTGTATGCAGAGACTCAAAGTCAATGTCAGGTGTCATTTTGATTAGTCTTTTCTTAGTGAGGCAAGATCTTTTCAGCCCAGAGCCTACTATTTCCTGATAATCTCACTAGGCAGCTTGCCTCAGGTATCTTCTTTTTCTGCTTCCCCAGGAGTGGGATTATAGGTGGAGATCTCGCCTGACTCACTTTTACATAGGTTTTGGGGTGGGGGTCTGAACTCTGCTCTTCATGCTTGTGGGACAAGCACTTTGCCCACTGACCTATCTCACCATCCTCCCCTCCCCCAGGGGCTTTAATTAGGCAGCTAAAGTATCTGCTGTGTGGAGAACAAACATCTCTGTAGTGGATCCTGGACTACAGCACAGCTCTGGCTATAAATTCATTGTTTAGCAGTGATGCGTTCCTTCCACGGCCCAGGTAGGAGAAGTAGGACTCGACGTCTCACACCAGTGAGCAGCTACACATAGTGACAGTGGGATTCTTCTTTCCTTTGAAGCTGCTAATGTGCTCTGACAGTCAGCTCTGTGCCCTTGTGAGCTCTTTCCCAGCTTAGCCAGTGATGGAAATTAGACAGCAAGCTTTTCCTGGCTTCCTCTCATCCAGCCTCACCCAGGTTTCCTAACACAAACAGCCCTGGAGAGCATCCCGCGATTCAGGGTGAGATTTCTCTACCATTATCATCTCTCCTGTAGGCTCTGGATGCCAAGTTAGTCTGTAACCTTTGCATGAATCCATTCTAGGCTTCTTAAAAGCACATTATTTACTACCACCACTACTACTACTACTACTACTACTATATGCCTTATTCTAATGAGAAAGAGAAAGAAAGGGTGTGGATTTGGGTTGGTGACAAAATGAGGAAGATCTGGGAGGAGTTGGGGGAGGTGAAAACTGTAATCATAATATGTTGTATGAGAAATCTATTTTCAATGTAAAAGAAGAAATTATGAAAAAAGAGTGAAAAACCAAAACCGTAAGTTGGGTCAAGATCTTACCACTACCTCAAATGTAATTATTGCTCTCACTGGTTAGTTGTGAATGGAGATTGAAATCCTGACATACTGAATTTGATTTGGTCATGGAATTGTTTCATGAGATGGACAAGACAAACCTGTGTGTATGGCTTTAGAAATTTACTCATATACTGGAAAAATATTTACTCACTTAAAAAAAAAAAACAACCAAACAAACCAGAACTGCATTAACAGACTCACAGTGAACTGTGCAATAAATGATGTCATAAAAATCAACTTTTTGACCAAAAGTATTTAATTGATTTGCGCTGATTTTATCAAATCATGGTTTAAAAGATTTATTTATTATTTATTGTATGGGTATGAGTGTTTGGCCTGCTGTGCGTGCATCATGACTTCAGAGGCCAGAAGAGAACTTCAGATCCCCTGAAGATGGTTGTGAGCTACTATGTGGGTGTTAGGAGTTGAATCCAGGTCCTCTGGGAAAATGTTCTTTATTACCAATCCACCCTAGCCACTTCCCTCAAACATTTTTAATGCTCAGTTCATGTTTATCTAAATGTGTAGCACATTTTTGGATTTTCATATATTTGGATACTTTGGATTTGGAGGAAAAAAAGAGAAAAATATTTTGGTGACTTTTATATCTCTTCCTACATTTTCTCTTTCTTTTAAAAACAGCACGTTTTTATTGTAGAACACATTTTAAAGCCAGGGAACATTTATATCAGAGTCAGAATAGCGATGGATCATTAGAAATGCAGATTCCTGGTCTCGACGAAGACCCATCGAGACATGTCTTCCATCTCTCAGACCTTGGAGTCTGGATATTTGACCAACTCCCTGGGTGATTCTTATATCCAAGAGCAGCCTTTATAAAATATGGTTTTAAAAAAATAAGAAAATGACCAGAATCTTGGTGACCATCTTATTCCCATGAGATCTCCTGTTTCCTTTAAAATAATTGAAAAAGACTTTCTAATGAAAAATTTCTATGGGCTGGTGAGACGGCTCAGGAGATAAAGGCATTCCTTGCAAACCAGGGAATAGAAGTTTTATCCCTGAGACCTACAGTGTTGGTGGAGGGAGAGAACTGACTCCTACAGTTTTTCTCTGACCCCCTCAGTAAATAAGATATTTGTAAAAATCCATTTAAATCATAGCTTTTCTGACTCCATAACCATTAGAACTGTGTGCTTCTGGTTCCTGAGTATGGTCCTTGTTGAAGCAGAGAAAGAGATGGAGAATTGTACAGGGGGAGGTGGAAAATTCTGGAAGGAACCCTATCCTGATTTTCCTTTATTTTTCTCTTCTGTCTCTCTGACACCTCTTTTCTCCTCTTTCTCTTTCACTTTTCCTTTCTACCCGCGTTCCTAGGAAACTCCTCCCTGTGCCTCCACGGCTAGTCCCTAGTTGCCTTGTGCTTACATTCCCTTGGATCTATTTTTGTCCTTAAGTCTGAGGGAATTTAGAAGGAAAGAAAGAGGCACGCATCGCAGATGACCAAGCATGAATAAGAAGTACAGCAGTTAAGGCAGTGGTGCCAACAAGAAAAACCATCCAAAAAGGTGCCGGGGAGAGGAGCCTGAGTAGGGTTTACTAGTGAACCAAAGGGCACAGGCCAACAAAAATGGTTTCTGATGGAGAGAGGATGATTTACCCTGGACTTCACTGGACTCACAGAAAGTGCTGCACCTCCCGTCCCCTGTCCCGTATTGAGAGAAATTTTTGTAAACCCCTCAGCGCAAGAAACCCAGAGGACATTATTTTGCAGATATTTGAAGGGCTCATTAGCAGGCAGCTGCATTAATGTAGAACAAGAAGCTAAGACGAGGGTGGGCAGACTTTTAGCTGAGTAGTCAAGTCTGTGTATTTTTTAAAGGATATTTTCAACAATCATGACCTAGGAGAACCGAGATCAGTATGATTGTATTTAGTTGGCTAACCCTTTTATTTAGCCATCAATCTACTATTTTAATCATGTCTTTGGTTCTGGGAATGCTGGCACTCAGTTGCTGGAGCAATTCAGTTCTGATACAAGGGGAAGTCAGATGTGTACAAGGAGAGCTACGGAAACAGAAATTAGTTGGGGCAGGGAAAGAAATTGATTAAAGAAGGGGAGGAATCAGAACAAATTAGAGATCATTTCCTTGCCATCCCTTTTGAAGGGACTCATCAATATTTCTTTCCCGGAACTGAAATCACAGTCACAGACACACGGCCTGAGAGAAGGCCCTGCTTTTCTTGAAACTGTGTACACGCAAGGCATGGGCTCGGATCTCAATGCGACAAGTCTTGCTTTATCCATTAACACGTTAGAAGAGCCCTTCAGGCAGGGTCAGGGCTTGAGTAGTGGTGAGAACCCTCACGTAGACGCTGTTCAGAAGGGAACAGCACGTAAGAAATTAAGATCCCGGCAGAACTGTGTTTGAAGAAGGACGACTCTGATTGGCTACTCACCCCGCTGCCTCCTGTAATGTGTTACGCAGTTGGAAGAGAAGACCCTGGCTGTATCTGGTCGGCTCTGCCCGGAGGGAACCTTTTTTTTGTTTGCAAGCTTTAGTTTTCACTACTCATGGCCAGGGAGAAGGTTTGAATAGTGCAGTCAAGCCAAGAGCATCTCTGGGGTCTCTTGCAGTCCTAAGATTCTTTTGAGCATGCTCACTTTCGTGGGTGCTGTATAATACTCTCTTCCTTTCTAGTTCTTGCCATAGACTTTTGATGGAGTACCAAGGTTCCTACTGACAACTCTTCCTCCTCTCCCCCTCCCCTCCTTCCCCTCTTTCTTTTCCTACTTCCTGTGGATACACGCATATGCGTAGGTGCCCACGAGTGTAGAGAACTCAGAAGTCAGCTTCTAATGTCCCCTAGGTATATCCTTTTTGCTTTTGAGAGAGGGTCTTTTACTCAAACGTGGGGTGGCAAATTAGGTTAAGCTGGCTGCCCAAGGACTCCCCGGGATCTGTGTCTGCCTCTCTAGCATTGAGGTGACAGGTGCACGCCACCACGCTCAGCTTTTTTTACACGGGGACTGTATTGGGCATCAGCTCCTCATGCTTAGGGTGCAAGCACATAACAAACCGACGCATTATCCCCTGTCTGCACCCCTTCTTCTTTTCTTGTCCTGCTGGCCTCTTTTAACTCCGCTTGTTTGCACCTGGTCGTGGCTAAGGACGGGGCTGGAATTGATTGCCTCCAAAGCAGCATGTTCTCCACCAGACTGGAGCTACTATAAATCATTTTACTGGGTTCTATTTCCTGAACACTTCTTTTAGGAGCAGTGGGGGCAGGGGAAAAGGGGGGAGCCCAAGAACTGGAAACAGATTTGCTGAAAGGTCTCAGCAGAAACTTCGCGGGATGACCCAGTTGCTCTGTTTCCATTCCACAGTAAGGGAGTCGCGGGGGGGGGGGAGACTAATAATTAGTTTCACTCGTAGGTGAAGGATGGTCTTTGAGGATGTCTGGCATTAATTAGAACAGTGGCCACTACTGCCCTTTTTCCAAATCCTGCTCTTTAAAACCAGGCCCTGCCAATCTGGACAGGGCTTCAGGGCTTCTCCTTTGGAAGAAGAGAATGAAGGTGACAGGGTCTGCGTTAGATACTGTGCGCAAGGCTCAAAGGCTCAGCATGCCCCCCCCCCCCCGCCTCCTTTCGGAACACACATTCTTCAGGGCAGAACTGCAGGTCCTTTGCTTCTGTGTAACGGGGACTTGCCTTTAATCTTAGGGAATGGACCAGCTCTGCAAAGGGGAGCAGTTGTTTTCCCAACTAGCCCTTCCATGCAACCCCAACCCAAGTTTTATTTATCCATTTTCTTACTGTTCTGTGGGATCCACGTGCTCAAACCTCACACAATGTTAATTTCATATCATCGTTTAAACGATGACTGGAAATCTGAACTCCTGTTTTGAAGGATTAAAAAAAAAATAAAATAAAATCAGGGGCTCTACTGTGTGTCTTTGCTGGACACATATAATCCCTAGTGTGTGTGTCTCAGGGACAATGAGCCTTTGAGTCCCACATGACCTAGCCTCAATGACATGGCAGGTTCTAGGGCCCACTGAGGCTCAACGTTTTGCAATCATGAAGTCCAGATCTATTCTGCCTCTGTTCTCCTGTAAATTCGCTTATACTACCATTTGTGAAAATACTGAGCCTTAACTATGTGCTAGGAACAGAGGGGAAGACTGCCTGTGTGGTGCCACCTCTACAAAGATGCCTGGAGTCCCCAAGTGCTTCCACGTACCATGTGAAGAACCAGAGGCATGGAGGGAAAGTAATGTGGCCATGATATACAGCGAATGCCTCAGATGGGCTTTGAGTCCCAGAAGCACTGGTCCCAAGGCCCAGCTGTCAATCCTGAGGGCTGCTACCTACATGGGCTCCAGGAAGCCATAATCTAGCATCTGCTTTACCTCTTGAGTTTAAGATTCTCTGCATGCCTTTGTGCCATGCAAGGCATGAAGTGTCTGAGACAGTCTGAACCTAGCCTTTTAATGTATTAATATTTGTCCATGTCTAAGAATACGTTTGGACATACGCAGTGTGTTATCAATAGGCACCTGGATCCCAAATTACCCTGTCTCAGTAGTTCAAAAGGAATAATATTCCCTTGGGTTCAGAGTCTCAGGAAATTGAGAGTGGCCATGGGGGTCCTTCCAGCTTGGGTCTCTGGAGGTGGAGGGCAGGATGGTGATACATATAGCACTACTGAGACTCCGGAGCATCCCAGAGGGCCTCTCTCACGGGGCTCTGTGATGCAGACAGGTTCAGTTCGCCATTAGGGCTGTCAATGAGACTGCCTGCAGGTTACCTTTTCTCAGTGAAAAGTTCCAGAAAATTCCCAAGTCAGATAAAAGCAGCATCCTGGCTTCCATTGTGGTAGGTGTCTCTAAACACAGCCTGCTGTCAAGAACAGGCACTAGGTTCTATCTCTTGAAGGGAGATGCATTTGTTTGTTTGTTTGAAGGACCATATTTGAACAACTGAGAAGGAACTTCACGGTGAGTCAACCCGCTCTCCCCCAGTACTGTATTTCTTTGACCAAGGCATCTACAGTATAAGAGAACATTCCACATAAAATAAATAAGGCAAATACTGGTTCTGTCCAGATGTTCTAGGTATCAACTTGGACCCTAGCTAGCACTTCAGTTTCCTGAGGTGGAAAATGGGGACAACATTCTGATGTGGGTGTGGTTTATTCCCCCAAAGTTCAAGAGCAGGAAGCTGGCTTTTCACTTTGGTATACTGAAATGATGGATGAGGTTGGACCAAGCAGCAGGCAATCCGATTATTGGCTAACCATCCCAGTGGATCGATTAATGGTGTCCTGCAGGAGTGAGCCAGATATTGCGGGACTGAATTAGTTCCTTCATGGGAAGGTCGTTCTAAGGAAGCCTGGTAGTTCTTTTGCACACAAGCACTATTCAGGAGGACGCCATCCTCCACAACACTGTCATGCAAGCCAAGCAGGTATCAGCACAACACTTTTAGATCCCCCAAACCATGAGTAATAATCAACCTCTTTCCTTATGAAGATATCCAGCCTTAGGAATTTTGTTATAGCAACACGAAAAGGGGCTAACACATAGCTTTTCCATTGTTCGGTGGATTTGCAACATAGGATTTGTGTAGAAGACCTTTAGAATACATTAGTAATCCAAAATTCAACAGTATGGTTACGGCCATCGAATAGGGTTATATGGAATAAAATTATGGAAATAAATTTAGAGCCAGGAAAAACATATACAGATCATTTTCATATTTTTCTTAATTTAGCAGATTTTTTTTTTTTTTTTTTTTTTTTGGCGTGGGGAGTCACCAAATCCATTTCATCATAAATCTGAATCTCGGGAAACAGCAGGAGGGAAACCACGTAGTTGAATAGATGACAGAACACTCATTTTGATCAAGATACAAACAAGTAAGTACAGTCAGAAAAATAAGCAGGCAGACCATGAAGCAGAGCCGAGTACTATTAGGAAAGCAAGATAAGTGTTAATTAATGAATTATGAAACTCACACAGTTTTAAAGATAATTTGATGACACCTATTTCTCGTTAAAGAATATTGCCATCAACAGTCCCCATCACTGAATACTAATAAAACCTCTCCCCATTCTCTTTTACAAAGTAAAGTCAACAGTGGAAAGAAAGAATAAAAAAAAAAATGGTTGTGATTGTAAGAATTTTATTTGAAATTGCAACACAGTGAAATTTGCATAAATTCTAATAAAGCAAAATTAAAATCCATTAACACTTGTCTCTGGTAATTAACGTAAGCTTGCTGCTTCAAATGACTATTTCAGACATATGGAGGGAAGTAAGAATGGGAAAATGCCGAGCCAGAGAAAAATATGAAGATTATAAACCAAGAATGATGTTACTCAGAAAGCCCCTAATTTTAGAAGGGAAATAAAAGTTATTTAGGCTTTTAGGAAACATTGAAAAATGCTTTCTAGTTTACAATGTATGGACTCACTCATGGTTTTTAACCAGATGTTTATTCTATAAGATACCCAGGACTCTCACCACTTAGTACATTAATGACAATTTATTACTGGTTTCTAATTGCAACCCTCTGGAGAGAACAGAAATGTTAACAAATATTGATTATTTAAGACAAACCATAGAAAAACGATAGTTTCTGATTAAAAAAAGGATAATTTTTAAACTTTTAATAGTTTTTTATTTTTTAAAAAATTACTCTCAGGAAATGAGGCTGGGGATTGAATCTTTGGATTTAGTGGTGTGGTGCCACATATTTCGGCTTAATGATGTAAAACAAAATACTCTCTGTTAAAGAGGAAAATAAGTCTCTGTAGAAATAAGATTAAAGGATAAATTTGTTTTTGTTTTTGTTTTTAAATATCCAAGACTTCTTTTATTGTAGACACACTTACAGTAGAAGTAAAAACTTGAAAATCAAAATAAACTAAAAAAGATGGTGATGATAATACCATGAGGATGATTATGATGATTATAGGATGATGCTAACAATGATGATGATGATGATGTTTTCCAAGCATCTGCTACATGTCATGTGCTATGTTAATGTGGACCACTCCCTGCCTTTAACATCCCATGCCTATGTGAGTGTATTCACTCAATGGCATGCCTGTGAAGGTCACACTGATTTTGGCATGACCCTTTGCTTTTCTCTGCTGCTTATGTCAGTGTCACTGGCCTATGAGCTTCTGCAGATCCTCCCATCTCCACGTGCCGCATGGCCATAGGAATGCTGGGATTGCGAACATGCACTGCAACATCTGCCTCTGCACAGGTCTGAGATTCCAGACTCAGGTCCTGGTCCTTGCATGGTGAGGGCCTTTTCATTGAGTATCTCCACAGCCTGATTATTTTCTCTTCATTTTAAACCACATTACTTATTTATTCCATGAAAATGTTCTGCACCTATACAATGTAATTTAGTCATATCCACCCACCACTTCCTCTCTCTCACTCCTCGTAGTGAGCTTGATTATTTTATATTTTCAACATTTATTTATACAAATCATGACTGCTGCAGTTCATTTAATACCTAGTAAGACCAATGTTTGGGTGGCCTTATCATAATTATTTATGGGGGTTATATACAATGAACTAAAGCTAAAATAAAATAAAATAAGGTAAAATCCCATAAGGAGAATGCTCTAGTCACTCATCTGTTCAGTGCAGAAGGCAGGTTTAAGCTCAGATCAGTCTTATACCTCATCTCATCTATTTGAGTACCCTCTACAATAGCGAGATTAATAAACCATCACCATCGCCCCTGAATAGAAGTTTAGGTTTGAACAATACTTCCAACCTCTAAAGTACTTGTGATAAGTGATTGACATCTGATAGAAGATTGAGGAACTTTCTCTGAAATAAGATTTCCTTCATTAAAAAAAAAATTAAAACTCGTGGTATGATATACGCAACACGGAGGTTGCCATCATCATCTTAGGGCGTTAAGTGCATGCGCACTGTTACTCAATCATATCTATTTGCCCCCAAACTGCTGTCAACATCCCTAATTGAAACTACATTGCCAAAGCTTCCCATCCCCCCCCCCCCAAGACCCTGACAACCACTGTTTGTGTTCATTCTCTGTGAACGTGACTATGATGGTTCCTCAGCCAAGTGGAGTGATGCGCATCTCTATTTTTGTGCACAGTGTATTTCACTTTGTACAGTGTCTCAACCTAGGGACGTCCCGAGATTTATTGTGTATCAGAATCACCTTCCTAGCCGGGCAGTGGTGGCACAAGTCTTTAATCCAAGCACTTGGGAGGCAGAGGCAGGCGGATTTCTGAGTTCGAGGCCAGCCTGGTCTACAGAGTGAGTTTCAGGACAGCCAGGACTACACAGAGAAACCCTGTCTCGAAAAACCGGGGGGTAGGGGGGTGAAAGAAGAGTTATCTGAACTCTTTTTCCTTCCACATCCCTCCCCTCTGAAGAACACCCTCAAACTCCCTAAATCCATTCCCTATCCCCAAGCAACACCTCACAATTACTCACTGAGCAATCTCTCCAGCCTTGACATCTTGGGGAGTTGTGTTTTTTTAACAGTGATGTAGCATTTTATGGTCCCACCAACGGTGCAAGAGAATTCTATTTTTTAGGGTCCTCATCAACATAACGTTTACTGTTTTCTGTTTTCCTTACTGAGCCCATCCTAAGACTGTAAGCCACTCTGACAAGGGCTTGCTTTGCATTTAATCTGTGGGTAAATGATGTTAAATATCTTCTCACATGTTTTTTTGTTTTTTGTTTTTTTGTTTTGGCTATACTTTCGGTGAAAGATTTTTACCCTGAAATTTAAAAAGAGTTTTATAGTTTTATTTCATATGTATAACTCTCTAAATCATTTTAAGTTTCTTTTTCTCTATGATGTTAGGCATCATGGTTCTTTGTCAACTTGACACAAACTTAGACACACCCAGGAAGAGGGAATCTCAATTAAGGTATGGCTTCCATTGGAATGACCTGTGGGGATGTCTCATTGCTAATTGATACAGAAGTGTCTATTCCACTGTGGGTGGACTATTCCTAGGTACCGTTCCTCGGCAGTTGGACCTGTATTGTATAAGTAGCTGAGGAAGCCAATGGGAAGCAAGCCAGGTCTTCTATGGGCTCTTCTTTAGGTCCTGCCCCCAGGCTCCTGCCTCAGATTCCCTGGATGAGAGAGACTATAAAGTATAAAATAAAACAAATTCTTTCCTCACCTAGGCTCCTTTGGGTTAGTGTTTTATAGCAGCTATAGAAAACAATTTGGAAATTAGGAAAGAGTTTAACTTCATTTTTTTTTTTTTTTTTTAACATTCAAATGCCCAGTCTCCTAGTACCACCTTTGGAAGAGTCTTTTCCCCATTGAGTGGTGTTGCCACCCTTATTAAAAACCATTCTACTGTATAGGAGGACATTTCCCCCCTAACCTCTATTACCTTGGCCTGTATTTATCTCTACGTCAATATCATGATCTCCTGATTCCTGTGGACTGTAGTAAATTTTAGACTAGGAAAATGTGAATGCCTCTACTTTTAAAGAAAAGATCTTGTTCTTGTTCTTTAGCATGTATCAGGGTTAGCTGTGAACTTTAGGACTGAATTTTCTGTTATTAGAAAAAAAAAAAACCCGGGATTTTGATAGGAATTACAGGACATTTGCAGTTTGCTTTAGGTATGATTGGTGTCTTCATGATAGAAACCCTTCCCACTTATGAACAGGATTGCATTTCTGTTTCTGTGAGTCCTGTAAGAGTTCTTTTGTCAGTACGTGTGGTGTCTGTGTACATGTCCCTCACATCCTTGCATACGTGGTTTTTTTATGCTTGCATCTTTGCAAGGTATTGTGATTAGAGTAGGTTTCTTCATTTCCGTCTTAGGTTGCTTACTGTGACTGTATAATATTATCAGTGGCTTGTGTTTGTTGACTCTGTATCCTAAAATGTGGTTAATTTCATCACTCGTTCTAGTTTTTATTTAAAATTGGAATCTTTATTTTCTTCTGTTAAGAGATAACATCGTATAATCTACAACAGAATAATTTTACCCTCTCCTTTTCAAGTTGGATATCTTTTTATTTAATCACCTTCTCTTGTTTAAGTGCGGTGGCCAGAACTTCCAGTGCTGTACTGAGTGCTGTGGCAGAGGAAAGCACCCTTGCTCCATGTCCCTTCCTGAAGGAAAAGTCTCGGCCTTTCACCATTGACTGCAAGGTGAGGGATGGAGTTTCACATCTGAAATTAATTTTAAAGATTACGTTTATTTATGTATTTTTGTGGGGGCTCTGCAGGGGCACCCACACATCCCAGCAAGGGCATAGAGGTCAGAGGAGAAGCTTCCAGCATATCCACTTCCTAAAACGAGGTCATTAGACACGGAAAGAACTAGACAAAATTTTCTCATTAGCTTTTATAATTGGCCACGTATTGACCTCTACAAGGTGCTGGTTCCTCATCTAGTGTTTTCTTTCATGTCAATGTGAAGGGATTCCTGCAGTGGTTCTTTATTATTTACTTATTAGTTTTTATAAGTTATATCTAGGGATAATTTTTGAGAAACCTACAAATCATCCCACAGAGGAGAGTGTGAGTGTGAAGAGAGACACCTTGCAGAGGATGGCTGCATGGGATAAATGACCTCTCTTTGATTTCAAGGCCATTTCCCTGGTGTGTGTGTGTGTGTGTGTGTGTGTGTGTGTGT
>NC_034605.1:43372501-43374021 GCF_900095145.1 Mus pahari | reverse complement strand
TGTGTGTGTGTGTATGTGTGTGTGTGTGTGTGTGTGTGTGTGTGTGTGTGTTTCAACAGTTTGATTGTTACCTGACATGTGGTTCTCTCTATTCCTGGAAATTTCTAGACTTCTTGGGTGTTTATAGTCATGTCATTTTTATCGAGTTTGGGAAGGTTTTAGTCATTATTTCTTGAAGAAATGTCTTTGTCCTGCTCTCTCATTCTTCCTTTCTTGGGACTCTCACATTACTGGTCAGTTTCGAGATGTCTGACAGGCCTATGGGGTAATGTGGTTTTTCTCTAATTGTTTTTCTTTCTGATCATTGGCCTTGGCAAAAACAACTAAGTGATTTTTAAGTTCACCAACCTGTCTCCTTAAGTTTGCCTTTAAAAACTTTAGGACAGTTTCATCTTAGTTACTGTGTTTTCTGTTCTACATTGTCTTTTTTTGATTTTTATTAAAATATCTTTATTGTTATTTGCATGTATATGTTCATATAACATTGTTTAGAGTCTAGAATGTCTAGACATTTGCCATCTTATCTTTTTTTTGCATAAGCATCTGTTTTTAAGTCTTTGTCTAGTAAATCTGCAACTTAGTCTTTTTCATGAGACATCTGTTATTTGATGATCAACAATTTCTGTTCTTTTGCATGCCTTGTTATTTCATCTTGAGAAATGGACATTTGATTATGTGCAAACACTGGAAATGAGACTCTCTTTCCTCCTTCCTGTCTTCCCTCCCTTCCTTCTTTCCTTCCTGTTTCTGCCAGGGTATAAACTTGGGACTTTTTTAACCTTTCTCTTAGAAATGTGTAATAATTTTTCCCCACACCTTTCCCTAGAAATGTGAAATAATTTTTCTAAATTCCATTTTAATAGCGCTTGCTTTGGAAAAGCCTAGTGTCTAAATGTCTTACTTCCAAAGGACATAAACAGAAAAAAAAAATGAAGAGGGAAAGATGTGATGGCCCTCTAAATCTCTTGGAACTAATTTAGTGGGAAGACTAACACATGGTCCCGTGGCTACTTTCTGACTATAACCACAAACAGCGACCCCAACAATCAGTGATCCATGATATTTAGAAGTCAGGGACTTTACTGCTCAATGTCGCTCCCCAACGGTTGTGTACATGTGGTTCCATAAACACGCACACACAACACTTACCGCCAGCAGCAGGTAGATGTTACAGGGTGAGAATGGACTTTGATAAAAATGGACCACAGTTTGTACTCCAAGCCAGCGCATGCAAAAATGTGAGCCCTGGAGTATATCCTAGGTTTCCAAACAAGAGAGATCCCCTTCTAACTGGGAAGGTTACCCCTTGAGCTTCTTACTCTCCTTTTAGACTAGCTCTCGTTTCTGGTTCACAGGACACAGAGATGACAGCTTGCTTATATACACAGGAGACTGCTACACAGTATAGGGGAAAGGTCATCCGTGTGGGTCTTAGCTGAAAGTTAGTGATGAAAGATGTTTATATTGCCAGATGTGTGTGTGTGTGTGTGTGTGTGTGTGTGTGTGTGTGTGTGTGTGTG
>NC_034605.1:43348079-43372414 GCF_900095145.1 Mus pahari | reverse complement strand
GTGAGAGAGAGAGAGAGAGAGAGAGAGAGAGAGAGAGAGAGAGAGAGAGATACTAGAGTCATTCATAAGTCACATTTGGACTTCAGTTCACAGGGTCTCGAAGGAGCTGATATTTAGATGCACCTATGTCCTCATCACCCCTGTCTCATTCTGGAGGCTAAAAAGGAATCAGAAGTTGTGTCTAGGTCCTGAGTCTAAGTCTTATCAGCAGAGGCACCCTCTGTTAAGCTTTCTGTTGCTGCCATGCAACCTGGGCTTATTGAGTGGACCATGGGGTTATTCTACAGGATGCCACCGTGTGCATCGGCAGATGCTTATTTCTGCATCTTGACCAAGATAGAATTCTATTTATGCCTTGTAGGTGCACAGGAAATTCGCTTCCAAGATCAAGCTGACACCAGAGTAAAGATTCTTCCCATCAACTATCCAGATCTTTTTTTCTCATTTTTTGGCAGTGCTAGCGAACTGAATCTAGGGCCTTGTGCATGTGAGGGAACCACTTTACAATTAAGCTACAGCCCCAGTCTACTAATTGTCTGTAGAATTAGTAATGGCATTAGATGAAGCCTATTTCTTCACTCACTCCAACACCAGACCTTCTAAGGGTCATGTGAATTCAGAGGAACATCCCAATTTTCCAGAAGCCATCTCATTTTTGAAATGTGATCCCTAGCTATACAAAGCAGCTCACTGTACCCTGAATACCCTCGGGGGCACCATCAAAAATATGCTGTCTTCTTTAGTGAACCACACCATCTATTTAAGGAAATTGCTCTAAATAAATTAGGGAGGGCTCTGACTATTGTTTCAAGAGTGTTTTGTTTGTTACAGTTCTAGGGAGATGACTGTCCCCTCGGGCCAGATTTGTAAAGGACATAATTTCAAAACTGAGAAGAGCAAATAATGAATGAGTAGGCTTTGGGAGCTACAATACAGGCTTCAGATCCTTCCTCCAATCTGCCTGTGGGTGTTGACTGGAGCTTTTAGGAACCCTTTAGCTCAATTTATCCTTCAAGCTGTCATGGCTGGTGATACTCGCTCCTGTTTCAGTGTAAGGCAGTGCCTGTCCCACACTTAGTCATGCTCAGATAAAGATGAATACTATATGCCTCCCACCTGGGGAGATGGTTCAGCAGTCAAGAGCATTTACTGCTCTTTGAAAGGAACGCAGGTTTGGCTCCCAGCACCCACAGGGAGGCTCATAACAGTCTCTAACTTCTGTTACAGGGGGACCTGAGACCCTTTTCTGGCTTCTGTAGCCACTAGGCATACATGTGGTATACACACATACATGCAAGTAAAACATGCATTCAGGAACTGGAAGACACATGGTAACGTGTCTCTTTATTCGCGTCTTTAACATGTGCAAAGCTGCTACTAGTGGCCTGTCTGCTGAGAGAAGTGGGGTGTTCTTACCAAAGGGCGCCTCTTTTGTGAGTTGTGCTACGTACTGAATTTGCCGACTCCAGGGCAATGGCAATGTTTGGAGTAATGGAAAACAAAGTTTGCGCTGACCATAGTGTCAGGGGCTGGTGGGTGTCAGTATTTCTGTGGTGCTCATCTCTCTCTCTCTCTCTCTCCAGTACATGGAGTTTTATAGCAAAATGGATTTGAATCTGGGTGGATATGTTCTCTGAGAACTAAACAGGCACATGCCATCTAGTAACTAGGGGTCATACTGTATACATGATACATGTCATCCCCACCTAGGGGATGTACGGGCCCTATGTCTGTCACAAGCGCGAAGATGGCAGTGTTAGGGAAGCATGGCTTATTATTCTGCTGAAGATGTTAAGTTCTTTAGGAAGCTTCTCTGAGCTGTGCCAACCAGTTCGATCAGACTCCTCATTTGAATTCTGTTGCTGTGAAAGTCAGAGGCAAAACACCGTGCATGGTGTTCTTTCTTGGCACTGTTGATTTTACATAACATACTGAATTTGAAGATTTCTGGTGTGTGTGTATGAGAGAGAAACACACAAACACACACACACACACACACACACACACACACACAGAGACAGAGAGAGACAGAGACAGAGACAGAGAGTGTGGGTGGGTGGTGTATACAAGAGAGCCTGAGTGTATGTGTTTGAAACTATGAATTTGAGTATATGTGTGTGAGTATGAAAATGTATATGTGTGTATGTGAGAGAGACAGACAGACAGAGAGCATGTGTGGTATGAACAAGAGAATGTGAGTATGCATGTTTGAAAGTGTATGTGTGAATATGTGTGTTTGAAAGTATGTGTGTGTGCATATGTGAGTGTGTGAATGTATATGTGTGTGTGCATGTGTGTATATATGTGTGTGGTATGTATATGTGTGTGTGTGTGTGTGTGTGTGTGTGTGTGTGGCCTGCTACTCTGAAGTCACTGAAGAACCAGCAGAAACAGGTCTCCATTTCACACAATGCTAGCGTGTTCTTAAGTCTAATACAAAGACAGTGACTTAGAATACAGTGATGAATCAGTACTGAGTTTCAAGTAAGGCCTTTTAAAAGATTTTACCTTGTCAAAAACATATCCGGCCTTGCATTAAAGTCTGCCTGAGAGTCATCTCCGTAAACAGCGTGTCCCTTTACCTGCTCAAGTTCACAGATGGGAACTTTTGGCATTAATCCCCGATATTTGCTTTTTTTTTTTCTTTTCAACAGGCTATTATTTAATATTTGCTGATTTGTGCAGTGTGTACACTGCTCTCTGTGATGACTTGCGCACTTTTGTTTGTGGAATTAACGAGCACACATCGGAGGGACCCTTTGAGCCGATGCTTTTTCGACCCCGTGCATCCTGCTTGGATACTGATGGACGGGAAGAACTGCAACAGGCGCTTCTTTAAGAAAACTCCCAGGGGATGAAAGAAGTTTATGTGGAGCTCTCTCACCTTCTGTTCAGAGCTTTTCTTCTTGGTGCTGTTCTCCCTCGTTAGCTTCTTCAGAAGATTCATTTTCAGTTCTTGCAATCGTTCTAATAAAATTACAGAAAGCCCGAGGTTCTGTACTGGCTTGTGAGCCACGCCCTCCCCCCAGCCAGCCATGGAATGCCGAGTTGACCATGTGCTATCCTCTGAAGCAGGGGCGGGCCAGGCTTTCTTCTAGCTGTCATAACTGGCAGGTAAGGGTTATTCAAGTGTCACGGTCTGTAAGTCTGTCAGCTTGCATTGAATCTCTTATGACATAGAAGACAGAATAAGAGGGGGAAGAAGAGGGTATGTTTCTCTTAGAGACGGTGATGAGATTACCTCTGTAAAGGCATTCATTAGTGCACACAGCTACATGCTGTACATCCTTTCCCTGGCAGGGGAAGACAGAACCCAGAATCCGGATTTGTTCTGTGTTATGAGTTTGTCTAGATAAGAAAGCTCTTTTTCTTTTCTTTTTCTTTCTTTTTGGACATAAAGTTCCTTCTACTAAGTTTCTGTTTTTTAATCTTTTTTTTTTTAAACAAGCCATACATATTATATTTATGTCCTCTAATATATCTTTCTCTAAAAATGCAATGAGTGCAAAAAATTGTCTACATTTTGTTTTTCTAGTATTTTATGCCTTTCCTTTGTGATACTTTCTCATGCATCTAAGCTGAGGATCGCCTGGAGGCTTACATTGTTGGAAATGGATACAGCTCATCTTTCACTGAATATATTCCCTCTTGCATACACATTTAGCTTAACAAATACTTAAATGAGATTACCTAAATCTACATATAGCACATGAACAGGATAAAAAGTGCCATTTCTTCTCTTTGAAGCTTACATTCAAAACTGATTTGGTAGGAAAGGCTAGACATAGACACAGGCTTATTAGTGGTTTTCTGCCTGTCTTCCTGTCTTAGTTAATTTTCTTATGGCTGTGACCAAAGGAACTCAATAGGAGAAAGGTTTAATTTGGTTCATGGCTCCCATTCATCAGGGCAGGGAAGATGTGATGGAGGAGCAGGCAGATGTAGTAGCCGGTGTGAGGCAGCTGCTGGAACAGATACAAATCAGGAGGACTGGAATCAGGGCTAGGTATAACCCTTCTACATACCACTATGTATCCTCCAGGTATGCCCTATTTCTCCATAGTTTTCATGGTCTGGTCTCTCACAATAATGCCATCCCCATTAGACTAAGTGTTCACCTACTATGTGTAGGTGGGCAACTACCGGTTCCTTGCTGGCAGGTCCAAGTGAGAGGAGAAAGGTCCCAGTTCTACCGGGGTCTCTCTGGGATGGATGTCAATGGCCCAAAAGAAACATACCTCGCTGGGACTCTTGTCAGAGCAGGAACTCAACTTTATGGCATCATCGTCTTGCTTTATATCCGTTGGGACATAGGGAGGGGGATTTTCGGTGGAATAAGATGATGTAGGGGCGGGGAAGGGTGACAGAAGGTGTGGAGTAACTGACAGGGCCAATGGCAAAACTCTACATCAGCAAGGGTAGGGAAGAGGCAAAGCCAAACAGGTCTTGCTGAGTCACTTTGACAGGGAATTGACTGAGAAAGGTCTCAAAACTCGAGTCAGGATTGGGTTTGTTCTCAAGGCCCAAACCAGGGCCAAAATGGGGCCCAATAGGCTATTCTGTTCAAACAAAGCTTTCATTGTACATGGTGGATGGGGGTGTAAACACATGACTGGAAGCCATTCATTCCCACCAAATCTCAGATGAAAATGCATTGTGGATACTTCTTCAACCGAGCAGGCATGCTGTAAAGAACTCTTGAAGTTGTATCTGTTACAGTGACTTACTGTGTTAGTTTTAATGTTCACTATAGAAGCATTTCAAATTTAGTACTAGCAAATGAACTAAAGTAAGATATATGAACCAGCTAATAAGAAAGCACACTTACAGCCAGATGGTGGTGGCGCATGCCTTTAATCCCAGCACTTGGGAGGCAAAGGCAGGCATATTTCTGAGTTTGAGGACAGCCTTGGTCTCCAGAGTGAGTTCCAGGATAGCCAGGGTTATACAGAGAAACCCCGTCTCAAAAAACAAAACAAAACAAAGAAAGCACATTTACCTAAAATAGATTAGCAGGAACAAAAAATAAGAAAAAAAAAATGACAAAGAGAATGAGGGCAGAGTGGCCATAGTGGGGGGTGCTTTTTATTTGAAAAACAAATCAAAACAAAAATAAAAAATGAAAAGCAATCTACAGTTAGCAAGAGCTCCAGCATCTTGCAAGGGTCTCCAGTAGGTAAGACCTTTACCCAAGTAAAGACTAAATTCCTGGCATCACATGGGTGACCCATCTCCTGGTGTCCCAGCCATTGTGTATACGGATTATATGTCAAGCCACACTGTGTTCTAATGTTGATAAATGTTCAGTAGCCACTGGCAACTGAAGATTGTTCCTCCCCCCACAATTGGGTACCCTGATTTTGATTATAGAGAAGATGCGCTTGTTTCGTAAAACCACACAACTGTTCTTACCTCAGTGCCATCTATCCCTTTGAAAACCAGTGTGGCTGCCTCTTTACACATAACAGTAGAAACAAAACAGAGACTTGCAAGGTGGCTAAAAAGAGACTACTGACCAGAGTGCATAGTGGGCCTTGATGGAGCAGAGCAGAGACTCTATGGTTTAAGAGCTTTATTATAGAAATGCAGGGAGAAAGAGAGGAGAGAGAGAGAGAGAGAGAGAGAGAGAGAGAGAAGAGAGAAGAAGAGAAGACAAAGAGAAAGGGAAGAGGAGAGAGAAGAGAGAGGTCTTAGACAAAGGAGTGAGATTAAGAGAATAAGAGTAAGAGAGCATGGTGGGCTGAACACCCCTTTTATGGTCTTCACTGTTGCTAGGTAACTGGGGAGGAGTTTAGCCTGAAGGTCAGAAGCTTGGGCCATTGCTTACATGACCACTGACCATGCTTCTCTTGTGGGGGCTGTTGGAGGTGGTACCTTAGGCAGGGGCCAGAGTTCCAGGAGTCTGAGGGAACGCCTACCATATCATGAAGGTGAATTAATACCATCGGGATTCAGACTTCAGCTCGACTGAATACCAACCTGCAATTCCCCACACTCTTCCACAAAGCTTCCAGAGATCCATCTGATGTTTGGCTGTGGGTCTCTGGGTCTGTTCCCATCTGCTGCTGGATGAAGCCTCTCAGGAGACAGTTGCACTAGGTTCCTGTCTGCAAGCATAGCAGAGTGTCATTAGTAGTGTCAAGGGTTGGGTCTTAAGTTGGGCCAGTCATTGGTTGACTGTTCCCCCAGACTCTACTCCACCTTTCTTCCTGTGCATCTTGTAGACAGGACAAACTTGGGGTTGAAGGTTTTGTAGGTGGATTGGTGTCCTCCTCCCTCCACTGGAAGTCCTGTCTGGCTAGAGGAGGAGTGAGGATGTGGAGCAAGGGGAGCGCCCCTCCACTGCTGGTGGGGGAGCAAGGGGAGCGCTCCTCCACTGCTGGTGGGGGAGCAAGGGGATCACCCCTCTACTGCTGGTGGGGGTGTAAGGGGAACACCCCTCCACTACTGGTGGGGGTGCACACTTATATAATCACTTTGGAATTTGGTTTGGCTGTTTTTCAGAAAATTGAGACTAGTTCTACCCTAGAACCCAGCTATACCACTCCTGGGCATGTACTCAAAAGATATTCCACTATACCACTGGGATACTTGCTCAATTATGTTCATAGCAGCTTTATTCATAACAGCCAGAAACTGGAAACAACCTAGATGCCCCTCAACTGAAGAATGGATAAAAAAATAATGTGGTACATCTACATAGTGGAACACTATTCAGCTATTAAAATCTAAGATATGAAATTTGCAGGCAAATGGGTGGAACTTGAGACTATCACCCTGAGTGAGGTAACCTAGACTAGAAAGACATGGTATGAACTCACTTATAAGTGGATGTTAGTTAAAAAGTGCAAGATAACCATGCTACAATTCATAGACCCTCCCCCCCCCAAAAAAAAACCTGGGTAATAAAGAGGGCACAAAGAACGGTGGTGGGTGGAGAGAGGGAACTGGGTGGAAGAGAGGATGAGGAGGGGATGGGGATGGTGGTCAGGTGTGGGGTGAGAGGGGGCAGGAGAGGCTGGAAGTGAGAATGGAAACTGGCAGGGGGCATCTCTGTGACTAGATGGAGGCCTGGAACTGGGGATGCTACATGGAGCCTATGGGAGTGACCCTAGCTGAGATTGCTACCAGTGAGGGATATAGAGACTGATGTTATTTTCTAAGACACGTTCTTGTTATGTAACAGAAAATGGTCTTGGACTCCTGTTACTCTGGTCTTGGCTTCCCAAGTACTGGAATTAAAGTTGTGTGCTATCATGTCTGGCGAAACTATACATGTTATGCTATATAAATTTAACCATAAATTCCAGAAAAGATTTTTTAAAAACCATATAGTTTCTAGTTTAGCAGAGTGCAACTCTTTTTGGGCCCTTTTAAATTTGTTTAAAATCTAATAACATGATTGATCTTTATTTTAGTATAGCCAATTTTAAAGGTCTCCAGAAAGAATCAGGTTTTTTTTTTTTTTTTTTTTTTAATTCATGTGAGATATAAATACATGGTGCTACAAATGAGATGATTCCTGAATATAGGTTAAAGTACTCATCACCACTGGACTGGACATTCTATCCAGGTGATGCAGGAATGTGCTTGATCCTTGCTACTGTGTGCATGGTGCTGAGAGTTTAGACAAGTGTTTTTAGAGACAAATTAGCTTTTAAACGATCACCATAAACTCATGACTGTTAACCATACTTTTACAGACTAGATAGCTGGGTCAGAGTTAAAATGTCTGTAGAAACAGATGAGTGCCCTCACCCCACAGCTGCTGGAGCTCAGCAGAATGCAGAAGGGTGGGGGGAGAGAAAGAAAGGACAGGGAGAGAAGAGAAGAGAGATGGGGAGGGTAAGAGGGAGAGAGGAGAAAGGGGAGAGGGTAGAGGAAAAGAGAAGGACAGAGGCAGAAGGAGAGGGAGACAAGAGAGCAGAGAAAGAGGCAGAAGAAAGAAAGAAGAAAGGGAGGGAGAGAGAAGGAGAGGCAGAAGAAAAGACACAAGAAAGAAAGAAAAGAAGGGGGAAGAAAAGGGAGAGAAAACGAGAAGAGAGAAAAGGGGGAAAGACAGAAGGGACAGAGGAGAGGAAAGGAAGAGAGAAAGAGGAGAAGAAGAAGAAGGAGGAGGAGGAGGAGGAGGAGGAGGAGGAGGAGGAGAAGGAGAAGAAGAAGAAGAAGAAGAAGAAGAAGAAGAAGAAGAAGAAGAAGAAGAAGAAGAAGAAGAAGAAGAAGAAGAAGAAGAAGAAGANAAGAAGAAGAAGAAGAAGAAGAAGAAGAAGAAGAAGAAGAAGAAGAAGAAGAAGAAGAAGAAGAAGAAGAAGAAGAAGAAGAAGAAGAAGCACAGAGCAAAGACAGGGAGAGGGGAGGGAGCAGGGCAGGTTTGCCAACCATGGCCATTGGCAGGCATCCTCCTGTCATGTTAAGGCATATCCTGCAGTAGCAACAGTGTTTCGTGGGGGAGGCATGGTGGCAAAGGGCTGAACTACAAAGGCACAAACTCTCCTGAGCAGATAAGTTTGGGCTGATCATGTTGATTTTGGTATTTGGTACTTCCTCACTGTCAAAGCTTTATAACAGTGGTTCTCAACCTGTGGGTCACGACCCCTGAGGTGTGGTCGAATGACCCTTTCACAGGGGTTGCCTAAGACCATTGGGAAGCACATTTACAACATGATTCATCAGAGTAGCAGAATTCCAGTTAAGAAATAGCAACAAGAATAATTTTATGGTCGGGGGTCACCACAATATGAGGAACTATATTAAAGGGTTGCAGCATTAGTAAGGTTGAGAACCACTGGTCTATAGGATGTGTTAGGTACCACAGCGCCTGATCAGAGGTTTATTAAGTTTTGTGTTAAACTTTTAAGTCAGCAACCAGGAAACTGTTTTCCTTCTCTATATCCCCAAACCCAGTCTAATCTTGCCTCTAATTCATTCTTTTTGTTTCTGTCTGTGTTCCTGTCTCTGCCCGTCTCTGTCTGTTTGTTTCTGTCTCTGTCTGTCTGTCTGTCTGTCTGTCTGTCTGTCTGTCTCTTTCCATATATATCTTTCCCTGTTTTTTCTGTCTATCATTCTCTGTCTTTCACACACACACACACACACACACACACACACACACACACACACACACACACACACTGACCTTTAAGTAGATAAAAAAAAACCCAAGAAGCCTCAAAACAGGTAACACAGAGCCACCCCCTTCTGCAGTTGGCTGGAATGTCTCCTATTAAGTCTGGTGTCTTTCTACTGCAGTGTGAGCTCCTTGGTGGGTGGCTGCTGTCCCTACAGATCAACTCCCCTGTGGCTTCAGTGGCTCACCATGGCAAGGAAGTACTTATTAAACATGTCTTGACTGACTGATATGACATGTAGTTTTGCCAGAAGAAATGTGAGCTCTAAAACTATGGATTCTTTAACTTTCCATGAACGGTGTCCAGTAACCTGGCCTTGCTCCTAGGAATTAGTAATGTGATACTGAATCTTTCTCCCCTTTGTGTCAACGGTTACAATCTGGCCTCCCTTTACCTCGATGGAGAGTTATCACACTCCTATAGGTTTCCCAAGCCTGATGTTTGCAGAAAGAGAGATATGCAGAAACTTCTGAGGTCACGGCAGGTGGCAAGTTTACTTAAAAATTTGCCTATATCGGTTAGGCAACCTAGCCATGTGGGTGTGTGCTGTGATGGACTGCCTACTGGATCAGGTGACAAAAGATCCATTATCTAAGATAAATGGCAAAATGTTAAAACTACCTTTCATTAATGTTATAGAAAAGTGTTTTTCCATTGGACACTCTTGCAGTAGGAAAAGATTTGGGTGGAGAATTCGAAGGTGAATGGTGCGTAGGGTGAAGAAGGGATGAGCCCATGGGATCTCTCATGTCATATATGAAAGGCCTTAAAACATATTTTAGAAACCCCACTAACCTTTTCAGACACAAATTATACTAACTAAGAAATGTTTTAGATGTCTGACATAAGGAAAAATGAAAATGCATATTGCTGGATTCCTATTAAAAACTGGAGAAGTGATTTTACTAAAATGGACGTTACATTGTCATGGGAAAATAAATGACCTGGGGTTAGAACTGACTGACTGTACACACTAATTCTCCTCTGCTCGAGCTGTGATGTTTGGTCTTGATATCTGTAAAGGACACAATAATGTATGCTTTAAGAGGTAGTTGGATCCAGAAATTGTTTGAAATATGTGTGTGTGTGTGTGTGTGTGTGTGTGTGTGTACACCTATACTTCTCATTTCTTTGCACAGCTTCAGAAATTAAAGCTTAACTCTAAAATCATGGCCTACCATAGTGACTTGCTACCAATGCATAAATTAAAGAGGAAATTAAGTTTGTTTGTTTGGTTGGTTGGTTGGTTTTTTGAGACAGGGTTTCTCTGTATAGCCCTGGCTGTCTTGGAATTCACTTTGTAGATCAGGCTGGCCTCAAACTTAGAAATCCACCTGCCTCTGCCTCCCGAGTGCTGGGATTAAAGGCGTCCGCCACCACTGCCCGGCTAGAAATTAAGGTTTTGAAATGCAGAAAGCTGTTCAACTTCACTTTGACTAAGTGATTCAGGGCAGTATCACTGACCACAGCGATTCAGATGTCAGATGTTATCCCTCAGGAGACAGAGTGAACCGGGATCTTTTGTTTCTGTAGTGCTCTTCTCCCCAAACTAGAGCCCTGGGGAAAACCATGAGTGGACACCAGACAAACACAACCAAGGTAAAGCATGTTAAACACTGTGTCTACACTCAGGTTGTGGAGAACTGGGGAAGCCTCTTTGAGAATATCACCTACCAGGGAAGATTCAGACTGAACGAAGCCAAGGTGGTGTCCTGGATCCCATAGGGAGGGGATGAGGGACATTAGTGTTGTTGCTGAGACCCGAGGGTGTGGTGTAGTAGATTGCATTGAAACAGTGCTGATATTTCTCTTGCGTGTCTATGTGTGTGCATAGTCATATACATACATGTACCAATATGTGTGCAGGTCACTTCAGAGGTCAACCTTAGCCATCATTGCTCAAGAGCCATTCACTTTGTCTTTTGAAACTGGATCTCTCATTGGCCTAAATTAGATTATTATTATTATTATTATTATTATTATTATTATTATTATTATTATTATTATTTTTAACCAGTGAGTCCCAGAGATGTCTCTCTCTCTCTCTCTCTACCTCACTGGTAAGATTCCAGGCATGACTCACTATGCTCAGCTTTTTACATGGTCGCTGGGGATCAGATTCAGTTCTTCATGCTTATGTAGCAAGCACTTGACCAACTGGGCTATTTTCCCAGCCACTAACTTTTTTCTTTTTGGCAATCATAAAGTGATTATTTATGCAATACTTCAGAGGAGGAGGCAGCCAAATTATCAGCACATGGGACCTCTGCATACCATCTTGGTAGCTTTTCTGTAAATCCAAAGTTCTTTCCAAATAAAAGGAAAACAAAGAAAAAAAATAATCATGACAATTGAGACAGCACCCACAACAAGGTTTTAAAGACCCATGGGACTATAAGAAGATATCACCCATAACAAGTCCTTGCAGACACATGAGACCATAACAATATGGGTAGCATTTTTTTTCCAGAGTGTCTGCTCTTTGACTAAAAAAATATCACAACAAACAAAACAAAGCAAAACTCAGTGAGTCCTAGGAGCCTCTGGGATGCATTCATAGTCAGCTGGGAAATATTACATAGTTTTCTTTCCTTCTCTCTCTTTAATCTACCATTTAAATTAGTGTGGAGTTAAAGATGGACAGCATTACAATGTGATGGGAATCTCAAAGAATTCAATTATATTGTATCCATGAATTCTGTTCACAGGCAATTCGGACCACTGTGTGTACCCTAGCAATCAAGCCACACAGTGCTCATGAGCATGCAAATTTCTTTTATAGAAACTTGGAAGATACTGGGCAGTAAATTATAAATTCAAAAAACAGAAGATGTCTGTACAGATTAACATAATTTTCCATTTTCTTTAGAGTTGGCAGCACTAGCTAAAGCAAGATCAATAGTAATTAAGAGCCCCAGAGAAGAGAATAATAAATGATTGAGACATTTGAAAGAACGTGGGACATTAATCTGAAATCCAGACTTACTGAATTATAAGGAATCCTAGTTTTTGAGATCTTTGGCTTCAGTCTTTCTATTTGAAGAAGAATATTTGCTAGTTACACAGGACCTAGTAAAGACATGGGTCTACTGTCTCAATCACATCCCTCCAAGGGAGGCATCTCCTATGGGGCACAAGCTTTAAGAATCTTGGTGCACCTGAAATCCTGTACAGAAACTTAATTGGATATATATATATATATATATATATATATATATATATATATATATATATATGAATACATAGCAGCTTTCAACACATCCATTAAGTGGCCTTAATACTCAAAAGAATGAGAACATCTACTCTATAAATGAAAGATAAATTCTTTCTTGTACCTGTTTGTGTGCATTCTTAGAATTATTTCAATGCATCTGAATCATGTATCAGGATTCGATTGGGAAACCAGTAGCTCAGGTCTAGTTGGTAATTTGAAGTTATTATACTGTTGGAGAAAATCAGTGAAGTTTTACCTCAACAACGTACCCTTTGCTTAGAACAGAGTAGTTTTCTCTGTGTCCTAAATGTTTCTAAGATAGAAAATGAAGCTTACTGGCCAATAGACTAGTTTTACAAAGCAAAAAGGTGGCTTTGGTATGACTAAGAGAGCGCATGGAACCCTCATGGGTCATAGTAGAGTCATTGAAGCGTTTGGAGAGTTTGCATTGTTTACTTCTGCTCCTTAAGCTCTGTGCTGATACAGCATGAGTCCCTCCCAAGGCCATGGCAACAGGTGCCATGCTAGGATGTATCATTGGACTTCAAACCTGGGAGAGATCAAGTTGTTTTTCTTAGAGATTATACTGTATGTGGGATGGTTCTTTAGAGGAGAAGAACCAATAGAATGTACATGTATGTATTATATATATATGAGGCCTATAGGGTTAGCTTATTCATAGGGAGAGGGTGACTCAGCAGTGACTGTCTACATGCCGGAGAAGTGGAAAATTAGACTTTCTGCCTAGAAAGTGAGATACCTTGTTAGCCCAAAGTCAGCAGTGGGAGTCTGGAAGTTCCCGAAGAGTCATGGGGAGTGAGTCAGCATCAGAAAGCTGAGAAGGCTGAAGCCTCCAAATTAGCAGGTGCCAAAAATGGGAGTCAGAGGTCCTCACAGAAAGAAAGGGATTGCAGGTTTGGATGCTGCCTCTTCTGACGTCCCTTTGCATCCCACAATAAGACTATTGAAAGGTGTGACCCACAATCAGGGAAGGTCCTTACTGTCCTACTTGTCAAGTCTTCTCAGACAGACTTCCAAAGAAACGCAAGTAGTTCACCAACCCTGAATACCTATTAATGTAGTCAAGTTCAGGCACGAGACCTCCCCATTACACCAAGTCTATGTGCTTTGTTGTAATGTCACAGATGGGCTGTGGCATTTTGTATGAAGAAGAAGATAATCTGAGCACCCAATATGTGCCGATGCCTGTTCTAGTTCCAGTAGGGACTAATATCTTACTTTACAAAGAAGGAAACTGAAGTCTAGATGGATTGGATGGTTTATCACAGGTGTGCAAAGCTGGCAAATGGCATGGCTGCCATGTTTGAAGGCAAGGTTGGATCTATCATTTTGACAACATGGTGGGCTTTCTTTGTTCAGATACATTACCCTTCTCATAACTGTGGAAGTCACAGAGGAATGTGAGTATGGGTTTGGTATTTGAGATTCTAGAAGTGTGAGTGATTTGGTCTTCACCTCCTTCTGGCTTCCCTAGAACAGGTTCTTCAGTCCTTTCTATCTTATCTGTAAAATGGGGCAATGATCGTGTTTATTGCATGAGGATGTTCTGGGGACAAAGTGAGGTCATGCCCTTACGGCTGTACATGTGGAACAGCCTGTTACCCAGTGCAGATGAGCACAGTCTTTCCCATTAATTTCCATATGCTTCTTATAGGGAAAAAGAAAAATCCTGAACAACCTTGATGTAGGGTAATGTATGTAGCGATATTTAAATTTATGCAAATTTAATTTAATACATTTTGTTAGGTGTTGGTTTGTTTGGAGACAGGGTAGATTTATGTAGACCTGATGTCCTCATACTCACAGAGATCCATTTGTCTCTGCCTCCCATGTGCTAGAAGTAAAAGTATATCTTACCAAGTCCTGCTAAACTTCATACATTCTTAAACTGCAATTAAATATTACCTTAATTCATACCAAACAAGCAGGTCCCACCCGACATTTTATTGCTAGAAAGAGATGAGTCAGATGTGTAATTGCCATTTGTTGGGTTTCTCTCTGTCTCTGTCTCTCTGTCTCTGTCTCTGTCTCTCTCTCTCTGTGCAGGCATACACATGTGTGTTTGGGCATATGTGCCGTGCATGTGTTTAGAAGTCAGAGGACAATCTCAGGTGTGTGCCCATTTTGTTTGAGGCTGTGTCTCTTTGTCATTATTGGCCCCTGTCATGAGCTGGCTGGCTCCTTTATTTCCAGAGCTTCGCATGACATGTCTCCAACTCCCATCTCACAAGAGAAGCACTTGGATTACTGACTCATACTTTACACAGGTTCTGGGAATTCACACACAGCTTCTCACACGTCTATAGCGAGTGCCTTACCTTCCGGAATCATGTCTCCAGTCTTCGGGAAGAAATTTTTTTTTAATGTACTACTATATTTTATTTTACTCATCCTGTAGCCTGAATGTTCTTGTTACAGGCATCACAAAATAGGATGCAATCCACACTGGATAGTAACGATAGCAACACCTAACAGTTAGATGAATGATTTGTGGTGCACATTTTAGGTATCAACCGCTAAGCTATGGTAATGGCACTGCCTGTTCTCACCGGGTACCCTGTGAAGTCTTCTATGGTTGCACAGGAGTTCTGATTTGTAAAATATCATCCCCCAGGCTCCTCTGTACTCATTTCCCTTCCCCTTTCAGGTTCCCGGGAAACTTTGCGCAGGATCAAAGCCGTGTTCACACAGAGTATCAGTGTAAGTTGGCAGCTTGCGTTTGTGAAATGTTCAGAATAATGGCATCCTGTTTAAAAACAAAAAAGGTGTGACCTCCGGGAACACATTGGAAAGGCCTTGGAATCAACTGTCAGTCTTTCCCCACATCTGATAATATTCTGAAGAGCGAAAATTCCCTTACAGCTTTGCGTTTTGGCTAGCTGCAGGGGTGCCGAGTGATCCTGACTCCAGAATGCAAAGAGAACAGATAGGAAGCCTTTACTGGGATGGCGCAGATTCCCCTTCATGTGTTTAGCTCTCATGTATGCCTGTCCAGGCAGAGAGGCTGAACATGTGAGAGATGTGTGTGTTCCTTCTAGGAAGGAGTTGCTGCTTGATCAAATAAACTAGACCATTCTAAATTTAGCTGGACCGCTCTCCTCTTTGCCACAATATAAGTAAAAAATGTAGCTTCTAGGAGAAATTATAAATTCACAAGGTAGCATTAGAATAACCCTCATTCTAGACAGTTCTATTCTTTAAAAAATTATTTACTTATTTGGTGTGAGTGTGTGTGTTATGTGTGTGTATGTGTTAGGATGTGTGTGTGTGTGTGTGTGTGTGTTATGTGTGGACAAGAGAATATAGAAGCCAAGTGTCTTCCTGAGCTACTCTCCACCTTATTATTTTGAAATCGAATCTCTCACTGAGCCAAGTTTACCAGTTCTACCAGACTGGGTTTTGCACGGTTCCTGGGCATGTGACTCAGGTTCCTTAGTAGACACTTGGCCACCGATCCCTCGCCCTAGGCTCTCACCTCCCTTCTTCACAAACTTGTGGCACAAGACTACCGAGAAGATCTCCTCTTACTTTTGCTTTAATCTTAGCACTCTGAAGTCCTAGGCAGAGGATGGAAGCTAGAGGCCAGCTTGGGCTATACGACAATGCTCCGCCTCAAAACCCATAAAAACTAAATCCCAAATCAAACCAAAGCCCAATATTCTATTATTGAATCAACGACTCCAGGTTAATTTATAGCTTTATGATTTGTGTCATTACGTTTTTCTCTTTCACTTAGACAATTATTAAGGGCCAGACTTTTGTTGAGCAAGGGAGGCACTACAAAGATGTAAAATGTTCTCTGATAGAAACACCAGACTAGCCTTACACTTCCAGATTGAGGGACTGGTCTCCAGAGGAATCAGGCTGTGGTATAAAGCTACTCCGGGGGAGGAAGCTGTGGGAACCACTGTCAGAGGGAAACTGCTGTCTCTTTCCCAATTAGTCAGTTGCTTATTAGAGGAAATGGGGGTTTTAGAAGTTATTTGGATGATGGTAACAAGAGAGCTTAACTGGTGGTGGGGGTGAATAGGACCCAGCAGGTGCAAGGTGGGGCTGTGGAGAAAGCAGGAGCCCGAGAAAACGTTCCAGTGGCTTCAGGCAAGGGGTGCGGTGCTGCATCCATGTAATTCCTGAAGTGGAGGCAGGAGAATTGGGGCTTCAAGGTCAGCCTGGCCTATACGAGGCCCTGTCTGGAACAAAACAAAACAGTGCCATCCCCCAACAACAAAACCCAACCAAAAATTTAATAAAAAAAAAAATTCAGAGAAAGGACAAGGGAATGGCTGGAGCTTTACAGAGGAGAAGCAGCATGGGCCAGGCCTCTTGTAGGAGATGCTTCTCCATTTAACCCTTCAATGTAACCCTCCATGAAGGAACTGCGAGGAGTGGATTCTCTCTGCTCTAAAATGACAATGATGGCATGACCCGCAAAGCCATCTTGGAGGTGCTTGAGAACTAGTGAAGAGGTGCAAAAAGCACAGATGATTCGCTCTTGACAAGGATTTGCAGGAAAACCCTGCAAGCATCCATCTGAGAGTCGTTTCTCTGCTAGAGATCCGAGAACCAAGGAATCAGACTTCTGTGCCTTGGTGCGTGGGATACACCAATGACAAAGTTAGCCATGGTCCTCTTCTAAAGGTAGGCACACATAGGGTAGGAAGCAGAGACACCCAGAAACAATGACATCTGGAGGGAACTCTCAGCCCATCCTTGAAGGACAGGTGTCAGTTATCTACAAAGGAAAGAAACAAAGAAAAGGCAAATCTGGAGAGTTGGTTCTGGGGAGTTTACATAGCGGGTAAGATGCTTGCCATCAAACACAAGGATCTGAGTTTGGATCCCCTAGCACGTACATCAAAAACGAAGACCTGAGCTTATGGTCCCAGCACTGGGATTACAATGGGGGGATCCGTGCAGGTTTGCTAGCCAGCCAGTCTTGCTGGATTAGTGAGCTTCAGAGTCAGTGAGAGACCCTATCTCAAAAAAAAAAAAAAAAAAAAAATCAGCTGAAGAGACTGAGGAAGACGCTCAGATGTTGACTTTGACCTCCTCCTATATACCCCAAGATATGATCGCACACACATATGTACACGGACATGCATAGCAAACATAGGGCTGTCAAAATAGGAAGCAGGAACATCTAAAAAAAAAAAAATGGAGCTTTCAAGGCTTCAAGGTTGCAGCCTGGTGACTCAGGGCAGAGTTTGGAAGCGGACTGCCGATGAAAGGCCCCATGGTAGAAGTTGCAGTTTTGATAACTCCTAAAGCTAGAGGGCTCATCATAGCACGTCAGATACTGATGGAGTAATGGCTAATGGTTACTACTGTCTTACAGCGTTCGAGTCTAACTTAAAAGGGAAGAGCGATTAAAGCTAAATCTGAAAGCTCTTCACAGCCATAAGAGATGAAAACAGCATTGTGCTCAGCAGCTGATAGCTGAGGATAACAGAGAAAGCAGAGAGAGTGCTCATTAGCAGAGACAGCTAAGGCTCCTTGTATGTCTGTGGGCGAGGGTTGGGGGGATGGAGGGGAGTGGAAACCTCTGAGAGGCCATGCTTAAGTAGGTAGATGAGAGATACCACCTTCGGTTTCTGCTCTGGAGATTAAACACTAGAATCCTTCTCCCGCGAGGCCAAATGTCACCTCTTCACTATTCATCTCTGCTACTGTATAGTTCTGAATGAGGGTCTACCCACATTCCTCTAGGGCTTAATCTACTGTTTTGGGAGCATGCCTTAGGGGTTATCTTCATAGAAGTTTCTGGGGGCTGTTTTCAAATTCCTTTCAGTGTGGAAACGTGCTTGGAAATGCCAGGGTGTTTTAGTGTAAAACAAAATGCCCGGTTAGAAAAATCAAGTCCTCAGTTGCTGCGATCTGAGTGTAGAAAGGTGCACACAGGTTCACGTGTTTGAACACTTGTGGAACCCGTGGGCAGAGGGGCGTGTCAGAGGAAGTGGGTCACTTGGAACAGGCCATGAGGTTCCTATCACCTCCATGTGAGCAGCTGCCTGACATTCCTGCCTTAATGTGTCGAGCCTTTCTGCTTCCAGTTGCTTTTGTCTGGCACTGTGTCCACAACAATGAGACAAGTTAGCGATAGATACATTGGCTTCGACTAAATTTTATCACGATGCGAGGCATGAATGCTGGGTCTTCCCCATACAGATGACAGGAGAGAAATGAAGAGCCGTCTGAAGTCCAGTTCCATCTCCCTGCATGGCTAGATCTTCCAGAATACTCCAAGAGGGATAACCTGTGCCCACCGCTGGCTTTCTTCCCTCTTTAATTCTGTCTGACAAAAGAAACCGTTCACATTCTTGGGGTAGTGGGAGCCATGAAGAGTTATGCTAATATCTACAAAGAAACAACCATGCTTTGGAGGGAAGGTGGGGGGGGGAAGCCATACTAAAACCAAAACCAAAACCCCAAAATAAAACAAACAAACAAAACCAGGTTTATTGTGTGCACAGAAGGGGCCCCGCAGGCTGACTGGTAAGGACCGCTCTGACCTGAAGTCCTGGTTAGTATTTTTATTGTGGTTCTTGTAGGAGAGGGTGCTTCACTTCCAGATGAAGCTCACATTCTCAAGTTATTATTTCTAAGCCTGCTCACTTGCCCCTTTCTTACTTTGCCTATCATGGGATGCAATTTATATTATACACATTGCTTAGCAACAAGAACAAGTGCCTCCTTTGTGTGTGTGTACGTTACGACCACGCCAGGAGATCTCCATGATTTTTAAATTGTCAAATGTGATTTCCCCCCTCATCTTTGCTCATAGCCCTCGACACATTTTCAAAGTCCCAGAAACTCCATGTATGATGTATGTATGTATGTATGTATGCTGTATGTATGTATGTATGATGTATGTATGCTGTATGTATGTATGCTATATGTATGCTGTATGTATGATGTATGTATGTATGATGTATGTATGTATGATGTATGTATGTATGATGTATGTATGTATGATGTATGTATGAGTATCCCCAAGTGTCTTGCTGGGGTCAGTTCTCTCTTTTTCCTGCAGATCAAACTCAGATTATCAGTGTTGGTATTCTGTCTAAACTCCACCCCCACAGTTCCCTGCAGCAGCCAGGTATGCTCCTCCCCACAGTTACCTTGGCAACAGGTTTGGTCCACTATAAAAGGGGCTGCTTGGCCCCACCTCTCTCTTTTACTCTCTTGTCTCTCTTACTCTTGCTTCCCAATTGCCTCCCCTCTCTCCCCATTCACTTGCCTCCTCTCTCCACGTGGTCATGGCCATCTTCTACTTCTCTACTCTCTCTCCTTCTCTCTGCCTTTCTCTGCCTCTACTACTCTCTTAACTCCCCTCCCCATGCCCTAAATAAACTCTATTCTATACTATACTGCCATGTGTCTGGTCCCTCAGGGGAAAGGGATGCCGTGGTATGGGCACTCCTAGGCACCCCTCTCCCCCACACCCCGCCAGAACACATTTTTATAGCTCTTTCTCTTTTTATGATCACAACAATCAGGCTTGGCACGTATACCCTATGAGCCATCTTGCTGGCCTCCTAGACATGGTTTGCCATGGGTATCATCTTAATGTGATTTGAACGGTGTGTGAGAACTCAGGGATGCGATGCTATGGAAACACATGTCCATGTTAATCGACTGGCGGGGCTGAATGACAGTCACACAGGTGAGCGCTTCACTGTGTGTCTGTCTGTTCCTCACTGTGCCACAGTGGATCGGATTGTGCTCAGCATCACTTAGTGAGAGGCACCCAAAGGGCTAAGGATCTCTTAATGCTTCTAATTGCCATGAGCCAAGGACAGATTTTCGTTCCCACAGTGTGGCTGCTGGGACCTTCCCCACTGTTAAGCTTTATATATGACTTGTACTCTATAGAGGCTCATGTATTGATGACCCTACCTGGTGGCTGGTCAATTCATGAAACCCGAATGGGCTGTTTGGAAGTGGTTGTAGGAAGTAGTGTGGGGACTGGGGTGCACTTTTAGAGGACATATCTTGTCCCTAGAGTCTTCATGCCCTACTCCTTTCATGAAGAGTGTCTTTAGCAGACTTATTGCAGGCCACACTTTGTGCTATAATGTTTTTCTCTTGCCCTGAGTTAACAACTGTGACTCAAACCTTAGAAGCCACAAACCAATTGCTTCTTTTCTCTTATAAGTTGACTAGGACTGTAATTTTGTCACAGTAAGGCTAAAATTATCATTAAACTTTGAAAAAGTTATTGGGTGGAGAAAATGGCAGTTGCTACCACATAAGCTGGCTTCCTCATGTGCGTATGAACCAACCCCACTTTGGGATGTGTGTAAGCTGGAGATCTTATGAGCATTTTCAGTGACAGTATCTGCAGGACGGCAGGTGTGGGTTTCTGCCATGGCCCTGTAGAGCTGGGTTAGTTTGTCCACCATTGCTCCTGCTCCACAGTTCAAGTTCATGTCAAAAATAAGATGAATGTGGGCAGATCTCAGTCTTGTGGTCTGATAGGCCTATGGCTGAAATAGTTGCATATTTAGCAAGGAAAGAGAAGAGGAGGGGGAGAGCGAGAAGAGGGAAGAAGGGGGGAGAGGGGTGTATTTAGAGAAGGGCGGGGGGAGAAGAATAGAGAGAGAAGGGAAAGAAAGGTAAGAGATGGGGAGGAAGGTTGAGGTGAAGGGAAAGGGAGATGCGGGAGAGGAAGGGAGGAGGAGAAAAAGAGGGGGAGGGAGGAAGAGGGGAAGAGAGGGGGAAGGAGAAAAAGAGGGAGGGTGAGAGGGAGGAAGGAGAGAAAGAGGAGAATTTGTGGTGGTTTAACTCAGTGTTCTGTTATACTGCTATAACAGGCTCAGGCTTGATCCCTCGACCCCATCTCTCTTAAAAGTTGACCACAGGTTGAAGTTTGGCAGGAGCTGGAAGCTTGAGGAACACACTAGGCCAGCTCCTTGTTCCTCCATAGAAGTAAACCTACTATGCTCAGCACTCAGGATTGAGCCTTTCAACTTTGCTCTGAGGACTGACTAACCAACCTGTGGCTCCCAGCTGATGGCAGAGGCGCCGGCTCCTCTAGGACAGCAGGGGAAACAAGCTGAAGGTGCTAGGTGCCGGTGATGTCAGGGAGTCACCGACTTCAGCCTCCAAGCTGCAAACCAGGGTCTGTTTTGTTCTTTGAATGAAAGAGAAGTTAAGGGAGGGGCTGTGTTTTCTGGTGGCAAATCAGTTAAGCTGCCCCGGGCTCCCGGCAACAACCTCTTGTTCTTGCTCATGCAATGACCCTAACTAAAGTTAGTGGGGCACAAAAACAAGCAAGCAAGCAAGCAAAAGAAGACATGAAAGTTGGAGAAGTATGCTGGGAAGAAAGGGGGCTCAGCTGGAGCAGGGAAGGAAAGCTGATGGGGGAGGTGACAATGGCCAAAACACATTATGAATACATGTGTAAGAAATTGCCAGAACATTAAAAAAAGAAAGAGATACAGTGCAAAGGAAAGACTATGACCCCCCCCCCCCAAGGAAGGAAAGCATGTAAATAAAATAAGATGAAGGAGTCGGGGAGTAACAGAGAAATAGAACTTAAATGCACCCCTAGGCTGCCAAAGAGAAGGCCAGAGTGAGGAAGGGAGGAGACAGTTCTTGCAACAGCACCCTCCTTCCCCCACCCTCATCTCTCTTCTCCAACTTGGCCTTTCTACCCTTCACCCCTGCCCTGTCATTATCTGCAGATGGTATCTGCCCAGCAGATGTTGTAACCTGTGAGATCCCAAGACTCGTTCCCACCCTCCACAGCTCCCCTTCCCCCACACCCCTGCCCTGGACTCAAGGTCCAAAAGGGAGCTGAGGCAAAGGAGGAGAGGAGACTCCTCCGCCCCCCCCCCCAAAGGAAGGGCAGAACCCTGAACGCATGGCCGCCAGAAACCGAGGAGAGCTCTTCTGACACAATTTAAAAGGTGAATATTTATTTCTTGGGTCTTAAGTATTTGATTCCACGCAGTGGACTACAGTTGAATTTTTGTTTTAGTCTAAAGGGGGCCTTTCAAAACATCCTCCTTTTATCCCCCAGGGCTAACAGTTGGCTGGTTCCTAGAGTGACAACTTCCTCCTTCCCTCCCTGTTTTTGTGGAGGAATGAAACTTTGCGGGGGGGGGGGGGGGGGAAGACAGGGGGGGAGCATGAAGTTAGGGAAGCTCATCTGACTGTTGTTCTCATGAAAATAAATGTCTATGTTTGCACCCAATAAGAAACAATTCCAGCCAGTGGGACAAGAAAAGCAACTGTTTAACCCAAGTATGAAGGCGAAGGCTTGTCATTTTTAGCCCATGGAACATGGTCCTGAAATATCTCAGTCCTAAAGGGAAGCCTGCAGGTTATGATAGGCAAGAGGGGGAAGTCAGCCAGTGTGCCAGTAGGAGTGTAAGCCTGCCTCTGAGAAGATTCTGAAGTGTTTTAGTGAAGACACTGAATCTAAAACTCCTCAGTTTGCCCCACTAGAGTTGCTAATTAATTTTGGTTGCTTTTGTTTTCCAGAATATAGAAAAAAGAAAATTATTACATATTATTATATATAAAATGTGGTAAACTTAAAACAAAACAAAACAAAACAAAACAACCCACAACATACAATTACCTTATGTGCCCGATTTGCCCTTTCTTGCTTGCTTAAGATCTTTTCTGTGTGGAAGAACAGGTGTCACTCACTCTCTGGAGGAACAGCTCTGCCTCCCTATGCCACCCACCCCAGTGACAGTGACTTTTCCCAACCTCTCTGCCTTTTACCTTCTTTCTGTTTGCACAAGACGGTGTGCAAAGGACACTGGGACTGAAGCAGGTTTGTGCTTCCAGAATCAGCCAACCAGAACAGCTACGGAGTCTGTAATCTGTTGCAGGGCAGTCTAAAATAAAGGAATCTAAAATACAAGGCAAACGTCTTCTCTTTCCTCCACAAAGGGGAGAATGGTTAGCGCCTTATTCCCTTTGATGAGGCAGAATTGTCCACAGACATCAGAAAAGATTTCTACCAGATGTCTCTTCGATAAGATCAGAAGTGTTAAGTAACGTGGTGACTTTTAACAGGTTGACAATTGCAGCTTAAATTTCATAAGATCTCCGGGGGAACCTCGGTGACCCTGAGCAGAGCCCTTGGGGTTTGTTTTCACACACCTCTAAACAATAAGCCCCGTTAGTGATTGTCTTGGGCGTTCTCAGAGACCTTGCTATCAGCAAGGGGTGATCAATTTTATGAAAACATACATTAGCCATTAAATTGAGATTTCCCTTTGGGAAGTATTTTTTTAAAAACATTTATATTTTCTTAGCTCTCTTATCATAATATCATGGAGGTCCATTCATTGGGAAAGGAAATGAGTAAGAAATCAGTGGTGGGTTGGGTTTAAGCCTACACTTTATTGGGACTTTTCAGCGTCTGTAGAAGGAAGAGCCTGATGCTGGGAAATACTATTCTTCAGAGGTTATTTATTTATTTATGTCTCTACTTTGTCTTGGTTTATTCTTCTGGAGTTAGCTTCCTCATCCTCCCAATAACTACTGCTGCCAAGGCGAACACTTAGCTTAATGTCTCAGGGATGAATTTTCCCGAGACCCAGAACATGGTAGAAACTGTGCGCGCACTGGGTTCGCAAAGATTCTTTTCTGGTCTCAAAAGCTTCCAGGTTGGGGACCCTTTAGTAGGAGCCCAACTGTTTGCAGGCAGCAGTATCAGTGTCGCCACCTGTAGGCAGAAAAGGAACGACAGAAGACAAAATAAAAAGTCATCCCCAGGTGAAGAGCA
Source organism: Mus pahari (assembly GCF_900095145.1). Lineage (NCBI taxonomy): Eukaryota > Metazoa > Chordata > Mammalia > Rodentia > Muridae > Mus > Mus pahari. The sequence continues at coordinate 43,348,302 of NC_034605.1, read as the reverse complement.
CCAAGAAAAAGGAAAGAATTCATTTTGACCTTGCAGATTCCAGTCGTCACCCTTTCTGTTTTCTTCTTCCATATCACGGTCCGTTTCTGTCTACACTGCAGTTCTTAGGCAGCCTTATTTTCTTTATGCATATTTAAAGGACCTGATGGGTTCATCAAGATGGAAACCGTCACTTGGCGTGTCCGAAGCCCTGGGTTTCCCTCACATTACACTTTTTTTTTTT
>NC_034605.1:43323865-43347949 GCF_900095145.1 Mus pahari | reverse complement strand
TTCGAGACAGGGTTTCTCTGTGTAGCCCTGGCTGTCCTGGAACTCACTTTGTAGACCAGGCTGGCCTCGAACTCAGAAATCCTCCTGCCTCTGCCTCCCGAGTGCTGGGATTAAAGGCATGCACCACCACGCCCAGCTCCTCACGTTACGCTCTTAACAGAAGAAGTTTAAGATCCGTACATAGGGGAAAAGATGAAACCAAGCCACCGGAAAGAAAGCTTGATTTGTTTTCTAACTGAAGATACTGTTGCGAGTTTATGAAATTTTTTTTCTTTTTGTGAAAAAGAAACAATTCAAGTGTCAAAAGACAGTAACTAAACTTAAGCCCAGATTCAAATTTCCCTGCTTATTGCTAAGGGGTGAAAAAAAATCTTCCTTCAAAACAAAACAATTAGAAAAAGAAAGAAAGAAAAAAAAAGAACTTTGATAAATTAGAGAACCATCTACCAGTTAAACTGACACTCCATATGCAGAGGCCCCGATTTCCATGCATGTTATAAAAAATGTGTTAAATCAACTAACATTGATATAACTTCAAGCAATTAGGAGCATGCTAATAACGATATGAGTCTTCAGCTGTAAATAATTGCGCTGCCCCAAGGCTATGCTTTAATTCTTGGCTTGCTGTATCTATAAACAATAATCACACTGCAAAGCAAGTTGTGTTGTTTTTGTTCACAGTTTGTGAAATGATTTTTATACCCTACAGTGACGCTGATGGCTACTTTGACCTTCAAGAACTCCGGCCCGCGAGGCTAAGAGCTAATGTGTGCTTTCATCGATCCGAGTTGGAGGCACACAGCGGGTTACAGTGCCTGTTTTACCACCAGCACAAAAGCTCTATCGTCAATCAGAGAGCGACGTGAAAGGGGGCTTGCCGCTGTGACTCAATAAATGGGGACATTAGGAGGAAATGTTATAATTGCTGCTACCCACATCTTGTTAATGAGTAATGTACACTCCGACACCATGCGACTGCAGCTAAACTGTTTATACAATTTATTCTTATGTTGCAACTAACATTTAACATAATGAAGTATCATAATTGCGGCCATTAAAGTCAAGATTAAGATTTGTTTAATTAGAATTAAGAAAATGTAAAATGGAAAACTCTTTTCCAATGGTAAGTGTTCAGGATGGATTCGGTGGTGTGCAGGGGGAAAACACTTGGATGGGGCTGATGGCAGATACTGTGTACATAAAATTGCTCATTGGAGGTCTCGTCTTCGAATATGTGCCCCCCCCCCCATGCTCTAGTCAAAAGTACAGAGAGCACAAAATAGAAAGGGCATTAAGTTGGCTCTGGATAAATACAGAGTGTTATTATACAGATCGTTAGAGTTGTAGCTTTTACATTTTAGAATTTACATTACCCCTAGGCTAAACAAATAATATCTTAAAACACACAACTCATATTACCATCCAGGCAAGTTATCAAATGAATTAGAGAGGAAATAAGCTCTTGACTTAGTATAGGAAATGTCATAACTTTGTAAAGCCAAATGGTCATTAAACCTCTATTTTAATTATCTGCATGTCCAAACGCAAGCACTTACATAAGACGATATTTTTACATAAGCCAAGGGACAAAACACGGCTAATGGAGTGCTTGGAGGGAGTGCAGCCTGTCCAGATTCATTAGGTGAACCCATCTCATCCAGGTCACGCATGTTTTCCTTGCCTTCCTATATTGTTAAGTGCTTGAAAGCTCCCCAATGCTGTCAGTAATGGAACTATTAGGGTTAGCTCTGTCCGAGGTGGGGATTTTACCCTGTTAGAAGACCATAGTAGCTCAGTGTGTCCTTCCCTGACCCCTATGTAAAAAAGAAAAGTCTTCTTAACTTTTAAACGTTTCTGATGGGAATTTTTTAAAAAAATTGTTTACTTTTGAGGTTATAACATCATTTTCTTTTTCTCTTTTTTTCTCCTCCACACTCTCCCATATACCACTTCTTATTCTCTTTCAAATCCATGACTTCCTTTTTCATTAATTATTGTTACAAAAATATATGTGTCATTCTTTCTCTTATGTATCTTATTATATAAGATTGCATATATATATATATATATATATATATATATATATATATATGCCTGATCAATCTGTATATTGTTACTTGTATGTACATTTTCAAGGTTGACCCTCTGGTATTGGATAACCAGGTGGTGGCTCTTCCTTGGATGATACTATATCTTTCATTTTTAGCATCCCTTAGTTGCCTGTAGTTCTTTGTTCAGGCTTGAGCCCTATTGATGTTTCCCCTGTTCACTTTGGCATGTCTATCGTTGTTCTTGTTGTGCTCATGTTTAAGCAGTCATGTGGGTGAGACTTTAGGAGTGTGTCTTCTGACACAGTTCATAGCAACCTCTGGAATCCTCTGAGTCTTACAATCTCCCTGTCCACTTTTCTGCCATGTGTACTGAGCTTTAGATGTAAGAATGTTTCATAACTGTATCCATTGGGACTAGGATTCTTAACTACGAATTTTGATTGGCTGTGGTTTCCTGTACTGGCCTTCATCTGTTGCAAAGAGTGGTTTCCTTGGTGAGGAGTGAGGAATAAACTTATCTGTGGGTATAAGGACAAATATTTATAACGTACTTAGGGATTATGGTGGCTTAGTAATGTGGTAGCTGTAGATTCTCCTCCAAGATTCATGACTTCTCTAGCCCTGGACAGTTGGCTAGGTTCCCAGGAATAGGCATGATTTTCCTGTTGTTGAGTGGTCTTCAGTCCAATTAGAGAGGTGTTGGTTGCTGCCAAGTTATGCATGCCACTACTGCATGCACCCTTAGGGCTACTGTGTCATGCTAGTCATTGTGATTCATAGACATCATATCTTAGAAGAACTGTTGGTTGCTTTCCTCCTTTAGAAGCTTGCGTGGTGCTTTCTGGTACTGTTGGAAGCGAGTCCTCTAGAAAGAGACATTCAGGTCAATTCCAAATCCAGAGCCTTTGGTCTCTGTGTCTAAAGTGTGTGGTATCATTAACAATAAGGATTTGCCTTCCCACACAAGGAGGACGAACAAGGCAATAGCAATAGTGTGTAGTGTTTTAAGAGTCTTGGACAACCCTGAACATTAACTCAAAAGTGGGATTCTCATGTATGGTGTTAGGCTTTCTGTTAGGTATTCTTTGACTCTTGGAGTCAAAGAAATAATGCCATTTACACTATATATGTATATTTATACACAGACTCATGTGTATTTCAATTTTTCCTTAGGTAGTTAAGAGTATGATTACTTATGATCTTTGACCTTTTTAGATATCTTTACTGTTATTTTAACCTCTTCCCATTGGGAGTTTCTTATTCTTGTTCTAGAAGACTCCATCAGTACAATACTTCAGTATACACAGAGTCAAAGGGAAAAATGGGTTAAGCTCAGAGGGAGAGATTTCCGTTAAGTCTCTGTCCCCTTGGTTCCATGGTGAGACCTGGTCACCTGACATTTGCCTTTGCTTCTCCATCTGTTTCTGCCCTCTGTCCCTAATAACAGTTTTTGGAGAGTCTAAGGTCCTCACAAAGTCAGATGAAACTGAAGCTTTAGTGATCAAAGCGAGGCGTCTTAGGATTCGGCTTCTTGAGATGATCCATAGTGACATCACTGGTCAAAACCACAGTGACACTTTATCCGCCCTCACCCTTTCTTTCTTGCATCTTATAATCCACCATGTTGTGGAGGTTCTCATGTACGAATAAAATCACCAGCTGGACAAAATGTTATCAAATCTTCATTTGAAAGTTTCAATCCAAATTTAAATACTCCTAATTACTAAAAACAAACAAGATGCAAAACAAACAAACTTAAAAAAAAAAAAAAAAGCCAGAGGTCAGGAATATCTTTTCACATCTTTTTCAACAAAGCCATTAAACAAAGAAACAAACGGAGAAAAAAAAAAAACCCTGATGAATATAAAAAAGGCAAGTGATGATTTGATTTTTGTATCAATAAATAGCTCAAGATAATGGTGTTTGAGAATGTTATCTGATTGGCCCGCAGTCATGATGTGGTATGCAAGAGTTGATATCAGATTTCTTCGCTTACTCTAGAATTTATTTTTACAGTCTTTTCTCTTCCAGTATAAATTAAGAATGACAGGTTGATTTTTTGTATGTACTTAAAACATTGGGTAAATTTAAAGTTTATCAACGTGTATAAATGCTTAGGAACTTCAGCTAGCAAATGTAAGTAAAGGCATTTATTTAATGCATTTATTTACAGAGGGTCTTGATGTGCAGGAGCCACCGTACTGGGTAGAAAAGAGCAGGTCTTAAGTCCCAGCGATTTCCTTATGGCTCTAAAATATACACTTTCTATTTTTCTGTGGAAAAAAAAAGGGGGGGGGCAAGTTCAATATGTTGCTACTATGAATTATCCCCTCCTGTTTTATGAAACATTTGAAAATTGTTGACAATTATCTTAAATTGTAGTTGCTCCTCCCCATCCCACTTCCAGGCCTGCACTAAATTAGTGTCTGAGCAAAGACATTTGTTTTAGCCTAACTACTCTTACTGGCTAAAGGCACTCTCCTCTCTTCTTCTTCTTCCTGCTGCGATTCTCTCACCACATTATCTCACTCTGGCACCTCTTTAGCACACTTTGGGGCGGGGGTGGTGGTGGTGGTGGTGGCAAGCTCCTAAGACTGAAGAACAACTAAATATTTTTACATCTTGTTTATTTGTAGCTCAATGTATTTATCTAAAACAATTGCGCTCATGAAATTTGAGCATTGCTGACAGGGTTATTGTTGGGTAACACTGCCTTTCTTGGTTGCTGAAACTGGATAGGACACTGTTGCTATAACCAGGTGAGCATTTGGGACACGGGAGCTGTGGAGACATAGCAACGGTCACCAAGTCACTCAGCGTGGATGGATTCCCTCAGTTCATGTTACTCTTCCTACATAACACGCTACTTCACCTATGTAACATGATCACCCATCTGTTTGAATGTTTTATGGGGATGGTGCGGCTTACAGTGATAACAACCCCAAAAACAAATAGCTGGGGTCCACATGATGTACTTGATATTTTGGTCATCTTACCACCTCTACTGTGAATAAAATGAAGTGTGCACATGTGCTTGAGTTTCAGACAAGAGCATTGAGTGCAGAATCAGATGCAGAAACTGTGATTTAATTCATGAAATTATTATTATTATTATTATTATTATTATTATTTCATTTGGAAGCTAGCTGTAGGACAGGGACAATAAATGAGAAGCAAGATTAAAAGATGCTTAACAAACTTCCCAGAGTATGGCAATTGAGATGGCTGCCCCAGAGCCAACCAGAAGAGTTGGTTTGTTTTCTGTGAAAATACAAAATTGACAGCACAAAGAGACGTTTTGAGAAAATGCATAGTGATTCCATCAGAGGTTTGCTTCCTAACAGGCAAATGATAGCAAAGGAAATTTGTACCTGAAGTCAGAATCAAATGTCCCAAGAATAGTTTCAAAGCGGGTTCTACAAGTATCTGAGTTTCTCACACGGACCAGCTATTTAAGCCAGCTTGAGTTTTAAAAATAAATTTTATTTTAACTATCTGAATTTTATTAGAAAGTTATACAGATATAAAACATTGATACATAGACACATATATATATACTCAGTGTATCTACAATTACATATACATCACACACACACACACACANACAATTACATATACATCACACACACACACACATACACACACACACACACACACACACACACACACATACACACACACACACTTGCAGTGCTGGGGATCAAATCCAAGGCCCCACAAATGCTAGACAAATGCTCTATTATTGAACTACGTTCTTCCAGCTTAGAATTGTTTTCAAGTGTGAACTACTTGAATGATATAAAGGATACCACTTCCCTGCCAAGGCTCAGTGAACAACATGGAAAAGGGGAAGGAAAGAACCAGAGGATGCAGCAATGCTCACATATACATCGAAAAGATGTCTTCTTGACATAACACAGCTGTTGCCTTCACAAACTTAATGCAGCTTTGATTATCTACACCCACCCACATGAGGGTGGGCCCTTTCATCCTGGGTGGTGGAAGGGGCTATGACATTCTACTCCTCCCTCAGAGACAACTGACACTTAATGGCTGTTGAAGTGGTTGTATCACTTTCCTCAGGCACGTAAACAATGTGCTTAGACTATGCAAGAGATGCCAGTCTAGCTTGGCTTAGATCTCAAGATTCTATCTCTAAATTAATTAATGAATAAATGATTTGAGAATCCATACATGCTTGACTGGCTGGCAGTTTGTAGGAGTGCTCGAAGAAATACTGATAGAAGGGGAAGCATTTATTCAAAATGTGTTCTTGTCCAGCACTTGTCAGTGGAATTGGAGAAGAGTTTTATAGAGACTACATTGCGCACTTAACCCGGACCAACACTCTGGGTATAGAACTCAGTAGGCAATAACCCAAAGCAAGAATGGCAGTGGGGTTGCTATTTTCTCACTACATGCACATAATGTGAATGAGCCAAGATTGAGTCTCTAAAGAAAGGAAAGGCATTATTAATAATCACAGGAGGCGGGTATAAGAATTTAGGATAAGATCATTACTTATGATCAATCATACTGAACTGATATATTTTTTTTTCCTAACATGAATCAATATACAGAATAGGTTGGCTGTGATTTAACTGTATTGTGCTGATTGACTGAGAAGCTACAAAGAAGTGGAGGATTGTTGATGTTGGTAAGTTGAGTGTCGCTTTTCGGTTTCTGCGGACACTTTTTGATTTCAGTGTCAATACTGAGTTGACACAAGTTAGTGGATCCACTCAGTTTGGACAGGCACAATTCTGAACTTTGAATATACATTTGATTCAGTTAAAATAACCTCTTTTGAGAGGGATGAAATGGCCTTGTTGATGGGGATGCTAAGCTGTAGGATGATAATTTGTAAAATGTAAAATTATGATTGGAAATATGTGATATGATGTGATATATGAACTTTCTCTCTCTCTCTCTCTCTCTCTCTCTCTCTCTCTGGCTTTGAGTTTGTATATTCAATGGTAAATGTTATAAAATCAAAGTGTAGTTCCTTTGAATGTTGAATCAAATGGAGACATGCTTGCTAAGGGCACAAGCCTTGTATTCCTAAATGAATTAGTTCTGAAGACCCAATGAACAATAGATAGTGACTGTAAATAATTGCTTATTTGAAAGATGCTCAGAAAATAGATCCTGCGTATTCTCATCCTCCTACACACTAAGAATAAGAAATAATGTCATAACAGTGCCCATTTAATTATGAGAATCCCAACGTATATGCATATCAAACCATCATGTGGTAAATTTGAGTAATAGAATTTTTGTTTGTCAGTTATTTCTCAAGCTAGGGCAAACAAAACTAATGAAAACTAATATGTAGTGTGAAAATTAAATACTCAGCTGAAGATTATGTGCAAACTGTTTGGTTTCAGACCCAGGGACAAATGGCTGAGGTCCATATTTTACATATCAAAGCAGACCTTGCCTCCAGATTCTCCTAGCGTCCCTCAGTCCCTACCTAGCATACCTTGCCCTCAACCTTGAACTTCAGTCCCTACCTAGCATACCTTGCCCTCAACCTTGAACTTTTCAGCTCAGGGGCTGGACTGCCCTTCTCCCAAAGGATCTTCTCTATGTAATCCAGACATTTTGGTCTCCCCATGCTCTTTCTCCTCTCTCACCTCCTCTTTCTGCTCAAGCATGTACTTTCTGTTTCTCTTCTCCCTTTCCTCTCTCTCCCTTCCCATGGTGACTTCCCTGGCCTCCTTCTTTGGGGCTAGTGAACTCACCTAAGAGCAGCTTCCCAATAAATCTCTCTCTCTCTCTCTCTCTCTCTCTCTCTCTCTGTATAAAATCTGTCTTGAATTGGCTCATTTCACTGGTGGAGAAATAACTTATCACAAACTATGAATGCTAAGTAGCTCACTGATGATTTTTTTCTGTTGGTTGATTCATATTTCTTATAATGCTCTGAAAATGTTGGGATTGTTTTAGAGCTATTAGGTAAAGCGAAATATATTATTAAAATGTTTTCACCCATGTCTTTGCTTTGAATGGCACGTTGTGGCTCAGGCTCTGTGTCTCTTAGACTGTGCCACCCTCCCTCCTTTGTCTGCAATTATATCGTTATCTAGAATTGGACTCATGGAAATTTATTCTTCCTCTCATATTGAGGCAGACTTCTCAGTGACCTCATAAAATCGCCATGGCCATTCCAAATATATTGAACTTCCATGTTGCAATCAACAACTCTCTTATTAACTCAAGCGTTCAAGTGTTAGCTCTTACTTGTACTTTCTGGTGCTTTTACACACATGAAAATATGCTCATTCCCCAATATTATTCTTTCATTTGAACACCAAAACAAAGCAGAGACCTACATATCACTGGTGAATGAATCTCAGCACACTGGGTGAAGTCTTATTAATATAATTCATTCTTTCTCCCTCTACTGACTTGAGCTCACAGATTTGAACATACGTCTGTAATTTCTCTCTGTCACACTGCATGGAAAGGTTGTTTGAGATTTGAACTCAGTTTCACCTTGACTGTCTTTGATGTCTAGGTTTACCACATAATTCTCAACCACTTCACTTGCTGGTAGCTAAGGCTTGGTTTTAGAATATGGGACCAATAACTGCAAGAGCCTTTGTGTATCATCCCTAGGAACTGCAGCACTAGATTTGGGATGGCATGGGAATAATAATTTGGTCTGTGATTGGCTTTCCTTTGAGTTCAAGCACAGGACCCTGTCATCAATATCTGACTCTAAGTAGACATACTTTGGTGTCCCTGCTAGGGGAAGAATGAATCTTGATATGCAGCTGAAGAAAATTTTGTGAATAAATTTCTCCCTAGTTTTTTTGCTTATTTGTCAACTGCCCAGTTAGTCTGTAGAAAAAAAAGCCTAGAAATTTCTAATACTCAATCATTTTTGATACAGAGATTATGCATAGTGATTATACATCTTCATGAGAGGAAAGTCCCTGGACTCAATGTGAGGGTTGAGGTTCACATTGACAGAGTGAGTCTGCCAGTCATCAAGTGGGTGGAGTCAACTGAAAGAGGTAAGGAAACAGCACAAGGCAACTGGTACATCTGTTGTGTGGGAAAGTGGGAAGGAGGAAGCTGTGTTATATGCGAGAGCATGCTGCTGTTGGCTATGGTTGGCAACTGCTGAGAAACAGAAGAAAATATAAGTCCGAATCAACAACCTAAACCTATGATAGAGCTGCCCACAACTTTTGAGATTCCCATGACTCATTCGTAACTACCATAATCTCCATGAAAACATACAATAAGGAGAGGGTGAGACTGGTTGTTCCTTTAGACCCCTTAAGGATGCCCCTAGATTGATGTCTGTCAGCTGTCTTTGTCACTGGGTTGCTGCTGTGAACCTTAGGATATGTATGGCCAGAGGGTTTGTTTCATTGTTTCATCTCATTCACATTCATTCATTCATTCATTCATTCATTCATGCATTCATGCCATATTTCTTATACACTCACTATATAATACCAGGTATGATAATCATGTTTGCAGAAGGGAGACATGAGACACCATATACAGTCATGTTATAAGGGTTTCTGTTGCTGAGTAACGGCAGCGAGGGTGAGGCATAGGGCCGGATGCTTCAGAAGGACTAAAGAAGTCATTGTGTTCAGGTTATGTAGGAAGAGCAATGCGACAATTCCATAAAAAGTCATGAATGTGAGAGCAGAGGGCCGGAGTCTGTGTATGGAAAGCTAGAGTCAGTGGCGATGGTGTGGTAGAGGAGACATCTCACTCTGCCAGGGGAAAGGAACAACCTTCATTTGTAGCATTTAAAAAATTTTATGATATAACTTATTTCCATGGGTAGTTTATCTTCTCTTCCCCTCTCCTCTCCTTGCCCTCTCCTCTCCTTTGCTTCTCCCCCCTTCCTTTCTCCCATCCTGCTGAGGGTGAACCCCAGGGCATCATCTTCCATACTAGGCAGACAATCTGCCACTGAGCCATGTCTCAGTCACCATTCTCCCTTTCAGGCCACAGAGAGCATAGCACTTGAGATCCAATAGACAGAAAACATCCCAACAGCACAAATAACAGCAAACTGGAGCATAGCTGGGCACTAATGCAATTTAACCACTTATCGCTTTTGCTTTGAGTGTAATTGGAAAGTTCAATAATTTAGGTTTTCAAATCTCAAGTGTTTATTAAATTTGTTCTTTACCAAGCTTATATATTTATGTAGTATATTTTATCATATAATTATGTAACTTTTAATATTGGTTATACATGGTGAAACAGCCTACTATTTCATAAAAAATTAAAAAAAATAGTTTGAATGACAAAAATCTAACAAATCAATGATGAGGAGAAAGAGAAATAAAAAATAGCCTTGCTTGTGATCGAGAAACTAAGTATATTCATCAAACTTTCTGAGTTAAGCCTTGAGTTCCTAGGAAATACTCAACAAGTGAGTTGTATCAAGCTCAAAAGCTTCAGTACAGCAAGGGAAACAGTTAATTGAGGGAAGAGATTCTGAGAAAATCTTTACCAGCTGTACATCTGATAAATGATTAATATCTACAACAAATAAAGAACTCAAAAAGCAAGCAGAAATCAAACAAGTCAATAAATAAATGGGTCAATGAAGTGAGCAGACAGCGCTCAGAGGAGGAAACACACACTGCCCATATACATGGAAAAAATGCTCCACCAGCCATCAGAAAACTGCAAATCAAACCTACATGGCGAGTCCCTCTCCTCCTAGCAGGAATGGCAGTCTTTTAGGAAACAAATGACAAATAACTAGAGATACCGGTGAAGACGTAGGGCCAGTGTAACTAGTCCAGGCACTTGGGCAGTCAGTATGGTGGATTGTCATAACACGACCCAGTTATACTACTCCAGTGTGTCTACCCGAAGGGCACCAACTTGGCACATCCATCCCAGATATGCCTGTACATCAGTGCCTATTACAATTCTCAGAACCAAGTTATGGGGCCAACCTAGGTGTCTAGCAACAGATGAATAGATAAAAAACAAAAACAAAAACAAAAACAAAAAAACATGACATAGCTACAGAATTTTTTTTTTCAGCCAGAAACAACACAAACAAACAAACAAACAAACAAACAGAGTATGTCATATGTAGGAAAATGGATTGAATGGAGGGGATCATATTAACCAACTTAAGCCATTCTCAGAAGATAAATATCATGTGTTTTCTCTCACTTGTAGTCCTTAGATCTTAGCTGGTTGCAAAAATCATGTATGTGTAGAAGATATTGAAGTGGAAAACTTCTGGCTTCTTTGGAAAGTCAGTTATGTTGAAAGGTGTTTTCCTGAAGCAGACCGAGGTAAAAGGATGTTTTACTAAACCAAGCACATAATAGGACTCTTGAGAAGGATTCTTTGCTAATGACGCACATATATTGATTTGCCTTACATTTCATAGCTGGGCTCTTTTTGTTGTAATTACATAGAGAGAAACGTACCAAAAACCTTCTCATGAGGTTTCTGTGGCATCTCTCTGCTTCTTCTCACTTGGGCTGATTGTCAGAGTGATGCCAGCTGAGACAGACTCATTTGGAGTTTGGCTAAGACTCATGTGCTGAGGCAAGACCCATGAAGGACACGTGATGTTTGGAGGGAGTATAAGTAGGACTCACTGGACAGTGACAGGGGCTTGCATAGCTAGCTCAGCAACACTTCTTAGTCTTGCATCTTTGCTGAGAGAGGAACTTCTAGAGTCCCTGCTGGCTTTGGTTGTTCTTGCTGACTCATGCAGATTTGGTGGAGGCCTGGCTGTTTCTGCTGGGTCATGCCACCACTGCTGATTCATGTTTGCTATCCCGACACTACTAAACCGGACTGCTGGTGTGTCCATGAAGTGTTTGTGAGAGGATTGAGCTGCAGCTGTTAACCTGTGAACGGAACTGCTGATTTCCTGACAATGCAGATGGGATTTGCTCCCAAGAACCATTCCTAAACAGGCTAACCTCCCCTGTGCCCTAATAACCTTTCTTTTCCACTATCACTCCTGGTAAGTGATGAGTTAGAAGGGAGGTTGAGACATTTCAAAACCATTATTAAAATTAGGATTGAGAAAAATTTAAACTTACAGAATATGAAAGTAGAAGCACAATTGTCTGGGAGGAGGCAGAGACCCATGGGCGAGCACAACAGAAGAAAATAGAGTATAGGACCTGTTGTACTTCAAGATACTTGTAAGGTAAATATCTAAATAAGTAAGTAAGTAAATGAATAAATAGCATACGATTAAAGAAAGAACATGTATTCAGAGGGAGGGGTGATAAGGAAATGAACAAGTCCATTCACACATGGGTTTTAGACGGGGGTTACTGTGCAAATCAGGGTGGCATCCTGCCCCCCCTTCCACCATGCTGGGATTACAGGCATGGGACACCATACCAGGCTCCATTTGGCATGCATTTAGGAAGACCTACATATCTGAAGAGCTTTCTTAGGTTTGAACTACAAACAGCCAACAGTGATAGAGAGTCCTTTCCAGCCAGAAGGTTCTAGATGAGTAAATGGATTTTTCATAAACATTACCTAAAAGAATAGGTATGGGATGAAACTGGAACTTGTGCTTGAGAGTGGACGGTGTCAGAGCACTAGCCAAGGGAAGTGACAGGAAGCTGTGACTAGAGGGCAAGCAACGTGGGTCACAATGAGGGGTACTCCAAGCAGAATAACGTGGACAGGATCCCAGGGTGGCCAAGAAACTGACAGACATCCACCAAGACTGTCAGCCAGATGCCAAGGGTGCACTTGAAGATGGACATGGAGAGACAGTGACCACCATATCATACAAACCAAAGGATGGAGATTAGGGTTTTTCCCTTAAATGCAGCAGAGAACCAAAAATGCAGGAGTAACACTTATACCATGGGCAAGAATCGTTATACGGAGTGTGATGGGAAGGGTTAAGGGGCTGCTAGTAATTTAGGCAGGGAGTTCTGGGAGAGCTGTTTAGTGTTGACCAAGGAGAATGAACAAAGGATTTGACATAGTTAAAAGAAGAGGCAGGGGATGGTGATGGATCAGTTTTAAAGACGGGTGAGAAGGGTTTCGCAATGTTATTATACCTTTCAATGGACATTTTCTAGAACATGTCTGGAATAGCCCAGACAAGTCTTTTCTGCAAATAAAGGCATTAGAGTTACCCACACAGAGATGTGTCTGAAGCCAGACTGTGAACTCTTTCACAGGAAGTACATAGAGCAGAAGGGCAGAGCCCAAGGGGATGCTGTCCCCAGTTTCTTTTCCTGTGACTGTGATAAAATGAAATGTAAGGACTTACTAGAGTCCAAAGGTACTGTTGCTCATGGCTGGGGAGTCAGTGAAGCAGGAGCTTAAGGTGGCTAGCAGTATCACATCTGTAATAAAAAAGCAGAGATGGATGGATACATATCTGCGTTCAGTTCCTATTCTCCACTTCCACAATCCAAGAGAAAAGCCAGGGAATCCTGTCACTCCTAATGACCGGGTCTTCCCACCCCTTAAACACAATCAAGACCAATTCCCCACAGGCATTCCAAAAAACCCATCTAGATTCTGCGATTCAAGAGTCTGTCCACAGAGAGCCAACAAGCTTAGGAAACCCTCGAATGTAAGGGAAGGGATATTGGATTGGTCTTGCGTAGGGAAAATCAAGTTAAACCAACACTGACATTTTATTGCTAATACTTTACTGCCAACTTCTCTCTCCTCATTCTGACCCACCTATATGATATAGATTAAATAGCCAAAGTCGTCCCTGGGATGGATGATCTTAATCATTTTGAAGACCAACAATCAACCCCCTAAGTTGGCATATAGGCGTCTGTGTGTGTGTGTGTGTGTGTGTGTGTGTGTGTTTAGCCCAGGCTGGACCCTCCCATATCAATCAGCAATAAAGAAAAAAAGCTCCACAGAGATATCCACAGGCCTGTCTGATGGAGGCAGCTTCTCAACTGAGATTCCATATTCCCAGGCATGTCAAGTTGACAACCAAGATTAGCCATCACAAGTCCCCTTACACAATGGGAATTGTTCCTCATTCCTTTTATTTATAAGGGTGCTACAAACATTGAACTGTATTGGTTTCTAAGACAGGAGTCTTTATGAGAATCCCTGCACCTAGGGAATGGTTCTTTATGTTGTCTGTGTGCACATGCTGAGGGAGATACAGCCGGGTGGTTTCTTCCCTTCAAGTTTAGGCAAGAGGAAGCTGCAGGTGAGGAGAAGAACCCAGAGACATTCCTAGCACAGTGAATCTATCCCTTACCTCTAGCGTGCCATATGACCCCTTGTGAGGGACTGATGGATGACCGGAGACAGAATAACAGGGCTATGGAGGTGCCTTAATATGTAAAGTGCTTGCTGTATAATGATGATGGCCTGTGTTCACATTCCCAGCACCTTTATAAAAGCCTGGCATGGCGAAGAGTGGCTATAACTTCAGCACACCAGGGTGGAGGCGGTTAGATCCCCGGAGCTTGATACTAGGCGGTCTAGTCAGATCAGTCTAAGCTCCAGGTTTAATGAGAGACTCTGTCTCAAAGGCTAGGCTGAAGAGTTATAGCAGAAGACATCTGCTATTGACCTATGGCCTCTACAAGTACATATGTGCACAAGCCCCACACATATACTTGCACACACAGACACACGCGCGCACACACACACAACACCTTTTAAAAACACAGGAAGGTAATGATGGTGCCGGGCTACATGCCCCAAACACATCTGGAGTCAGTGTTGGAAGGCTTTGAACACCTAAGCAGTGCTAAGTATTCTCACTCCTTCTTCCCACAGGTTCTTGGAAAAACCTGCTTGTTAGTCAAGTCGTCTAATCTTGGTCCTATTTTACAGACGAGTCAGTAGGTTCAGCGTGGTTGTTACACGCAAATGAGTCACACAAGTGATGGATAGATGAGAACCTGCCTGGCCCCACCTCCCCTTTCTGCCCAGAGAAAACTTAAATTCAGTCGGGGAAGTAGACTCCTATTTTAACATAAAATTTTTTGTTTGTTTGTTTCTGGGTTCATGGCTTTAAATACACAAGCAGTGGAACTATGATTGTGTGAGCAACAGCGACTGGATGAATTTTTAAAATGTAGAAATCGGGTCTTCCTGAATGTCCTATCCTGCTGTGTGCGTCTGAGGAAAGGGACCGTGTGGGTAGAAGGAAAGTCAAAGAACAATGACCTGAAATATCCAGCCAGGGGTGCATACACAACGTTCGCGTTTAGAACATCTTAAAAATTCCACAGAGCAGGTGACGACTGACTTCTGCGATTGTTTAACACTAACGAAGCAATTTCTTTCTTAATAGTCTCCTTCTAAGGCAGAGGCCCCCATGGCTGTGGGAATCTTACCCCAGTCCGCAGCAATCAATATCAGTCCTCTGCCAAATGTTATTAAATATCTCCTTGATACCTATTTACAACTAAGAAAATAATTTCACTGCCAAGGGATTGTAAATGTGTGAGAGGCACCCCTGACAGCTTACTTCACTCACTGTCTGAGGTCCGGGGCCTGGTGCTTAGGCAGCCAGACTAAGATGAAGGACATAATTAAGGAAACATATGAAGGCTAGCACCGGCCTGGAGATTAATTAGCTGTGCGTCAATAATCTCATCAATATCCGATTAACAAATGACACATGGCCCAATGAAACATATTGATTCATGCGCACTCCTCAGTGTTAATAAATTGAAGCTGCTTTGCTAAATGAGAAAGCTGACAAAATGCTAGGCCGCTAATACTGCCCCACTCTTGTGATAAAAAACAGAAAATTAGCCTGAAGTATAACGTGTTTAATTTAGGAGGGCTGCCACTCCACTCCTGAAGCTTGTTAATAACGAACGTGAAGAGGGCAAGGGATTTTGTGGTGAACTCACTCGAAAGGACCAGGAGAAATTTCCCTAGGGGTGGTGGTGGGAAAGAGACATCACATTGAGATAGTCTGGGCCGTAGCACCCTATTATGGATGTGTGTGGAGAAAGCTTTGTTTTGCTTTTTTAGGGGCAGGACTCTAGTAATAAGGAAATCATTTTATATTTGGCAAGAACTAGTTTGTTTATATATATATATATATATATATATATATATATATATATGTGTGTGTGTGTGTGTGTGTGTGTGTGTGTGTGTGTGTGTAATGGTGGGTCACTGGGTTTTGCGAATGCTTATACCTTCTTATGTGTATGAGTGGTGAGCATGCGCTTGCATTGTTGGACCAATCATTAACAATACCCTGGCATCCTCACCTTGGTCCCGATCTAAAATTCAGGCCAACATTGGACACTTGCATCCCTGAAAGCCCATCTTCTGAGGTAGTCCGTCTCCCCATCAGCCTTGCTTTGGGAAGGTTATAATTCAGTTTTCTCTTTAGCCCACGAGAAGGAGAGGTGGTAATAGGGTTAGGCAGGAGGGAGTAAGGTGATAATAGTGGAGGCCAAGGTTTGATATCGGTTGGGGCCCCAACTGAGACTGTGGTTGGGAAACGTGAAAAACCCTGCGGACCGAAGAGAAGGCTCTGCTAATGAGGGCCCCGCCCACCCCACAGCTCTGAAGCTAAAATCTGGCCCTGGACCATCTGGAACATTCCCTGGGAGTTCAGGTGTTGAGCATCTCCTCTGAGGCAAACATCTGCTTGTGGAAAATACTTTCCCATGGTGTAGACAGTCCGGGGAAAGGCATCGGGAGCAGGGTGGCACAGAGGTGACTCTTATGGGTCCCACGTCATTACGGTAGCACACAGCTGAAATGATGAGGGATTTGGGAAACCGACTCCACTAAGTGGATGGGAGAAAGAGCCAAACAAGAGGCTACATAGACTTTTCTAAGTGTTTCACCCCCGAGTCTTTTTGGTTTGCCATGCCTGCCCGGAGCTGTAGGATGTTCACAGCCGAGGACTCTGACTAGGAACTCTTGGTATTTCAGACCCAGGAATCTTTAAAGAAAAATCAGAATAGGCACTTGCCACAAGGGTCTCCAGAAAAACTTGAGCTAAAACTCTCTGCTTTGGTCCAAAACAGTCACATGAGACTGGACATTCTGTGTGCCCATTCCCTTTCCCTAGAAAGGAGACACTTGACTATGTGTTCTCTGAGTTCCCTATGATGCCAGGAGTTATTGGCTTTCTAATGATATCTGAGCACAGCTGTGTACATGATACAGTAGCAAGGTCTTCAGTGTTACAAATTACCAAGATTAAAATGCGATAGGCTCTCCTGCGTGAGCTGGAGAATTCTCAGGGCCTCCGGGACTTGTGGGTTATTTTTTGGAGGTGACTGCTCTGTTTCCTTCATGCACTCTCTTCTCCAATGTATCTCCTAGGAGCAAAGGCAGACTCTGAGGGCAGCTTGAACTTGCTAAGTAGTTTTGAAGAAAGTTGGGCCATTACGTTGCGTTAACTCTAAATAGCGATCTGGAAGGATTACAAATCAATAATTTTCATCAGTCCCGAGAGGTCTGTTGAAGCCTATCTTCTCAAAGTCACTGTGCCCAAGAACAAAATTTCTTTGGTTTCAGGAGTTTCTGGTTTCTTTATCTGAGGCTCCCAGGAGAGAGGTTTACATGCTGGGACAAATTATTAAGGAATGAAATTCTTTTAGTCCTCCAATGGGGCCTTGCTAATCCTGAGGTTACCTTTGGAGGGATAGGGTGGGAGAGCTTGGTTTTGCCTCACTGTGCACTTGCTTGTAGTAGTCGTTATTGGAGACACACCAGCGATATTAACTTGTGTTATTGAGTCTTCTCTGCATGCGTTCACAGCAATTGCTTGTGTTAAAAACATACACAGCTTCAGATGAGAAAGCCAGCAGTCAGAGAGGCTAAGTTACTTAACCCCTATCACCGACAAGGACTGTTTGATCTGTGCTCATCCCAGACTGTCTGAGGCCAAAACCTGGGATTTTCGGCTCAGGCAGGGGTGTTCAATCATTTGACATGGTGATATGACATTGTCATCTATAAATGTGTTGGGCTGTACTCCTGGCTCTCCCGGGACACATGGCCTGTGGGCTACAGGTTGGACTTAGCTACTTGGAATATTCCTTAATAATTCATGCTTGCTTAGATCCTAGCAGGGACATGATGGTATTCACTAGCATTTGGCGGCGGTTCAATATAACACCAGTTCTAATCTCTGCATTGGACCACTGTCTCTCAGGCTCAAACTTTTTTTTTTTTTTAATAGATCCTTCCTTCTCTTTGATCTCCAATGGGGCAAATTACCGTATAAAAAATAACCTCACAATGTCAATAGCTTTTCTATCACCAAGTTAAAAATTATTGGGACCTTTGAACTATTCCTGGCTGATTAGGAGCTATAGGACAAACAGAATAAGCCAGTGATACCTTGTGATGCACGAGGAGACCAGGTGACTTGAATCCCTCATAGCACCTGACAGGTGAGCAGGGCTTCGTGCTTCAGCCTACATCAACTTCAGTCACAGGATGGGAGTTAGTTAAGGGGTTTTACAGGCATCTGCTTTGTTGGCCAGCTCCACTGCAACTTGTGCTGGTGAGTCAGATTTCATGCCCAATTAGGATACAAGGGGAAGCCTCCCTTGTGGAAAGGACACAGCTGTTCTGGAATTGCAGCCTGAAGATACTCGGAAGGCTTGCAGAAATCTGGTGTCCTTGCCCCTAATGCAGGCACAGAGAGTGAAGCAGGGGAAGCCTTCCGGACCTTGGACTTGAGTCACAGTGTTTAACACACACACCAAAGTATGGACCCTATATACATATAAATACATAATGACATATATTATGTGTCCTTATGTTTATATAGTATGTGTCCATGTGGACACATGTATATATATATATTGTGTGTATATTTCTTTTTCTGTCTATATGACCATGATTGTCTTTAGTTTTACACACACAAAACTTAAACACACATGCAAACACAACACACACATACCCCACATACACACATATGTATATATGGATTTTAGATATTTATATCTTAGTGGGAAAAAGGAATAAATCACGCTACTAAATCTGCCATGAAGATGAAACTATATGGACTCGTATTCATAACATACCTATGTATCTGGTATGTAATAGTCTGTATACTATGTCTGTTTATGCTAGTTTATATATTTCTTTATATAGTATGTGTCCATGTATATATATATATATATATATATATATATATATATATATATAGTATATTATATATTTTGTCTATATGACTATGAGTGTCTTTAGTTTTACATACACAAAACTTACACACACATGCAAACACACTACATACACACACACATACACACACATTTATGGATAGTAGACATTTATAACTTAGTGGGAAAAAGAAGTAAATTATGCCACTAAATCTACCATGAAGATGAAAATATATGGACTCATATTCATACCATACCTACATACCTACTATGTAATAGTCTGTATACTATGACTGTTTATACAGTGCACATGTATATGTATGTACACTTGGCACAGGAAGAACCGCAGCACAGGCCACCTGTCTCTTGCACAATGTGCTTGACCCATTTAATTTTCAATTTTGCCCGGCCTCAGAATTCAGCAGTCCAAAATGCTAGTGTGTTTATATAAATTTTCGCCCAATCCCCATTGTCATCCTAGGAAGCCTTCGGAGGGCCCAAACCAGATCTTACTGGTCCTAAAATCCACCCAGAGCAGAGTGAGTCTGTTGGGAACAACTCAAGAGGTCTGCCCTTCATTTTACTTGAGATTCCAGTGTGTGTTTGTTCTCTCGCTCCACAGAACTATTTTCTGTCTCCACATCTGCCTGGTCATCTCCTGACCTCTGGGGTTTATTTTCTCTGCTCCTCATGTCCCCACTCCCTGTACACTGCGGTCAAGTCCTATCCTAAAAACCCTACCGTGCGTGTACTTGAACGGCTTTGATTCCTGTATCCCTGTTGTTTTTCTGAGTTTGGTTTAATACATCTCCAGGGCTCTGTGTATTTATCTTCTTCCCTCATTCAAAATGTGCAAAACCAATCTTTGTCCCTCCATAAAACACATTTACAAACAGTACCCTATGTGCTGAAGCCTCCCTCAGGCTCACAGGATGCACTTGAGGCTCCCAAGCCCCTTTGTAGCTGCTTTCCTGGTGCCTCCCAGGGTCCAGTATCCTCTCTCCTACGCAAGACCCTGTTCTTGACATTGCTAAGAAGTCCACATATTATTTTGTGCACAAGGCACAAAATAATATGTGCAATCATGTGCAATTCTCATCATCTTTTAAGAATCATCTGTGAACCACTCTGGAAATCAGTTTGGCAGTTCCTCAGAAAATTGGACATAGTACTACTGGAGGACCCAGCAATACCACTCACTCTTGGGCATATACCCAGAAGATACCCCAACATGTAATACGGACACATGCTCCATTATGTTCATAGCAGCCTTATTTATAATAGTCAGAAGCTAGAAAGAACCCAGATGTCCCCCAACAGAGGAATATATACAGAAAATGTAGTACATTTATACAATGGAGTACTACTCAGCTATTAATAACAATGAATTTATGAAATTCTGAGGCAAATGGATGGATCTGGAGGATATCATCCTGAGTGAGGTAATCCAATCACAAAAGAACACACATGATATGCACTCACTGATAAGTGGATATTAGCTCAGAAGCTCGGAATACCCAAGATACAATTCACAAAACACATGAAAGAAAAAGGAAGACCAAAGTTTGGATACTTGGATTCTTCTTACAAGGGAGAACAAAATACCATGGAAGGAGTTACAGAAACTAAGTGTGGAACAGAGACTGAAGGAATGACCATCCAGAGAATGCCCCATCTGGGGATCCATCCCATATAAAACCATCAAACCCAGACACTTTTGTGGTTGTCAACAAGAGCTTGCTGACAGGAGCCTGATATAGCTGTCTCCTGAGAAGCTCTGCCAGTGCCTGACAAATACAGAAGTGGATGCTCACAGTCATCTATTGGATGGAGCACAGGGCCCCCAATGAAGGAGCTAGAGAAAGTACCCAAGGAACTGAAGGGGTTACCAGCCCTATAGCAGGAACAACAATATGAACTAACCAGTACTCCTAGAGCTCCCTGGGACTAAACCACCAACCAAAGAAAACACATGGTGGGACTCATGGCTCCAGCAGCATATGTAGCAGAGGATGACCTAGTAGGTCATCAATGGGAGGAATGGCCCTTGGTCCTGTGAAGGTTCTATGCCCCAGTATAGGGGAATGCCAGGGCCAGGAAGCAGGGGTGAGTGAGTTGGTGAGCAGGGGGAGGGCATAGGGGGTTTTCGGAGTGGAAACCAGAAAAGGGGATAACATTTGAAATGTAAATAAAGAAAATATTTAATAAAACAAACCAGAATCATCTGCGAGACAACATGTCTCTGAAGTCATTGTTTATGGCATTCAGAACTTGGTGTCTTACATCTGTGTTCATGTTTTGTTGTTGCTATCGTTTTTTTTTTTGTTTGTTTGTTTGTTTTGTTTTGTTTTGTTTTGTTTTTTGGTTACAGTCATATCATAGTGTTTGCACTTCACAACAGAAAAAATGGTTTCAAATATCACAGTTTTGCATTTTTGGTGAATGCTACCATGTAAACACTACAGATATTTTTGTTGCAGAAAATGCCCATGGTCTAATGTTAAGTAAGGTGAAGTGATTAGTGCATTCAATGTAGAGAAAGATGCCACCGTGTTGAGCAGGTATGTAACCAGATGCACTGTGTGGGCGTGGTCCTGTACATCCTGTGGAAGGAAGACAAGTTTTATCTAGCTAGCTATTGCTATGGATGATTTGCACTTTGTCCTGCAATAGGTTTTTTTCTCCATTTTTTAAATGAACAGCTATGGAAGTAGAGTAAGGTAGAAAAGACCAATTATTAGATATTGATTTAGTGATTTACTTAGTAATTTACATGAAGCACTGCCCTTGCTGTCTATTTGCCAAGTGTGACTTCACTTCCTGCCTGAAACACAATGACCTGGAGGGACAGCTGAAAACACTGGGTCATTGCCAGTCACAACTTGCTGACTGTCACTCACAGGTCTGTAAAACCTTTCTTGCTGCCCATCGAACCTTGCAGTTTTAGAGTATACGCTGGTAATACAGACCCGACTGGGCATCACAGTCTTTCAGGAGTGTCTTGGCTTTGCCCACCAGTACATCTTCTCTCTTCCACACCACCCTGAGATTTGCACCCTGTAGCCCTTAGGTAGAGTTGCATTTTTACTTCTGTGGAGTAAGCTATGTGGCCTTGGATCCAGTTGCTCTTCCTGAAGGAGGTCAGTGCTTCTGGACATTGATTGAGATGGTGAGTTTTATGACAGAGAAATGTCATTATCACAGTGTGTGTGTTTGTGTGTGTGTGTCTGTATCTGGGTGAGTGTGTCTGTCTCCGTGTTTCTGTGAATGTGCCTGTCTCTGTGTGTAGTACCTTTCAGAAACACACATGTGGGGTGGTGAGACAGCCTGGTTCCCAGTTGAGCACAGGCGTGGAACCCCGGAGACCTGGTGGATGGTGATTTCTGCTTTCATGGGACAGTAGGAGTTTGGCCACACCTCCTGGGCCTCTGGCTCCTGTCACATATATAGCCAGTCTCCCACAGCTCCCTGCAAAGAGGTGTGGGCCATCAGTCACATAGGGCAACACCCTATGCTCCTGGTATTCTCTCTGGACTCCACCCCTCAGTTACCTGGCAACAATCAGGTATGTTCCTCTCCACAGTTACCTAGCAACAGCCAGGATGGCACAGCCCACTATAAAAGGAGCTGCTTGTCCCCTCCTCACTCTCTTGCCTCTCTTACTCTCTTATTCTCTTGCTCCCTTGCCCTCCCTCCCTCCCTTCTCCCCTCTCTCTGTGTAGCCATGGGTGGCCTCTCCTTCTGCACTCTCTCCCTCTCTCTGCCTTTCTACAATACACACCTTAAAATCAAGGACTGTCTCATCTCATCGGGACCCCCATGCTGGAGCAATGGAGCAGGTTTTCCCCTAAGGAGCTGCATGTCTAACCTCCCACCAGGAGGCCTCTCTGCCCTCCAGCCCAACCAAGCATCCTGCTGAGCTAGCCATTTGGGCTAGCCAGACTCTCATCCCTGTCCTTTTCCCTTCGGCCCCCAGGCCAGAGTCCACCCGAGGGTCTCTACCTGTTCTCAGCTCTTCCTCAACATATAGTCGTGTGTGGGATGTCTGACAATGAGAACCTGTTGTCCCTTGCCTTCTTGTGGCCCAGTGACCCCAGAACTGGCTCTTCCATGGTGCCAAGCGGTGTCTGTGGTGCCCTAGAGTCAGAGCCCAACTCTGGCAGGTCCCAGAGTGCACGTTTTCCCACCCCCCTGGAGCAGGATCCTGCAGCTTCTCACAGTCCGAGGCCTGCTCTGCGGTTTGGTGGGATTGTGTACAGTCAAACTCCCCATCTGCCTCGTCCAGTGGCCCTAGCCCTGAGCGGATGCACCCCCCCCCATGTATTTATGTATATAAGTAGACATGTATGTCTGTGTACCATGTGAGTACTTATTAGTTGTGGAACCAGAAGTGGGCGTCTGATCCTCTGGGACTGGTGTTACTGGCAGTTGGGAGTTTCCATGTGGGTGCTGAGCTTTGCGCCTGGGTCCAGTGCTCTTAACCGCTCCGAGAAAATGAGACTACTCTATTCTTTAGTTCTCAGTTCAGCGCTCCTTAGGATGCTCACACAGGTTTTACAGTAATACCCTGTGTGTAATGCTTCCTGCCTTGTATGCTTGGGCATGTAGGAGAATTCTAGAAGCAGACTGTGAGGAAGTTGAAGGTAGAGAATATATTCTTTCTCTGGCTGCATCTCCATCTACCACCCCAATGTACTTGGTATATTGTCGAACACAGTAGATAATAAACCAAACGAATAAATTTAAAAATTACTCTGAGAGTGGAGCTTAAATAAAACAGGCCAATAGTTAAAATACTTTTTTCTAGCCACCTGTTTTTTTTCTTTTTTTCTTTTTCTTTTCTTTTTTTCTTTTTTCTTTTTTTTTTTTTTTTTTTTTTTTGCCACTTGTTTATTCCCATACCCTAAGAGAACTCTGCTCAAACCATTAGTCTGATTGTTAGCGGGATC
>NC_034605.1:43291954-43323830 GCF_900095145.1 Mus pahari | reverse complement strand
TTTTTTTTTTTTTTTTTTTTTTTTTTTTTTTTTTTTTTTTTTTGCCACTTGTTTATTCCCATACCCTAAGAGAACTCTGCTCAAACCATTAGTCTGATTGTTAGCGGGATCAAAAGTAAATAATTTATGAATGTGCCATTTTCCTAAATTGTTAAATTGAAAACAAATCACTCCCCTAGTTATTGAGACCCACCGGAAGTTTAATTCTGGGTAATTGCTCAAGAAACCTGCCTCATTCCGTGCCACTACAAAGTCACCGGGAAAACTCATTGTTCAGACACAAACGAGCCAGGTGCAGAGGCTGTATGCATGTGAACAATGGAAAGAGAATATCAAAATAACAGTTTAGTCACTTGCTACCAGAAGCAAGTCATGTGCCTCCTGTTTTGCAAGTGCCAGTGTGGAAACACTCCCGTCATAGGCTCACTTGGTAAGATGCCAACTTGCTTCTTTACTAAAGCTCGTT
The DNA here is from genome assembly GCF_900095145.1 of Mus pahari. Taxonomy (NCBI): domain Eukaryota; kingdom Metazoa; phylum Chordata; class Mammalia; order Rodentia; family Muridae; genus Mus; species Mus pahari. The sequence goes on along the minus strand of NC_034605.1, from coordinate 43,323,364 downwards.
TCAAAATTAGTTTTCATTGATGAATTAACACTTTTGATATTGCTATAATCTGTACCTGGAGTTTCCCCAATGGATTATGGGTGACAGCCCCGGTCCCCAGCCTGTGGCAGTATTAGTAGGTGGTAGAACCTTAAACAGGACTTAATTAATGGGAGACCTTTGGTTACTGTGGGAGTTCTCTGGACCCAAGCTCCCTTCTTTTCTCTCCTCTTGTGCTGGCTGCTGTCAGTGGGGTGGGCTGCCTTGCTTTATCCTGCACTCCTAGCATTGACCCGTGTTCCTTTGCTACCATTCCAGAAGCAGCGAATACAATGGGGGTATGGAGCAGAACCTTTCAAACCATGAGCCCAAACAAACCTTTTATCTCTATACCTTTACTGTCTCAGGCACTTTGTCATAGAAAGGGAAAGCTGTGTAGCGCAAGTGTAGAACATGCTTACAAACACGTAACTGCATGTGTAGCTAAATCATATAGGATTTGCATCAGATTATCTATTTTGTGACGATAACAAAATCTACTCTCTCAGACATTTTCAAGTAGACAGGACATTATAAGCAGTAGTTAGTCACATTTGATAATACATCATTTGAATTTACGCCTTTCCATAATTTATATCCTCTGACCAAACTTCCTGGCCCGCCTTATCTTTCTAACTTGGGTAAGGACTGGCACCATGCTTCCTGTAAACCAGGAATGAATGTATTCACTTGCCAGACACTGCTTTAAGTCTGTATGATGTGAGGTATTTAAAATCAGTTCCATGGCAGGGATTACTGGAAGGTATGGGGTCTGAGACAACAGGAAATCCACTTACTCACTCACTCACTCACTCACTCACTCACTCACCCACTCACCCTTAAGTTATTGCAAGATTTGAATCTGGAATGAACTGTCCAATTGTACCTAAAGCAAAATCTCACTGTGCATCTATGGCTTGCTCTTTGTATAGGAAACATTGCCTTCGTCTAATAAAACATAACCGTTCTGAATTAAGTCAAAATTTAGAAACTATATTGGTTTAGGAAAGTGGCAGTAACCAATTCTCTAAGGTCTAAGGCCACTCCAGCCATGGGTGCTTGGCTAGGTTTAGAGTCGCAGAGTCGAATAGCCATCTATTAGGAGGGCATTGCACTGAATTAGACAGCTGTTAGTCACCATCGGGGTGAAAGCATCACTACTGAGCCTTTGGGAACATCTTGCCATCACTGTGGCTCACAGGCTTTAGAGCTGGGTCGGAGTACTGATTGCTCTCTCCCCTGGCAGTTTGTGTAACACCTTCTGATACAACGAGGGCTTGTCCTCGGGAAGGAGTTTCCGACTTAGTTCCAGCTCACTTCCTCCAAGTCCTGTGTCAGAAGCGTGTGCGTCTTCAGCAATATGGTTCTTGCCTTCAAATTCGGGGGGGGGGGCGGGGGGGCAGGGAGGCAGCTAAAAGCAACGGCAGTAGTCAACATTGTTTGGGGAGTATTTTGAACCCTCACGACCAACGACTTGAATGGAAGTTTTCCAAAGCCTGGCACTGGAATTTTTGTTAGATGTCCATGACTCTTAAGTGAGCATTATCATCCTGTAGGACATTACATTTAAAGTATACACAGGTGTACACATGACATTTAGAGTATACACAAGTGTACACACGCACACACATGTACGCGCACGCACACACTGTTACATAAGCGAATGCAACAATGTGTTTTCCTATGCCTTTTAAAAGCATCTTTAATGTTATTTCTCTCTCCCTCCTCTTTCCTCCCTCTGTATTACTCTTCTCAACCTTTCCCAGTTTAAGTCCCTCTGCCCCGTGTTCCCCTTTTCCTGTTCACAGTACCTGTGCCCCACTCTCTCCCTCTCTACATCTCCTTCTCCCTTCTACTCCCCCAGCTCCTATCTGCCCACTTTCCTCACAACTACAGCTTAGTTCCCCATGGAAAATAAAGTCCTAGAAAAGGCTGGAGTGTCCCCTTACGTAGATGATCAGAGTGGTTTCAGTAAAAGGCCAGCTTGAACCCCTGCCCTGATACCTGCAGTATCAGATGCCAGAAGGCAGAGCCCATGCTGGAGGGCAAGGCCCTAAAGCCCCACAGCTAATAAGGTTCCTGGCTGCAGCCTGGTCTATGTGAGAAACAGCTTGGTGGGGCTAGTCTCTCTGTGGACTCTAGGTCTTCAAAGATGCCATCTTCTCAGCCCCGGTTTCAAGCTTTTTGGAAGGAATGAATGTGCTGGTAGGATAAAACGAACCTGTGGACAAGGGTTTTCAGGCAGTGTTCTGTCCCACAGAAAGGATTTCAAACACTTACCTGGTTTGTCCATGATGTTTTCATTTTGGACTTTGGAGGCCAAGAGAGCAACATCTAATCAGAACCCAGATGTGAGAACTGAAAGCGAGCCTTTCTGAAAAACACTGGGTCAGACCCTATCAGACTCCCCACAGATGAGTTACTGACCTCAACTCCTAGCCAGTCAGGTTCCATGTGATGTCAAGATTTTGAGTTGGTGAAATGGATTTTTTTTTTTTTTTTTTTTTGCCTTGAAAGCATGAGGACTTTATTCTGTTCACCAGGATCCGTGTGTCCTGGTGGGTCTTCATTGTCAACTGGACAGAGCACACAAGTCATCTGAGAGGAGAAACCTCAGTTGAGAAACTGTCTGGATCCAGTTCGTCTGTTGTTACATTTTTCCAGGGACTGATGATTAGTTGATGTAAAAGATCCCATCTCACCGTGACAGCACCATTCCTCTAGCCGGTGGTCCTGGGCTAGATGAAAAAGTTCGCTCATTAATTATGAGCCAGAGTGTGAGCCAGCATGTACCAGTTCCTCCATGGTTTCTGCTTCAAGTTCCTACCTGAGTTCTTGCCTTGGCTCCTTTCAGTGGTGGGCTGCAATGGACATAGGAGCCAAATCAACTCTTTTCTCCCCAAGTTGCTTTTGGTTGCCATGGTGTTTTATCACGGCAACAGAATGAAACAAGGAAATCAAATAAGAAGCCAGGCATGGTCCCATATACTTGTAATCCCAGCTCTAGAGAGTTGGTAACAGATGGTATTCCTAGGCTGGTTGGCCAGCCAGCATAGCCTATTTTTGCCAGCTCCAGGTCAAACAGGAGCCTGTCTTGGGGGGGGAAAGGTGTGAATAGTGTTCAAAGTGTAATACCTCAGACTGTGTGCTCTGGTCTTCACACATGTGTGCAACCCCTATGCAGGTATGCATTCCCAAACTTGTGCGTACCCCTCTAAACATGTGTACCTATCAGCTTACACACACACACACACACACACACACACACACACACACACACACCAGCTTGCAATGAGAACTAATGATGGGCACCTTGTCCTCTCCAGTGGTCTATGAGAATACAGGGTCATGTGAGCACAGCATGAAGAGAGAGCATGGCTTGGGGTTTGGCTCAGGATTTGACATGTCCAACTCTCAGTCATCATTTGTCAGCACAAGGGACATAGCTTGTTTGTCCCTGTGCTCCATGTGGGAGTGTTAACTCATGAGGAGTTAACACTCTTCAGAACTCTTTTTTTTTTTTCTTTCTTTCTCTCATCCTGTATTTCTGCCTCTCTGAGGCTTTAAGTCTGTGGCCTGGGGTTTCTCTTTGTCAACCATTTTCTTATAGGAAGGGTGAGTTCTTTCTCTAATGTTTTGGGCAGGTTGCTCCAGTTTCTTATGTTGGACTCTGTGTCTCCTCGATCTGTTCCTGTAGTGAATTTAACAAATATGGAGCAGTACTAGGCCAGTCAGTATTCTAAGTACTTACAAACTTGTGCATTTAGTTTAAGCCGCACAACCTTCACAGTATCCCTATGAAATAAGCACTGTTGCCCTTCTTGTATAGATGGGGAAATGGAGGCATAGGAATTTAAGTGACCCACCTAAAGTCTCTGAAATGCTGAATGAAAGAGTCAGGACTCAAACCCCACAGTATTCAGCTCCAACCACATGGCCTTCACATACAATAACTGCAGGTGTGGCCCTTGGATTACTAATAAGGAAATATTTAATTGGGATAAAATACAAATACCTTGGGTTTATGTTATTAAATGTGTAGTAGGATGGCTTGGAAAAGCAGCTCTGAAAGAAAGCAACTGGCAGAGTATTTGAGTTGCATAAACATTTGAACAGCCAACAGTGATTCTTGGTCTCAGCCGAAGGAGGACGGGTCAGCCGAGGGAAGATGGGTCAGCCCAAGGAAGATGGGTCTCTGCAGGTCTATGCTTGAGTAATATCATGACATATACAAGCTTGCTGGAACTTGCAACAATATAATTTTTCTCTTTGGTACAGCTATGCGGAATGGAGAGTTTTGAGTTCTTATATGATTTGAGCCTCATAACCCTGGAAAGCCCATCTATATTTACCTCCTTCTCATATGAACCAAATTTCTCAACAATTTAAACACCTGTTTCAACACTTGCTTTGGGGCAGATAAGGGTTGACTTTGGAGGAGGAGGAGGAGGAGGAAGGGGAGGAGGAGGAAAAGGAGGAGGAGGTATTTGGAAGTCATGCTAGTGTGGCATCATGAAATCCATTTGGGGTCAGGATTTTTCCTGCTTCCTGGCTAGTGTGAAGCAGAAAAACCATCTAGACCTTCTGCCCAAGGATATGCAGAGAAGACACTGGGGACAATCCCTGAAACCATGTCCCCAAAGGAAAGAGTTTCTTCAATAATCTTTGTCAGGTATTTTTGCCTAATTCATAAAAGTAAGGAAGTAACAAGATTGAATCATAAAATAACTGACACTTTCCTTTTCAGCTTTACTGATTTTTATGTGTATAAGTGTTTGCCTGCATGTATGTATGTGCACCACGTGAGTGTAGTGCTCTTGGACGCCAGAAGAGGGTGACAGATCATGTGTAACTGGAGCTACAGAGGGTTTTATGCTATCATGTGTGTTCTGGAACCTAAACTCTGGTTCCCTTCAAGAGAAGAAAGTCTCTGAAAATCTGAGAAATTTCTCCAGGCCCTGATAACTCTTGATAAAAAAACAAAACAAAACAAAACAAAACAAAACAAAACAAAACAAAAAAACGTTAGTTTCATGGAATTTAACCTAAAGTAGCAACTGATTATATGAATTGTTCAGAGAGTTTGCTGGCATTAGCTCAGGCTGATTCTATATTTCTGTTAGTCCTCTTTGTGCTTTGACTCTTTATCATTACCAACTGTCTTAGTCAGGGNTTCTATTCCTGCACAAACATCATGACCAAGAAGCAAGTTGGGGAGGGAAGGGTTTATTTAGATTACACTTTCCAAATTGCTGTTCATCACTGAAGGATGCAGGACTGGAACTCAAGCAGGTCAGGGAGCAGGAGCTGATGCAGAGGCCATGGAGGGATGTTACTTACTGGCTTGCTCTGGTTTCCTCAGCTTGCCTTATAGAACCGAAGACTACCAGCTCAGTGATGGTACCACCCACAATGGGCCCTCCCCCCTTGATCAGCAATTGAGAAAATGCCTTACAGATGGATCTCATGGAGGCATTTCCTCACCCTGAAGCTCCTTTCTCTGTGATAACTCCAGCTTGTGTCAAGTTGACACAAAACCAGCCAGTATACCAGCAAATACAAAATCTCAAAATATCTTTTCATTGAAAAAAAAAAAAATACACCAAGAAAATATTTTCTTTTCAAAATGTAAACTTGAATTTTGAGTTGAGGGTAGGATGCTTCTGGAATGTCTAGTGTTTGTGAGCACATCTTAAAGAACCTGCACCTTGTGATAAAGGCCATAATTTACCTATTTTAAGACCTGACATTAGGGAATGATATGGTTGCAATTTTCCCAACAAAAGATGAGAGGAAGGTTTTGTTTACATCTTCTTCCTCTGTGGCCTTCACAAAAAAGGACTGGAATGCAATAGGGGGAGGTTGATGGGGGTGGGGGCGAGTGGGTTGGGGGGGCAGCCGTTGCTTCTTTACTGCTTCAAAGGCCTCTGAGAGCAGGTAGAGGAAGACTTGCTTGGCCTGAGAAGCAAGCACAAAGGACTGTGGCTTTCAAAAAGCAATTAGATATTTTATCACAGATAAGATGAAGAGAACGTCTTCTTTGGTGGATTGAATATTGAAAGAACCAAACAGGTTGACTTTGCAATACGCGGATGTCAAAGGGGATGTAAGGCCTTCTACACCAGAATGGGCTTGAGTTTTCAAATTGTGCTGTTCACGATTGCTTTCCATGTTTTCGTCAAAGTCAGCTCATCCATGGCCAACTTCCCTACTATTGCTTCCTTTAAAAATTAAAATTAATTTTGTATATGTTTATGGTTGAACATGTGACATGGTATATTAGTGGCAGTCAGAGCACAATTTTTAAGAGTAGTTCTTCCCTTCTACCTTGTGGGTCCTGTGGATTGAACTCAGATTGTCAGCCTTGGCAGCAAGCACCATTACCCTCTGAGCCATCTTGATAGCCTCTTTTTATATCTCTCTTCCTTTCTATTCTCTTCTCTTCTCCTCCCCCTCTTTCTTTTTCTTTTGTTTTGTATTTGTTTCTCTGTGTAGCCTCAGTTGTCCTGGAACTTGCCCTATAGACCAAGCTGGTCTCGAACTCAGGAATCCATCTGCCTTTGCCTCCATAGTGTTGGGATTGAAGGTGTATGACTCCACCGCTTAGTTATATACCCTTCTTAAAAATGGTTTTCCATTCATGTTGGCTTGCTTTCACAGTATTTTTATTTTCAGCTATGTTATGTGGAATTCTCTCCTAAACATTATGTAACTATAATGAAGATGTAAATAAAACCAGCCAGTCAGAACGGTTTGAATTCATTTGAGCATCCCATACCCTGATGATGCAATGGACTATTACAATCTCAGTTCACTGCGGGTGTACTTAGGGAGACTTCTTTCTCCAATGCTAGGGATAAAACCTTGGGCCTTTGTGTGCAGGGTAGGTGCTCCACCATGGGCTGCATCCTAAGCCATATCGTGATTTCAGACTTTATTTTGACTGCTAAAGCAGTGGTTCTCAACATCCCCAATGCTGTAACCCTTTAATACAGTTCCTCATGTTGTGGCGACCCCAACCATAAAATTACTTCATTGCTACCCCCCTAACTGTAGTTTTGTTACTATTATGAATTATAATGTAAGCATCTGATTTCCGATGGCCTTAGGCCACTCCTGAAAGGTTTGTTCAATGGTAAAAAGGCTCATGACCTACAGGTTGAGAACTACTGTGCTAAAGGGACCCCATCTCTCTTGAGTACCTGAAATTAGGCATTGCAATATTGTCATGATTCTTTTACCAGAAGCATTGGGTGTAAAAAGCTCACAATCAAGGTAAAAGTACATCCTTTAAAAAATTTTCCCTTAATACTAATGAATTAAAAATGAGAAATATACATTTGTTAATGATTTAATACTATGTACATCCACATTTGTGTTTAATTACTAAGGTCAAACTTCAAATTTGTTTGGTTTCAAATGTACCATAATTAGAGTACCAAATTCATATCAATGATATTTTAATTTTGATGGTATTAATCATCATAGCTTGTCTCTTAGTCCATCATCTATATGAATTCATTTGAACATCCCTGATGATGTGGTGAATGATTACAATCCTCAATTTACTGCAGGTGACATTAAGTCTCCTATGGTTAAGTCAAGGCTAGATGGTGGGAAGAAAAGTCAGGGCCTGAGCTGATACAGTTTAGAACCAGAGTTTATGATTTTAACTACCATGCTGTTTTATTTTCTTGAAAAAACAAGTAGTTTGTTTTTAATGGAACCACAGAAAATGAGGGACTTCTGGCTGATTTCACCTGAGTAGGTTTCTTGTTTCAAGGTAGGCAACTCAGTGGGTATTGAATTCCAACAAGGTCCAGAAGTATTGGTTATGTTAGAGACTCCTGACTATGTATGTATGTGTGTATGTATGTATGTATGTATGTATGTATGTATGTATGTATTTATATGCTGGCGATTAAATCCAGTATTAGCCATAATAATATGTGGAAGCCGGATGGTGGTGGCGCACACCTTTAGTTCCAGCACTTGAAAGGCAGAGGCAGGCGAATTTCTGAGTTTGAGGCCAGCCTGGTCTACAGAGTGAGTTCCAGGACAACCAGGGCTGTACAGAGAAACCCTGTCTCGAAAGACATAATAATAATAATAATAATAATAATAATAATAATAATAATAATAATTAGAAGATACTTCCTTCACTACTTTAGGTCGTTACACTTAATGTGTAACATCAGGTCCTGACAATGAGCCTTCTAGAGACTCCGTGTGACTGTTTCATGATGAGCAAACAGACTCCAAGAGGCTGAGCATCCCTGAAGGAAGTATTTGTCATAGAAGGCTTCTTACAGGACCTATTCCAATTGGCCCATCTTGAGTGTTTGTGGAACTTGGTCAGATACTGAGAGGGGTGGTTGTCTCTAAGAGCATGTTTGGAAAATCTATAATGGCACCAACTATCTGGTGAACAAGTCCTGTTGAACTGTAATTATTGATGTGATCCAGTGATGTCAGTTGTAACCTGATGTGGAGAACTAAGACAGGTTACTGATCTTTCAGATTTTGCAGGCAGGATAATCTATTGCTTGTAGGCTTGGTAGAATTCAGGCTGGTTTTTTTTTTTTTAAATTAAATGGGTATGAGGTGGAAGTGGAGCTCACATTTCCAAGGAAGGCCCAATTGGTGCTGATATTGCTGGTCCAGAGACTCTAGTTTGAGAACCACCATATTTGGCACAGTGTACTGTGGTAGGCATGAATAAGGTGTCATTGAAGTCGTTTCCTTATCTTTCTCTCTACTTTTGCTCTCTTCGTTTCTTTCTAAATTACATTTGCAGATGGTATTTCAATCATTCTAGTATTATTTCCAATTCCATTGGTCTGACCTTTGCTGAATTTATTTTTAAGAACACATGCCTCTCTTAAACATCTAAACACCCATTCTTTGAGCTAGAGGACACAACTGACTCTCAGACTCTCATCAATGCTTTACTCAGGGTAAAACACCAAGAAAGGAATTGTTGGAGCATCTGACAATTTAATGAGGAGAGAGAGAGGAAAGAGAGAGGGGGAGAGAGAGAGAGAGAGAGAGAGAGAGAGAGAGAGAGAGAGAGAGAGAGAGAGAGAGAAAGGAAGGGAGGAAGAGAGACAGAGAGCCAACTTCAAATTAAAAGGCACACAATCTACAAGCACAACATACATATCTCCTGGCTACCACTGGTATCCTCCCTTCCCCTCCCCCTCCCCCCTCCCCTCTCTCCATCCCCCTCCCCCTTCCCCTCCCCCTCCCTCCATCGCTATCAGTGGACTGTTGCTTAAGCTTAAAACCAGGTCCAATAAAATGCTTCTGCTTGGATGTGTAGTAATGATTCTAGGAGCTGCTGAAGTCCTGCCCCTAGAGGAAGCCAGCTGGGTTGATTTTGCCCCAAGATCTCTGCAACAGAGCATTTGTTTTTTGTTTTTTTTAAAATACACTTTAACTATTAATTTTTATGTCCTATGTGTTGGAATTGACAATAAAGTTCTCCTCCTTAATGTCTGTCTCTGCCAATTCCACATATACATAACATGGACACTTCCTTAAAGCATATTCTTTTCCTCAAATAGCCCATTTATTTCCTTAAAATTTTTCTTTGCATAATTATATACTTATTATTAGATTACATAATCTTGAAGGTATCTTTTAGCCTCATAATGGAATGCAGAATTCTAAAATTTGACATCTGCAATTATGTATGCTTGACATTAAAATGTATAGACTTTTGGATACAACGTAAATAAAAGACACTAGAAACATGAATACTTTTTTTTCCTCTTTGGAGAATGACGTTATCCCTCCCATTTAAAGATATCTAAATTATTTCCCTTATAAATCTGAGTGGTTTTCATTCCCAGGGAGATAGAATTAGAAATGTTATTTTCTGTGAGACTTCTTGTCTGTCACCAGATTCTCAAGCCAGTGGGAACCCGAGTTACTGCAGCTTCTGTTGAATGCAACCAAAGGCCTTGGGCCATGATGAAATCAAGACCTAGTGGTCACCATAGGAACCACAGAGGGGAGAGAGAGATAGAATTTCGAAAGGGAATTGTTGCCTGGGACAGAGAAACAGGTAGGGTTTTTCTGGAATTCTTTGGTCATAAATTAAACTTTGTAGTTGTTAGGAATCTTTAAGAGTAGTTTGGAACCTGCCTAGGGAGAGAAGAAATAAAGCGATGACACCTATCAGAGTTGTTTATACCACTTAGTGGCCTTAGGGTTTGCAGAAAGAGTTATTCTGTGTTGGAACATGCTGAAGCCACCAAGACGAGAAAGCAAAACTAACTTTGCCTCAGAGGCCAAAGATGCTATTTCTGCACTTTGGAGAAGACTCTCTCACCCAGTCTCCATGCTTGTTGGTTTTGAGGGGTCAGATGGTCCGGTGTTCAAATAGTTTGTACTGGAGTGTATCATGTCTGCGTGCTCCATTAATACTTCACTTTGCTCTTGTTTTTCCAATAACTTTTATTTTAAAAGCATTGGTGATGAGATTGGGATGCTAAGCCATGGTCACATCTCCCTGCCTTAAACAATTTTTTATTGTTATTCTCTGTGTGTGAGTGTGGGTCCCACGGCGATCACTTTGAGGAGTCAGTTTTCTCCTACTGTAGGCTCTCAGGATTGAACTCAGATAACCAGGCTTCTCGGTGTTTCTCCAAGCTAAGCCATCCTGAAGCTCATGTTTGTGCTTTTAAAATTATTGAAGAGATTTATCTTATTTTTATTGTTTATGTCTATATATGTGTTTGTGTGGGGTCTTGTGCATGTGAATGTATGTACCGGATGAGGCCATAAAGAAAGAGTCAGAATCCCTGGGCCTGGACACACAGGGCTTTGTGAGTTCCTGATGTAACGACTGGGGACTGAACTTGAGTCGTCCGCCAGAGCATCCAGAGCTCTTTTGAATTATTAATGCCATACTTTTGGGCTTGTTTATCTAGTTGTTGGGGACAGTAACGACAGTTGTCACATCTACTGTCTTTGTCTTCCTGAACTAAAACATGTACACCTGAACTTTTGAATGGCTTAAGGAAAGAAAAATAAGAAAGGTCAAAGCATAAACACAGAATCCACACTACTCATACACAGCCTGCTGGGCTCTCAACTCAGAAGTCAGCGACTGTGGCTGGGTTTTATCTTATCACAGTACTGGAGCAGCCTAAAGGTGCGATTGTGTATACACGAGGGCAGGGAAATAGTTTACTGACAGGGTCTCTGCCACATCTTTTCTTTTCTTCCCTCTTTCCCTCCCTTATTCAGAGTTCAGCCAGAAGACAGGTGATTTACATACTTTTGATGCCCCCCAAGAATTTTGACTTCAAACAATTCTCCCATGTCTTGTGCTAGAGTAAATAGTTGATTGATGTATTCGTTGAAACTAAATGGGCAAAGGAATTATTAATGATTAGTGAGTTATTGTGGAGGCTTGCCTTGGGCTAGAGAGTCTGCCATCACAGAGCCATGGTCCCTTCCTTTTCCCCCTGCTTCTGATATAAACCGTGCTACATTGTTGACTATTTATAGCCTTTGTGGGGGAGGGGCTGCTATTCATGCATTTTATTACTAAAAGAAATTGGAAATAGCACAATTTGCAATAAATGGAATTTTAGCCTGGGAGAGCCTTGAACACTGAATTCCAGGGTTAATTTTATTGGTGTTGAGTCAGATTTTTGCACAAGAACCCACTTCTTAGATGCGTGATACCTACAGATCCAATCCTAACTCAGCGTTCTGGAATTTACCACCTTTGCATTACTTATCACTGACTGTCAGTTACAAGCCCCACAACAGGAAAGTCTGGCTTCCCAGAAACGCTTCCTAAAGAGATGAGACCGGTAGTGTCTCTAATTTGGGGTCCAGCTGCTTCTTTGAACATTTATGGGGTTTAAAATGATTTGGTGACTGTTGGAAAATAAGGAGGGGTCAGAACCAGTAGGCTGTGTGGAAGAAAATCTTGCTAGGCTTTTCAGAAGGTGAGATGACTCCTGACTAGCAAGACTCTGGTTTGTTTTCAGATGATTTCTTGGCTAGAAGAGGTTTCCTCTTAGCTAACACCCTATCTAACTGTAAAATGAGCGTTATTCCCCTGAACAGTCCCACGCATGTGGGATGTGAAGAATGATCACATCTGTGGGTCACTGGCATCCATCTGATGTCAGCGAGGCACACCTCATAGGTCCTTGGCAGTTTCGGTAACTGTATGGTATGAAAAACCAAATTTATAAATTAACAATTCGCCCAAAAGACATTAAGAATAAGAAACAGGTTTAAAAGCAACCAGTTCCTCCAGATAGCTTCAGACTGATGAGTCTTGTATTAGGATCACACAGGAAAATCTGATGAGTAATTAACCACCTTCAAAGGAACACATGGAATTACTTAGCTATCAAAACAACAAATTGATGAGTCTCAAGATAATGATTCTGTTAGTCTTAGCAGCACAAAGGGTTTGGTGGAGTACTGGCTTCAGCGTGAAGGGACATTTAGACACATTTGCACTTGGCTGCCTTGGTAAGTGACTTAACTTTCTCCTTTGTAGGTACTCAAGTTTAAGTTGAAAGATACCTCCCTAGTGTAGTAATTATCTGGTATTGCCTGATGCAAGAAGCTGTCAATGTGGCCCTTCCTTTCACTAGGAACTTCAGGCGAAGTCTTTGACCCATGGCTTTATAGAATGAGAGGACAAATGTGTGTGTGTGTGTGTGTGTGTGTGTGTGTGTGTGTGTGTGTGTGTGTAGGATGAGTGAGTGATCACAGTCTCTTGCTGGTAATCCTGCTCCTGGTTCACGTGACATGCTCTAGGTTGGTGGAGCCAGGCTTCTTTTCACACCCAGATGCTGGATCGGTGAGACTTCTGAACTTCCGTCCTCTTCCTCATCAAGGAGCCGTCCTTAGCAGTGAGTTCTACAATCCCAGCAGCATGTGTCTTTTCTCTGGGTACCTTCCTCATCTCTGGGTACCTAGGGGTGCTCTGCATTTCTCAGATGCTCTCTGGATTTTGTAGGAATGCCACACTGTAAAGTACTATTGTTCAATGTGTCTGTGGCTTCTCTAAAATAACTCACCCATTTTATTATTCACAGGGTTTTTTTGTTGTTGTTGTTATTGTTGTTGTTTTTTGTGTAATCATCCTGAGTGTTTTAAGTGAGGAAGTCTAGACATTTTTCTCCTTTTATTAAAAGTAGATACTCACATAATGCACCTGTATTATGATTTCACCTCCCTCTACTCCTCCCAGTACCTCCCCACTCCCCCTCCCATCTGAATCTACTTCCTTTCTGTCCCCTATTGAGGAAAAAGAAAAGGTTTCTAAGGGATAATAATAAAATACAACAAAATAAATTATAATAAGGTAAAACAAAAAACTGTCACATCAGAATTGGACAAGATGAACAGAAAAAGAAGAGAGAGAGAGAGAGAGAGAGAGAGAGAGAGAGAGAGAGAGAGAGCCAAAGATGAGGCACAAGAATAAGAGATCTGTTCTTTAACACACTCTGGAATCCAATAAAAACATTAACCTGGAGGCCATAAGATCGGAGCAGACAACCTGAGGGAAACCTGGCTAGGCTCTGTTCTTGCTGTATTAGCCTCCGTGAGTATTGAGCTTCCACCATGTTGATTGAGAGAGGCTTGCTCTGGTGGTGTCTTCTGTCCCCTCTGGTTCTTACGTTCCTTTTACCTCCTCTTCTGTGGGGTTCTGTAGCCTCTGGGCAGCAGGGGGCGGGGAGTGGATTCGATGGGGATATCCCATTAAGGCCCAGTGTTTCAAAGACTCTCATTCGCTGTATCACGTCTGGCTGTGAGTCTCCATATTTGTTCCCATCTGCTGCAGGATGAAACATCTCTGATGGTGGCCTGAGCAAGGCAGTGATCTACGAGTGCAGCAGAACATCATTAGGAGACATTTCATCACTACACTTGTTGTCGTTGTTGGTTTTTTGTTTGTTTGTTTGTTTGTTTTTAGACAAGCAGTCTTTTGTTTTATCTTAGGACCCTGGGCTATCTAGTCTCTGGTTATTGGACACCTAAGCAGTATCAAGTTTGAGTTCCATCTTGTGGGGCGGACTTTAAGTCAAATCAGATACTGGTTGGTTGCCCCAGCAGCTTTGTCCCACCATTGCTTATGAGCAATGGCCATTGCTTTCCTTGTAGGCAGGATGTCAGTGAGTGAAAGGATTGTGGCTACCCAGTATCTATGCTTCTTTCTTGATAGTGTACTGAGTACCTTCCCTTACCAAAGGAGCTGTAAAATAGGAGTGAAAGAAGTAGAGACTAATCTGTTGACAGCTACTTAATCATTTACCTAATCATTAATCATTACGTAATCACGATTACGTAAATGCCTGGAAAACTATCGGGTCATCATGATTCTCATTTTCTGAGTTAAGCTCCAAATTAACTCAGTTGATCTTAACTTTAGTGGGCATGAAACACTTAAACCAGAGTTAAGAAAAGCAAATTAACTCAGTTGATCTATCTTAGTTTAGTGTCCACGAGACACTTGAGGCACATATGCAAATCAAGCATGCATAAAATATTAGGGGACCTGCACCAACCATAACAACCGTAACGGATTGCATAAGTCTTCATGAAAAGAATCAAAAGTGGTGGAAAACATGAAGGAAAATGCTTTTCTCTTTTCAACATGCCATTAATTAAATTATTATACAAAGGAGAGCCTTGGGAGTCTCCCATCTTGTTTTTGTTTCTTCTTCAAACAACTGCTGCCTTTATTATCTGAAGGTGTCTGGAAATTGTTTGCTTTGGAATTTGATTTGTATCTCTGTCATAATTATAGCAGAGAAAACATACTATGATTCTGAAGACATGCATGCTAGTTGACTTAAAAACTATTTGGGGACAGAGGGCAATGGGTTGTATTTAATTAGTCCTGTCCTTCCAGTTGGAAGAATAGCCCTAGGGACTTGTCTTTGAGTTTCTATTTTTTACTTGACTTTCTGTCTCCTCTCTCTCTCTTTTTAATGGAGTGGGTGATTGAGCCCAAGGTCTTGTTTATGCTAAACACATGCTTTATCCAGGCTCATATACCTCTGTCTATAAAACAAATAACATCAGCGGACATGAACTGATTTCCCTCATCTAAGTGTGGTCAAAAGCAAATAGTCTCAGGCAGACATGGTGGGCATTCTTTAAATACCATTGCTTTAACAGAGAGCTATGAATACTTTTCACATGTAATGTTCTGTCGATTCTAAGAACCACATGTATAATTTCAAATTTTCAGGTAGTCACATGTTTAACTTCAATTGTATATTATACATGACCTCATTGTGATGGTTTGTATATGCTTGGCCCAGGGAGTGGCACTATTAGGAGGTGTGGCCTTATTGGAGTAGGTGTGTCACTGTGGGTGTGGGCTTAAGACTCTCATCCTAGCTGCTTGGAAGCCAGTCTTCCACTAGCCATCTTCAGATGAAGATGTAGAACTCTCAGCTCTGACTGCAACATGACTACCTGGATGTTGCCCTCCTCCTATCTTGATGATAATGGACTGAACTTTTAAACCTGTAAGCCAACCCCAATTAAATGTTGTCCTTTATAAGACTTGCCTTGGTCATGGTGTCTGTTCATAGCAGCAAACCCTAACTAAGACACTTATTTACCCAGAATATTTTATTTTATTTTATTTTATTTCACTGTCTCATCAACATTATTATATATTATATATTTTTCTTGTGTATGTATATATAGTTTACATGTGTGTATGCATGTTTTCATGTGTTTAAGCATACCTGTATGTGTGCATATGTACATGTGGAGATACAAAGTTGACCTCTTTTTCAGATTTCTTTTTCTATTGTTCTGCTTTATTGAGGTAGGGGTTCTCTCTGAATATAGAGATCACCAATCCTAGCTGGTCTAGCTAATCATTTTTCCCCAGACAGCCTTACATCTGCTTTTGAATGCTGGGATTACAGGTGACTGACATACCTGCCCAGCTTTTAGGTGAGTTTTAGGGATTTTAACTTCTGTCCTCCTGCTTGCACGACAAATGGTTTATTCGCAGCCTGATGCTAATCTTTTAATGTGATCTTTTACTTTTGATCATTATAAAGCCTTTGAAGTTTTGTTCATGTTCCCCACTTTTAAAAGGTCTCAGTTCAGAATAACATTATTTAAATCGCTCAGTCATTTCACATGTCTGATATGGCTTCCTTCCTGGGAAATACAATCTGGAAAGCAGGGTCTTTGCTTGCTGTACACATTGATTCCAAATAGCCACAGGGTTTACCATGGAATTTATGGGTTTGTCATAATGGTTCTTAGCTTGGGATGCTTTGCTTCCCAGGGAACATTTAGCAAGGTGTGGAATGGTTTTGGTTATCATAACTGGGGAAAGGGTATGCTACCATCACTTAGAATACAAGGACATAGCTAAATGTCTTACAGCACAAAGAACAAACTCCTCTCTCAAGGCAAGAACTGACTCTAGTGCTCCTGTTGAGATATCACATTTGATATCACCTGATGGACAGTAAACGTGGGATCCTGGCTGCTGTAGAGACATTTTATCTGCCCCGTTTAATGGTCTTTGAATCTGTGATGTTTGTGATAGTTTGGGCTGCAGTCATCTGACTGAAAAGTATGAGATTTTTTTTCTGCCTCAGTATTTATGATGCTTGGAAGATACTACAATCTTTACCAGGATAAACATTATCAAGGTATAAGCCGAGTCCGAGTGGCATATGGATCAGACTCAGAAGCTGGGGAACCAGCTACAACACTTTGACTCACATAACAGGGAAATCAAGTCACAAACTGGTAGCTTTCTGGTCAAGCCCAAGGATTCTGAGAGGGCCCACACAATGTCATAAATAGATTAATAGGAATGAAGTCAGGAGAAATACATTTTTCCATGTTAAAGATAGGGCTTACAGTTTCTATTGCTATGTAACAAACTGTGTGGCACTCTTGGGTTAAAGAAACATGAGTTACTATCTCATCTTGGCTTAGGTCAGGGGGTCCTGGTGTGGCTTAGCTGGGTTCTCTGCTGAGAATCTTGGCAGAAAGAAATCCACTCCTCTGGGGCTGACTTCCCTTCTGAGGCTGGGTCCTCCTCTAACTCACAGAGTGTTGCAGAATCCTATTGTATTCCTTGTGGTTGCAGGACTATGGCCCTCGGCTCTCCTAGGCCACTGGCTCGCTAACTCATAGACCTCTTTACATATTTGATGTTTTTAGCAGGGAGCATCTCTATTCATGTTCATGTGACTAGGTCTTTATTGGATTTGCATGAGGTTGATGGATTAGGGACTTGAAACCATCTGCAAAAGACTGCTTTATAACTAAACATATTTAGTTTTCTGTGTCATAGCTCACAGCCTTAGCCTGTGATCTTGATGAAGCCACGAACCTCTCCCCTGTTTCAATGTATCCTGTTGAGTAACAAAAGGAGCTCGTTACAGGATAAGAAGGTTGACTCTCTGTGGCAGAGAGAGAACAGTCTTTATATTACCTGCCATTTCTTTCATTTGTAACACTAGTTGCTTGCAACTAGTTGCGTGTTTGAGTCTCTTTCCTTGACTGCTCTTAACTCTATGGAGTCTCCTTCTACCTGGATCAGATGCTATATTGTAATAGGACACAGGATCTGGCCATATGGCTATGACGATGCGCTCAAGATAAAGCCCAGGTTAGCGCCAGACGTACGTCTTTCCCCATCCCCAAGATTACAGATGTGTTCTACCGTACCTGGTTTGCTTGCTTTTGGAAGTATTTTTTGATATTATACTATCAAACATAGTTCCTCTTTTCTTTAGTCTCACCAAGCTCTCTCATGAATCCCTCCACCTTGTTTTCTTTTAAATCACTGGCCTTTTTTTTAAATTGTTGTTATATAAACAGATATAGATATATTTCTACTCTCTCTCTTTACATGTATGTGTGTGTATTCCTAAATACATAAATACAACTTGTTCAGTCTGTGTAATGTTATAGCATATATATGAACATATATATATATATATATATATATATATATATATATATATATATATATACACATATATATATGGATTACTAATGCTATTAAGTAACAGTTGGTTTTCTCTCCCCTGGGGGCAGGACAGTCCTCTCTCACCCTTGGCACTCTTTAGACCTTAGAGTTTTGTTCGGTTAATCTTGGTCTTATTTCTTTCTATCATATATTCCTCCTTTTCCTTTACTCTAACCTCTTTTATTTCTTTAGCTTCCTCTTTGTTATGCTTTATTCTGAACTGCAGCATCATTTGCATCGAGATATAATATTGGGATAGAAGGAGGCCAACTCTCTCTGAAAAATATTGATTTCACACATTCTTCCATTTCTGCTGAAAGAGCCTAATCCTGTCAGAATCAGTTAGTTCCTTCCAAACCCACATGGAGTCTGATTGTGACAGACACATTAGATACAAGGTCATCTCAAATGAGTGTGAATGTGAACTGTGCTCATCTACTTCTAAGTTAGGAACCTCAGTCTTTGGTTTCCTTTTCTGGAAAAGCAATGATGTCCCAAGTTACCCAATGAGAGACTGAGTTATTATTATTATTATTATTATTATTATTATTATTATTATTATTATTATAGTTTTCACTGTGACTCAAATATCATTACATGCATTTCTTGTTTGAGTTAGCTTAGAGTAGTAGCACTAGACCTCCGTGTTGTTGCTGTAAGTTCACCACATTTTCTTTTTTTTTTATCTTTTCTTAGTACTTTTTTTTAAATCATTATTTTCTTTATTTACATTTCAAATGCTATCCTGAAAGTTCCCTATACCCCCCCGCCCCTGCTCCCCTACCCACCCACTCCTACTACTTGGCCCAGGCCTTCCCTTGTCACCACATTTTCAACACTAGTTTATCATCAATTTGTACCAGTTTTGGGTTCTCTGTTCATAAAATATAAGAGTTCAGAAATTATTCATTTCCAATACTAAATGCTTGTAGCATACAGCATTGGTTGAAGAGTTAATGTAAAGATCAACTCAAATAGCTTCTGGTGTCAAAGCATTATAATTTTCTTTAAAATAGCATTAACTAGGTTCCGTCCAAAATTATAAATATAGTCAGAAGTCACAGGATAATGGAATTGAACAGTGCTAAGGGTGATTTTTCTCAGAATGGGTTGTGTAATCCATGTTCTATGAGCATGTACACATATGTGTGTGGTCTTACCTCCTGTTCTGAATGACAAGATGCACTGGTTCCCAAACAACTATGAGATGGGTTGGGTGTCCATGCAACATATAACTTTATGCAAATTGCCTCACATTATGGCCATTACGACATTACTTTGTAATAGCAGGGCTTGGGGGGTGGATTGTATCTTCTCTCATGATTGCTAAGAGGCAGGCTGCCATTTTCTTTTCATAACACCTGCTCCTTCTTACTTGGTTGAGTTATAAC
Source organism: Mus pahari (assembly GCF_900095145.1). NCBI lineage: Eukaryota > Metazoa > Chordata > Mammalia > Rodentia > Muridae > Mus > Mus pahari. Next base: position 43,303,942 of record NC_034605.1, on the reverse strand, counting down.
TGACCTACGAAAAGACTACATGTATTTTAAGCTTACAAACAAGCATCTTTTTTTGGTGTGGTTGTGTTAGGAATAGAACCTGGGCCTTGCTCATGTCAGGCAAATGTTATACCACTAAACTGCAACTACAGTTACTACTAGGCATTATCAAGTCAAGAGAGTAAGTAGTCCTGTCAGATGCTAATTTCCTCATGCCTCTTGGAAATGCATATCAACTTAGTCGCCACTCAGTATACAGCTTCCCAGCTTTCTCAATACATGTTGGCTCTTACTTACCTTCTAGACTTTTTCCATAAGTGGTTTCACTCAGTATGTGTTACTCTTTGACTGGCCTTTTTCACTGGTTCATCCACATTATTGCACACATTAATAATTCATTTCTCTGTATTGTGGACCATTAGCTGGATCTGTTTCCTCTCATTTGTTTATGACTAGAAATAGAGGCGCTATGAATGCTCTCATCTTGAATGAAGTCACACCATTGATCTATTATCTCACACATCAGGGGTTGGTACCAGCATGGCGAGATTGTGTTCACAAGGGTTGTTAAGATTGGAATGTAAAATGTCACCTACAGACTGTCATGTGTGGATGTGTTCTTCTTGGTTATGATGCTGGTTTGGGAAGTTGTAGACCTTCTGGGAGGTAGGGATTGGCTGGAGAAAAAAAAAACCCACAAATGATCTCTGAGGGTTGGGTCTTGAGGTTTGCAGGCTACCCAGTCTTTCTGTCTCACCTTGTCCATGCTTCCTGTTGCCCAGAGATGGGAGGAGGTGAGGTAGCCACATACTCCCACCACCATGGAGCTCTCTCCCATTATCCTTCTCTACAGTGATGGATGGAATATCTCTTCCAACTGTGGGACAAAACAAATCCTTCCTCACTTAAGCTGATGTTGTGAGGTATTCTCCAGCGACATGAAAAGTAAACATTACAGTTATATTTCAAGCAATGGTTGAGTTGCAATCCAAAGTGTCCAGCCCATCTTATGTCTTCATGGACATTGTGTTGGAGTTTTTGTTCCTCTGCCATCTTGCCAGCTTTGGTTTTTAGCTAATCCCAATGCATGTACACTGTCATCCTGTGGTCTCTCTTGTGTTTGTTTGGCAAGCAGTGAAATTACACATCTTTTCATGTACTTACCAGTTGTATTAGTTAGCTTTTGTTGCTCTGATAAAATACCATGACCAAAACCAACTTATGGGAGCGTTTATTTTGGCTTATATTCTAGTACCTGAGTGATCTCTGTGCTTCTAAAGTATTTTTATTGATATAAGAAATCTGGAATGGTTGGCTTTTCTTTAGAAACTTGAATTGATTTTGTTCTTGAAGTTTAACCACATACCATAGTAGTTGATGCGGCCAGGGAAGGCCAGCTAAGAACATAGAGTTTGGACTTGAGTTTGATGTCCCTCTCATGAGGGACCATCATTCCTTCTGAGCTAATCTGAGACACCCTCCCAGCTTCTCCTCAGATAATTCAAAGAACATGATAAATAAGAATAGAATAGTTTAACTAGCAACCCTCACCTAATGTGTGTGTGTATGTGTGTGTGTTTTTTTCTAAATCTGCCATTTATTATCACATTTAGCAACAGTAACTGGAGAATCTCATGAGACAACTATGGTGAGCTCCCACAAGGCTATGCAAATATGATGTGTATCATCAACAGATGCTAAAGGCACCAACACCCAAGGATGTAAAGAGAGCAGCTTCCTCAGTGTTGGGCTCAGGGTGACTAGTTAGTGGTCCAGGGATTGAGCATCAGAGCTATAGTTTACTGGGATTGGGGGTTGGAGGCTTGGAGAACTGAGAGATTATAGAATGACATTTTGAGGTGAGTGAGTATCATTTTTTGACCTCCACGTTTTCCACTCACAGACACAAAGCTCATGAATAAGGAACCAGAAGTCTCTCAGATAGTCCCGGGGGCAGTGCTTAGGCACCCTCAGATTTCTTTTGACTTATGTCTTCCTTTCAGGTTGGTTGTGGCTTAATTTTTTGTTCTTTTTCTTCATTTTAATAAATAACCTCTGATGAACACAACACAACATTAAAAAGTAAAAAAAATACTTAAAAATGTGTTAAATTGAAATTAAAGTATAATTACATCATTTCCTCTCTTCCTCTTTCTCTAAGATCTCTCATGTATCCTCCTTTGTTTTCATTCACATTCATGGCATCTTTTTAATTTAATTTAATTTTTAATATATATATCCATATTTTCCTAACTATATAAATATAGCTTGCCCAGTCAGTATATTACTCATATGAATATGACTTAAGGGCTGATCTGTTTTTTTTAAATTGTAGTTTACTTTAATCACCTCTCAAAATAATACTGCATATTTCTTATCATTGGACAGATACTTGTTTAAATCCCAAACTCCACCCAATTTATAGTTGCATTGTAAGCTGGCTCTTAATGGCCTGTAACACCACTGTAGCATGCCAGAGATTTTTAATTCAGGAGGTCAGCTGTGTCTGAGTGTGCATCTTCTGTGTGTGACAATATAAATCCTGTATGCATGTGAATGGGAGAGTATTTGTGGATGAGCACAAACCAATATGCATGTAAGAATGCAACCTTGTATGATTTGTGTTCATGCTTGTGTGAATGTAAAATCAAGTCAGACTCTGAGAGGCAGTCCTGAGCTTGGAAACAGCAGGTCTCATTCCCTAACTGTGTGTGATGGTTTAAACAGGTATGGACCCATAGATTCATATGTGTCAATGCTTGGCCATAGGGAGTGGCATTATGAGGAGGTATGGGCTTATTGGAGGAAGTGTCGCCTTACTAGAGGAAGGGTGTCACTGTGAACATGGGGCTTTGAGGTCTTAATTGTTTGGGTAGGAAAAATCTTTTCTCACAATGTTAATTCTACGAAGCTATATGCTTGGGAGGTCTTCAAATTCTAGTATGTTTCTTAATCTCTTTCTTCACAAATTTAAAGTTTTCATTGTTGAGTTTTTTTAACCTATTTTGTTATTATATTCTAAATATTTTATTTTATTTTATTTTTTTGAGAAACAGGGAAGAGGAGCATGCCCATGATCCCTTTCTCAGCATGCTTGTTACTCATATGTTTTAAGACTGGTAAATTTTGTAAGTCAATTATGTATCATTAAAAAAAAAATTATTGAGGATATAAGCTTTGGGTTCCCAGTTATCTCTATCCTGGAGAAAAGAAGAGCCATGTAAAAACATGGCCCCCTGCATTCATGATCTAACCTCACTATCTCCTAGTGGGAAACTTGGTTTAAATTACTTTAAACTTGCTTCATCATTGGGAAGATTAGATATACGCATGGACGTAACCCTGAGAATGGAGGAGGACTGAAAATACCACAAACAATAAGAAAACACACAGAATAAAGTTTGAGACATATCATGTCATTGGGACCAAATTTTCCTAATTGAAGCCATACATTTTGTCTCTTTCTGAATGAACATGTACTAGAGATACATGAGCTGCTTAAAAGCATCAGCCCTGAGTTTAATCATTTGTACAATGGAAATGGAACACAATTTCTTTTTTTTTTTTCTTTCTTTTTTTTTTATTATTTTCTTTATTTACATTACAAATGCTATCCCGAAAGTTCCCTATACCCCCCCCCCCCCCCCTGCTCCCTACCCACCCACTCCCACTACTAGGCCCAGGCCTTCCCTTGTGCTGGGTCCTATAAAGTTTGCAAGACCAAGGGGCCTCTCTTCCCAGTGATGGCCGATTAGGCCATCTTCTGCTACATATGCAGCTAGAGACACAAGCTCAGGGGGTACTGGTTAGTTCATATTGTTGTTCCACCTAGAGGGTTGCAGCCCCCTTCAGCTCCTTGGGTACTTTCTCTAGCTCCTCCATTGGGGTCCCTGTATTCCACCCAATAGCTGGCTGCGAGCATCCACTTCTGTGTTTGCCAGGCACTGGCATAGCCTCACAAGAGGCCGCAATATCAGGGTCCCTTCAGCAGAATCTTGTTGGCATGTGCAATAGTGTCTGGGTTTGGTGGCCCTTAGTTTAATCATTTGTACAATGGAAATGGAACACAATTTCTTGTATAATTATTATGAAGATTAATATGTAAAGCAGAATCTCTGGGACACTGAAAATTCTTAGAATGTTATACTTTATTATATGTATATATGTACACTATGCATATGTATACATAATATACAAACATATATACATACATTACAAACCTTTATGTCTTGTACAAATGCAATGATTACTACTCTATTTTTTTGTAATTTATACGTTTATTTTATTGGCTATTTTCTCATGCTAAAATGTGTTGTTCTTTTCATATTTGTATTACATATATTTATATCTGCATATATATTATATAATATATTATACACAATATATTATATAGATAATGTATTTGTATTATATTTTACTAATTAAAACATTATTTTAAAGAAAAAAAAAAGAATCTGGAGGCAAGAACAGAGTCAGGGACCAAGGCTCACTTCCCCTGACATGCTCAGCTAGCTACCTTTTTATATATATGGCAGGTCTATCTGCCCAGGAATGGCACCACCCACATCAGACTGGACACTTCTACATCAATAAACAATTAATAAAATGTCCCAAATACATGCCCACAGGCCAGTCTGATGGCAAGAGTTCCTCTGTAGAGCTTCCCTCTTCCTAGGTGTGTCTAGGTTTGTGTTGTGTTGACAGAAAGTAACCAGCATAGTATTGCAGGCTTTCAGTGTGGCTGTGTAAATATGATTTGAGAAGAATCCCCATTGCTGTGGTCCTTTGGAAGAGTTAATGAGAAATGATGTTATGGGCAGATGAGAGCTGATCTCAGTGTGCAGAATGGCTGGACTCTGGGTTAGCAAAGACTGGGCTAGAGAGAATATTGGTCTCCTTGACTCTCTCTGGCAAATAGGATTCATATTCTCTGGAAACCTAATTGCTTATTGATTCTCTGGAGACTGGTGCTGTAACTCTCATGATGATTTTATTCTACTTTAACCTTTTTATTTCTCTTCAGGTTGGTTGTCCATTTTTCCTTCAGTGACATCATGATTTTGCTGGGAAGGCTTCACTGCATTGTGAAGTGGAAACACGGCCTGCTTGCTCAGCACTTCCTGGCTTCACATCAACCTTTGATTATTTCTAAAACCATTTTCTAGGCCTGTAACACATCCCTGCCACTTGTCTGCAGAGAGTTTGAAAGTAGTAAACTAGATCTAAACATTTTGGTGAACCACTGAGCAGTAAGCATGGCTTCAAGCCCGCAGCAGCTGTCTGTGTCTCTGCCTTACATCTGGTGTCTTAACTGGATCCCTTTATGTCAGAGCATAATCTACTTAAAAAGTTTCTGTTTCTGTCACGAATAATAAGCCTGGTGGTTCTTTACAACACCCAATCTCCTTAAACTGCCTTTTCAGACAATAGCCTTTTTTTTCCCCCATGAAGGAATGAAAAGCAAGCCCTTTAGGTTTCTTGCAGAATATTCATGTGTATGTGTTAAAAATGTAATTGCCAAGATGTGTATCAATTGTGTTAACAGCATGCGCCCAATGACATTAAATATAAAAGACAGTGATATGATACATCCTTATTTCAAATTTAAAATATGCATGTCATGTATAAAATAAATTCTAAGATACACATGCATGTAATCTGTGGGAAGAGTTCTCTAAGAATGTCCATGCCTGATATTTTCAATTTGATGGCCTTACCATACATTCTTTGATCCCAAGACACTAGGACTGAGTCAGTATCATTAACACTCACCTTCATCCATTGTTTCTTGTTGTGACCTGAGTCCACGGGAAACCCAGAGGAGTCCAAGAATTGTGAAGTCCGCTGCAACACACAAAAGAGTCTTTTATTGTTTCAAGTTTGAACTCGGATGGCCCACCTAGCACGCACTGTGTGAATGCTGGAGAGCAACCCTGGGTCCAGAAAACATTGGGTTTTTGTACAGTATAGTTAGAAAAGGAGAGTAGAGTGCTATAGTCCTTTGGTGGAAAAGGACTCAAGCAGGAGGGAGGGGGTTAGTGGGTGTCTGTTCAGGGACTAATTTTATGGCCAGTTGTAACTGTCTGTGACCTGACCTCTGTTTACCCTTTTTCCATGGTCTTCCTTGAGCTTATTTCTCTAAGGTCTCAAGGACAGGAACCTGGAGAAGCACCTTATCAGCAGGAGTGTTAGTTTTTGGAGACACAAAGGCAGGGAGGATGTCTCCTCAGAATTCCTCATTAAGGGAGAGTTTGATGGGTAGTACTATTCTAATGGTAGGGGAGGGGAAGGGAGCCCCAGGCTGCTGCAGAAACCAGATCTCTGCATATCGTGCTTACCAGGGCTGGAGAGAGCATAGGAGCTTCTGCCTGTGTGTGTGTGCGCGCGTGTGTGTGTTGGTGTGTGGGGGTGTGGGGGTGTGGGTGTGGGATACAGAGAACACAGAGGCAAACTGTCTGTGCACAACACTGAAGTCTCTCTACTATAAGTAATTTGGGGGTTACAACATGAGAACAGAGTTCTCTGAGAATGTCCATGCCTGATAGTTTTCAATTTGATGGCCTTTCCATACGTGTTTTGATCTCAAGACACTAGGACTGAGTCAATATCATAAACACTCACCGTCATCCGTTGTTTCTCATTCCTCTTCCTCCTTCACTGTATTCATTGCCCCCCAATTTACATCAACATTTTCAAGCATCTATCCTCACGTAGCCAGACTTCACCAAAGACTAGGTCATTTTCCTTTTTGCACTGGGTAGATTTAAGACAGTCTTATTTTATTGCCTGCTTATAAGCAAAAGCAGGAATAAAAGAAGCATGGGCCATTCTAACACATGTAGTAGGATTCGTCCCGCTCAGTGTTATCACCTGAGATGACAGACCTTCTATCAGTATGGATTGATGTACGTTATCCTTGGACTGTTTGACTGGAATACAAAGAGGATGACCACCTGGTCCTACTGCTCTACCAGGGTTGACAATGGAATTTGGCAAAGTCAACATACTTTTAGACTAATTTGGGTTCTAAACAAACAATAAAACCCTAAAAAAGAAAATAACTACTTGTTGCAATGACAAATTATGAATAATTTAGCAGTAATTAGATACCAATAAAGAGAAGATTAGTAAAGTAGAAAAATAAATATGAAGAAATATAGACCACAGAACACAAAGAGATTGACAATAGACACTAGAATATAAGGTGCATTTGAGTCCTAGGAAACAGCAGCATAATGAAGAGAGTTAACATGAGAAGTTTTCAGAGTTGGTAATAGATTTTGAGTTGATGGAGTTGGGGAGTACAATTTATTTTTCAAAAAAAGACTGACTGAAATTTATATTTATTAAATTTCTATTTTATACACTATTATATTTATATTTTAATAGTGGCACTAAGGGTGACAAGGCAAAACAAGGTAGAACTGAAATGTTGAATGATAATATCTGAGAAGTTTGGAGGTGAGTGACAAGGGTTTAAAACACTTAGTGGTTTCTACTTTGATTGGCCAGAGCCTTTGATAGGTGGGAATGCTAAATTTGCAAGAACAGAGGTGTACTGACTAGTTTTGTGTTAACTTGACACAGGCTGGAGTTATCACAGAGAAAGGAGCTTCAGTTGGGGAAATGCCTCCATGAGATCCAACTGTGGGGCATTTTCTCAATTAGTGATCAAGGGGTAAGGGCCCCTTGTGGGTGGTACCATCCCTGGTCTGGTAGTCTTGGGTTCTGTAACAGAGAAGACTGAGCAACCAGGGGAAACAAGCTAGTAAAGAACATCCCTCCATGGCCTCTGCATCAGTTCCTGCTTCCTGCCTGCTTGAGTTCCAGTTCTGACTTCCTTGGTGATGAACAGCAGTATGGAAGTATAAGCTGAATAAACACTTTCCTCCCCAACTGCTACTTGGTCATGATATTTGTGCAGGAATAGAAACCCTGACTAAGACAAGAGGAAAAATAATTCCTTGTGGGATGATGGAACATCTCTTGGGTATATTGCCTAGGAGTGGTATAGCTAGGTCTTGAGGTAGAACTATTCTCAATCTTCTGAGAAACTACCAAGTTGATTTCCAGAGTGGTTGTACACATCTGTACTCCCATCAGCAGCAGAGGAGTGTTCCCCTTGCTCCACAACCTCACCAGCCTGTGTTGTCTTTTGAGTTTTGGATCTTAGACATTCTGACGAGTGTAAGGTAGAATCTCAGAATTGTTTTTGATTTGCATTTCCCTGATGACTAAGGATGTTGAACATTTCTTTAGGTGCTTCCCAGACATTTGAGATTTCTCTGCTGATAATTTTCTGTTTAGCTCTGTACCCCATTTTTAATTGGGTTAGATTGTTGGTATCTTCTTTCTTGAGTTATTTATATATTTTGCATATTAGCCCTCTGTCAGAGGTACAGTCAGTGAAGATCTTTTCCCAGTCTGTGGTCTGTTGTTTTGTCCTATGATTGTGTCCATTGACTTACAGAAACTTATCAGTTTCATGAGGTCCCATTTATTAAGTCTTGACCTTAGTGCCCGAGCCATTGATATTCTGCTCAGGAAGTTGTCTCATATACTGATGAGTTCAAGGTTATTTCCCACTTTCTGTTCTATTAGATTAAATATATCTGATTTTATGTTGAGGTCTTTGATCCTTTTGGACTTGAGTTTTGTGGAGGGTGATACATATGACTCTATTTGCATTCTTCTATATGCAGACATCCAGTTAGACCAGCACCATTCGTTGAGGATATTCTCCCTTTTCCATTGTATAGTTTTGACTTCTTTGTCAAAACTCAATTGTCCATAGGTGTAAGAGTTTTATGTCTGTATCTTCAATTTGAGTCCATCGATCAACCTGCTTGTTTCTATACAAATACCATGCAGTTTTTATTACAATTGCTATGAAGCACAGCTTGAAGTCAGGGAGAGTGATCCTTCTAGAAGTTCTTTTATTGTTCAGGATTGTTTTAGCTATCCTGGGCTTTTTTGATTTTTTTTCATATGAGGTTGATAATTGTTCTTCTAGGATCTGTGAAGAATTGTGTTAGAATTCTGATGGGAGTTACATTGAATCTGTAGATTGCTTTTGGTAAAATGGCCATTTTCACTATGCTAATCCTACCAAACCATGGATTATGGGTGATCTTTTCCAATTTTTGATATCTTCCTCAATTCCTTTCTTCAGGGATTTGAAGTTCTTGTCATACAAGTCTTTCACTTACTTGGTTAGATTTACATGAAGATACTTTATGTTATTCGTGGTGATTATGAAGAATATTGTTTTGTTAACTTCTTTTTAAGCCCATTTATCACTTGTGTAGAGGAAGGCTGTGATTTTTTTGAGTTAATTATATATCCACCCACTTTGCTGAAGTTGTTTATCGTTGCAGAAGTTCTCTGGTAGAAATTTTGGGTTCACATATATACCATCATATCATCTACAAATAGTAGTATTTTGACTTCTTCCTTATCAATTTGTATCCCTTTGATCTCCTTTAGTTGTCTTATTGCTCCAGCTAGAACTTCAAGTAATATGTATTGCAAAGATACAGAGAGAATGGACAGCCTTGCCTTGTTCCTGATGTTAATGTAAATACTTTAAGTTTTTCTTCATTTAATTTGATGTCAGCTACTGGCTTGCTGTATATTGCCTTTATTGTGTTTAGGTATACCCCTTGTACCCCTTCTCTTTCCAAGACTTTTATCATGAAGGGGTGTGGGACTTTGTCAAACGCCTTTTCAACATCTAGTGACATAATGTTTTTTAGTTTGTTTACATGGTAGGTTATGTTGGTGGATTTTTGTATATTGAACGACCCCTGCATCCCTGGGATAAAGCCTACTATCATGGATGATGTCTTTGATGTGCTCTTGGATTCTGTTTGCGAGTATTTTATTGAATATTTTTGCATCAATATTCATAAGGAAAATTGATCTGAAATTATCTTTCTTTGTTGAGTCATGTGGTTTCTGTACCAGGATGACTGAGGCCTCATAGAATGGGTGTGGCAGTGTTCCTTCTGTTTCTATTTTGTGGAATAGTTTGAGGAGTATTAGCATTTAGCCTTAGTATGGCAGACTCTTAAAGTCTGGTAGAAATGTGCACTACAACCATCAGGCCCAGGACTTTTTTTGGTTGGGAAACATTTAATGACTGCTTCTATTTCCTCAAGTGTTATAAGACTATTCAGATAGTTTATCTCATCTGGACTTAACTTTGGTAATTGGCATCTGTCTAGAAAATCATCCATTTCATTTAGATTTCCAATTTTGTAGAGTACAGGCTTTTGAAGTAAGACTTAATGATCCTGTAAATTTCTGCAGTGTCCGTTTTTATTTCTCCCTTTCTGCCTTTTTATTTCTTATTTTGTCAATTTGGATGTTTGCTCTCTGCCTTTCAGTTACCTTGGCTAAGGGTTTGTCTATCTTATTAATTTTTCTCAAAGTATCAGCTCTTGTTTCCCTTGATTCTTTGTATTGTTCTCTTTGTTTCTATTTGACTGATTTCAACCATGAGCTTGGTTACTTCCTGCACTCTACTCCTTCTGGGTGTGTTTGCTTTTTTCTTTTTTCTAGAGCCTCCAGATGTATTTTTTTTCAATTTTTTTTATTATATACTTTCTTTTTTAAAAAATTATTTTCTTTATTTATATGTCAAATGCTATCCTGAAAGTTCCCCATACCCTCCCCTCACCCCTGCTCCTCTACCCACCCACTCCCACTTCTTGGCCCTGGCCTTCCCCTGTGCTGGGTCATATAAAGTTTGTAAGACCAAGGGGCTTCTCTTCCCAATGATGGCTGATTAGGCCATCTTCTGCTACATATGCAGCTAGAGACACGAGCTCTGGGGGTACTGGTTAGTTCATATTGTTGTTGCACCTACAGGGTTGCAGCCCCCTTCAGCTCCTTGGGTACTTTCTCTAGCTCCTCCATTGGGGACCCTGTGTTCCATCCAATAGCTGACTGTGAGCATCCTACTTCTGTGTTTGCCAGGCACTGGCATAGCCTCACAAGAGGCCTCCAGATATACTTTTAATTGTTAGTATGAGAACTCTCCAACTTTTTTATGAGGGCATTTAGTGCTATGAACTTTCCTCTTAGCACTGCTTTCATTGTGTCCCAAAAGTTTGTGCCCTCATTTTCATTGAATTCCAGAAAGTCTTTCATTTCTTTCTTTATTTCTTCCCTGAAACAGTAATCATTGAGTAGAGAGTTGTTTAGTTTCCATGAGTATGTCAGCTTTCTGTTGTTGTTGAAGTCCAGCTTTAATCCATGGTATCTCATAGGATGCATGGGGTCATTTGAACCTTCTGTGTCTGTTGAGGTTTGCTTTGTGACTGATGATTTGGACAGTTTTGGAGAAGGTATATTCTCTTGTGTTTGGGTGAAATGTTCTATAGATATTTGTTAGGTTCATTTGAATCATAACCTCTATTAGTTTCATTATTTCTCTGTCTAGTTTCTGTCTCAATGACCTATCCAATGGTGAGAGTGGGATGTTTAGGTCTCCCAGTATTAATGTATGAGGTTTGATGTGTGATTTAAGCTTTAGTAATGTTTCTTTTACAAATGTGGGTGCCCTGGTATTTGGGGCATAGATGTTCAGAATTGAGATGTCCTCTTGGTGTATTTTCCCTTTAATGAGTATGAAGTGTCCTTTCACATATCTTTTAATTACTTTCTGATTGAAGGTCTATTTTACTAGCTATTAGAATGGCTATTCCAGCTTGTTCCTTGGGTCCATTTGCTTGGAAAACCTTTTTTTCAGCCCTTTATATGGAGATAATTACTATATTTATTACTGAGATGTTTTTCTTGTAGATAGCAGAATAATGTATTCTGTTATAACAAAATGTATCCATTCTGTTAGTCTGTGTCTTTTTATTGGGAACTTGAGTCCATTGATGTTGAGAGATAATAGTGACCAATGATTGGTAATTCCTGTTACTTTGGTGTTGGTGTTGGTTGTCTCTCTCTCTCTCTCTCTCTCTCTCTCTCTCTCTCTCTCTCTCTCTCTCTCTC
>NC_034605.1:43203778-43291844 GCF_900095145.1 Mus pahari | reverse complement strand
TGTGTGTGTGTGTGTGTGTGTGAGAGAGAGAGAGAGACACGAATGGGCATGTCTCTTCTATTGGTTTTAATGGGCTCCCAAAGGTTTCCATAGGGGCGTTCTTGGGGTCCAGCAAGGCTTCTTAGAACCAAGGAACAGGGCCAGATCTAGACAATGGGGCTCAGGACCACATGCTGTGCCACTTACCTTTGCAGGCTGTCAGCTCTAGTGGCCTTTTTTTGATACATGTGCACTTGTATCACTTGCAGGAATGATGACAACATTGCATAAGATGACATGCCAAGCACTTCCGTATCTTTTCTAGATGGTGTCATACAGATGCCAGAGGGTATTGTTATTAGTAGTTTTATCAACCTTTCCTATTTTCCAAGTGAATTTCATGTCTACTGCATACACTAAGTAGCCAGTATTTTCAGGAAACAGTTCAAGGCCACTGGTTTAAACTGAAGGCCTTTTAAAGTTAATACTTTCGGGAACTGCCCTGGCTGGGAAAAATTGTCTCTTTTCATGTTGTTTAGATTTTAATGGCATTTTGTGGGTGGTCTGCCAGCTGAATGCCTGTCTTCTTTCCTTAAGAAGACTATCTGTAATTCTTGAAGTGGGTATTTGGCCAATTTTCACATGCTTTGTTTTCGCTTCTCAAATCAACATGTCTATGTATTTATACAATTCATGTTCCAAAAGCATTCATTACCCCGCTGTCACTGTACATAAAGACAATCAAAACGTATTATGCCCAAATCTAAAACAAGATCCAACTAAGTGAACAGATGTGTTGCATGAGCTGAAACCTCTCCATGTTGTTTCTATTTATCCCTCGTGTTGTTTGGAGGGCGTGCCCAGTGCTGTAAGGTAGTAGATTAAAGCTCTTGCCAATCCCACTTATCTAATGAATCATTCATGCACACTTTATTCACCGATTCTTGTTGCATGCCCTTTGGGTGACAGAGTAGTTTGAAGGAGTTTAGTTAAACTTGTTAGGGCTTTGAAATTGCTTCAAATCTGTTTTATGGTTTCAAAATTAATTGCATTTATTTCAGAAAATAAGACATGTTTTCTTGATTTGGGGGCTAAGATGATAAGTTCCCACAATTCAGGTAGGCTCTCCAAGAAGATTCTATCCAGCTTTCAAAACTTCGTACTGCGCCTTTCTAATTTTCTTGTGGTTATTTCCTTTCCCATGCACACTTTTAGCCTAGAAACGAGAAAACACAAGTGTGCACCAAGGGAAAGTAGAATCGGAATCTTTCTCATGTGGAAGACTCAAAACTAAAGATAGAACTGTGCTTCAGCTAGCCAAATACTGTTTTGCATCGCCAACGGACACATCAGTAAATTAAAGGGATAGCTACAGTTTCTTGATTATCACAGCAGCTTAACAATAGTCAAGATCATGACATTAGAAAAGGCTTTTTTTAAGCCGACACATGGGAAAAGATAATATCCACAACAGAATATCCCTCAGCCACAAAGGAATGAAATCCATTTGTGATGACATAGGTGGAACTGGAGATCATTGAGGGCTATAAACCAGGTTTGGAAAGGCAAATAGCACACGATCTTCTTCATAGGTCGAAGCCCCAGAAGTTTGTTATATGAAAATAGAGGATAGAATTGTGGTCAATGATGGGGATGTTGAAGAAGGCACAGAGGAAGGTTAATAATGGGTACTCACTCATATCTAGAGGGGAGGGATGGCTTCTAATGTGCTATAGAACATTATAGCAGCTTTAGTTCATAACGACTTATTTTATGTTTTATGAAGAACTACAAGGGAAGATTTGGGAACTTTCTTATGCAAATAAACAATAAACTGGTAAACAATGGAAATTCTCCTTACCTGGGTTGAATTGTTAGACACTGTATGGAATTATCACAGTGTCCACTCTACATATGGATTATACACACACACACACACACACACACACACACACACACACACACACATATATATATATATATATATATATATATATATATATATATATATGTATATAATGGAAGTGAGACTGAAAGAATTAGAGGCCTCTCAGTAGCATTTCTCCTCATGCTGACTCCATTATCTGTGTTCCTCCAGAGCTGAGGAGAATGCCCTCAAATCAGCATTAAGGAAAAGCAGTTTTTCACTGCTGCTGACTAGTGTTTGCAAGGTGAACACCGGAACTGTAGTTTTCATACAGTATCTCATTGTAGTCCAGGCTGTCCTTCAGTCCCTTCGTCCCTCTTCAAAGAGCTGAGATTGCAGGTGTCTGCCACCACACCCAGTGTGTCCCTGGTATCTTGAAAAGAGACATCAGTTTATCGATTAGGCCTGTCGCGATCGCCTGACTCGCCAGCAAGAAAGACGCGCTGCAACAGGATCCTTCTGCAGACGTTTATAACGGGTTTGATTGCTGAAGCGAAAAGACCCCGAGCCCGAAAACTTGAATAGGCCTAAGAGGGATGTGTCACTCCATGATTGGTGCTCACCATATACCCTCATTTGCATGCTCCGAGCTTGAGCTGTGACTCATCATCTGTGCTGTTTGAGCATGTGCACAACAGTTGTCAGTTAATTGGCCTAACTGACAACAAGCCCCTTCGGGTTCAGGCGCCATCTTGTAATGGCGAATGTGGCTTCCCACATAGGCCTACCTGGTTTAGGTATCTGCATAGCTCGTTAATGCTTGCTACAGGCAAGAAGGTTAGCTGAAAGTTATCGGGATTTCAGGACAAAATGAAGCACAAGTTAGCCATCTTCCCAGCTATTATTACAACAGTGTCCTCTGTGTTACGCTGGTCTTAATTAGGAGCTCGGTATAAGCTCCTTGGTCTCACACTCACTCCCCCCCCCCCCACACTTTTATTGTTTAACTCCCAGGTGTTACTTACCTGATCCCTACTTCTGGTAGTGTTACTTCTGATGGCAGTAGACAAGGAAGTCAACCTCTGCAGACTCTTGTTCCTTCACCTATGCAAATGAGGATACCATTGAGCACCTTCATCAAAGGCCAGGGTTTAGGATAATATCGAAAGTACCAGCTGCTCTCTGTGCTGGGTCTTGCTTAACTTTCTAAATAGCATTCTGATGCCAGGGGAGTTTCAGAGGGTGATGAGGCAGTCCACAGCCATAAGGCTTTGGGTGTTTCCTTTGAAGTTCCTGTAAACACAGCAGTTAGTCACTCCCCTGCCTTTAAGTCTTTGCCAAAGCCATGATTCTTCCTTTCTTGGGCAGAAAAGGAAGTCCCTGTAAGGCTAACTGTGATGGTGACTATAGGGGATGCTGTGACCTGACCTACAGTGTACAGTCAAGTTCCCCAGAGAGGACTTCCTGTGTCCCAGCAGAGATATCCAAACACAATTCTTACATCATCAGAAACATTAGCAGGGGTGACAGCCTAGTCAACTTTGTTTTCTTGATGTAGACAACCGCAGGGCAGGTTTTCATTTTTCCTCTTATCTTAGTTCCTCAATTGACCATTACAAAGCAACTACTTTCATAATCTCTTTATAAAAAAGAAGCTTTAGGCAAGAGATACTGTACAGTGTGCCTCTCCCCACCAATTTGGCATACTATAGCTTTTGGAAATGAGACTGCCTGAGCTCCTCTTGCTTTCAAAGGTCCTGCTGACTAACCCTCAATCTTTTGAAACCAATGTGTGTGTGTGATAAGATCAGATTGCTGATAGAAAATGGTATGTTGGCTGTTAAATAAAATGACACACTCCCCAGCATGTGTCGCAGGGAGCTTGATCCCAGGCTCATCAATGGAAACAGTGACCTGACTTTCTCAAAGATTATTTAAATATTATTCCTGTAACAATAACCAGCTCGCCCTCTCCCTTCGCTTTCACTTATTGCCTGTGTCATAATGGCAAGTATTGTGCCTGTCATATATGCCCAGACTTCTTGCTTATATTACTGTGGAGAGAAAAGTTTAAACTCCATTTGGTTTTGGGAGAAGAAAAGCAAACCCTGCAGAACTTAATTTAAGAATGACATGAGTACAGTTCCCTTTTTCTAAGATTCCGGCATCCACAAGTCATTCCCTCTCCACCCCACTCGTGCCTCTTGCTTGCAGCTTCTCTATTTGTTTCCTGTGGACTTCTATGTGAGCGCATGTTAATTATGTGTGTCTCCAGTCTCAACATGATGAAGGACAAGAAATGTTTAATTTGGTAAAGGAACCTCCAAGACAACACCATTCTGGGGCATGCTTCTTCCACAAACAAATACTGGTTTATAGACTTCCTTTCAATACCAGACTTTCCCAATAAAGTGATTAAAGCCAATGTTTTAGCTACAAAGTGGGTTCATGTAACATGTGTAGCATAGCACTCAGTTTAGGTGAGGCGTCGCTTGGACGAATATGACTGGATTGGCTTCTCATTAATTTCAAAAGGCTGTGGTGGTTTTTAAATGTTTTAATTTTTAACAAACTTTTCATGTGTGTGTTTTCCCAAATGCCTGACTCTTCTCAGTATGTGTTAGAAAAAAAATCCCATCTCGATATTTCAGAGACTTAGACTTGAGACATGATGCTCTATGGGCTGTCGAAGTTAGAACCACATTGTCACAAACCTGCTGACACCACTGGGAATATGGCCAGGATATAGCTGAGAGACGTTGCTGTAACATTCATCGGTCACTAGGCTGTACAAAGACCAAGTTACTTACAGAAAAATAAAATCAACTCTAGTTTTATTTCCAAAACTAAAAAAAGACCCTCAGAGTAATTATATTAGCTAGTTGTTTATTATTATTATTATTATTATTATTATTATTATTATTATTATCATTATTATTATTATCACCAACAAGGAAATTTCTGAGAGGACAATGCACAGGAGGAAGGATTTGTTATGTCTCATGGCTTCAGAGAGTTTGGCCAATGGTTGGGGTCCAATATATTTAGTTCAGATATATGTTGTGTAGCCTATAGTTAAGGAGCTCCTTCACTGTGACACACACACACAAACACACACACACAAACACACACACACTCAGAGAGAGAGAGAGAGAAAGAGAGAGAGAGAGAGAGAGAGAGAGAGAGAGAGAGAGAATGAGAGGGAGAGAAACACAGAAAGACATACAGGGGTGGAGTTAGCATGAGAGTTGCCAAGGCAAGATACATCCCTAAGAGCATGACTTTCGTGATCTACTTGTTCCTATAAGTCCCTGGCTCCTGATTTTCACCACCTCTCTATAATGCCACCACACTCTTAAGTCTTCACATGGTATATATAAGTATGTATGGTTAGAGCCCTCATAATCGATTTATGACAATGCCATCAATAGGCACACCGTACTAGCGGATTTTACTATTTTTACCAACTATTTCTTTCGTTTGTAGAATTTATTAATTGTTGAAAATACACTTCTGCATACGTTATTTTCCAATTGCAGGTTCCTCTCTTGTAACTCCTCCCAAGTCCTTCCCACTTCTCCCCTTACTCCTAACCAACACATTTTACTTCTTTCTCTCATTAGAAAACAAACAGGCATCCATCCCTAACTCAGAAGGTATCTCCAACTGATAACTGCAAGCAAATTAGTTTTCTCCAACTGACTCCCACTGGATAGACAAACTACCAGGGCAGACCCTGTGCCCCACAGTAGATGGCCAACACAAAACAAACCCAGTGATGATTTTCAGGATTTTTCTCACAGTGCTTTGTTGAGGCATTTTTTTTTCCCTTACAGATCTTTTGCTTATATATTATGGTTTCTGACCTTGTTTTTAATGGGTTCTCTGTGTGTATGAATGGGTGTGTTTCAGCATCCATATGTGTTTCTTGTGCTTTTAAGTAGGCTTTCCTATGTTTGTTTTGATCTTACCTAAGCATTTCTTATTTCCATCAAAGTTAACCACCACACTGACCAATGGCGCACTTGTAAAATGTACTATCTTGAAAGCAAATGATCAGTTAAATGAAACAGGCATCAATGCCTGTTTGAAATGACTAGTTAAATTCTTTAGATCAGATTAAATAAAACTCCTTTGTACAAAAAAATGAACAGAAGATTGTCCTGAATTCCTTTTGGTTAGTATAGATGACGGTGACAAAAACCTGCATCCATAAACAGATGTGACACTCTCTGTAAGAGGACTCAGAGTCCTTTGGTCATGCACCCAGGAGTGGCATAGTTGGATCACATGGAACTTCTATTTCTAAGTTTGAGAAACCTGCACACTGATTTTCTTAGTGGCTGAATGAGGTGTGTTGGACTCAAAAAAATGGTCATTTGTATTTCTTCTGAGACTTTATCTATTCAGTTCATTAGCCCATTTTGTCAGTTAAATGGTTTTTCTTCCTTTTTTTCTTTTGTTATTTAGCTGTCATAGCTCATTTGTATTGTAGATATTGATCCCATGTCTGGTTTATGGTTGGCAACAATTTTCATTTTTGTAAGCCATGTCTTCAACTACGGAGATTGTTTTCTTTGTGGTGCAGTAGAGTGTAACACTATTTATTGTGTAATAGCAGTAATTGGGCAATACCATTTGTCAATTCTTGCAACATAGTCTACGGTGTCAGAATCCTTTTTGGAAAGTCCTGGTCTGCGACTATACCGTGATGTCTGGTTTTGTGCCATTATGACATTGTTTTTGTTACTATAGCTCTGTAAGATAATTTGAGGTCAGACATTTGACATCTATAGCATTATTCTTTCTACTTAAGATTGATTTCAACTATTCTAAAGGTTATTTTCTAAATGTTTGTAAAGAATATCATTGGGATTTAATGGATATTGTATTGTGTATAAAATTCCCTTGTGTAAGTTAATGGTTTTCAGAATATTAACTCTGTCATTCTATGAACATTGGAAGTTTTCCACTTTTCTGGTGCTTTCTTACATTTTTCTAATTCAGTGTCTTACATTTTCCTTACAAAGCCTGTCACTTTCTTGGTTCAGTTTATTCCTGGGTACTTTATTTTACTTTTATGTTTGAAGCTATAATGGATGGGATGGTTTCCTTCTTGACAAATTGCTTATTGTTATAT
The DNA here is from genome assembly GCF_900095145.1 of Mus pahari. Taxonomy (NCBI): domain Eukaryota; kingdom Metazoa; phylum Chordata; class Mammalia; order Rodentia; family Muridae; genus Mus; species Mus pahari. Next base: position 43,284,858 of record NC_034605.1, on the reverse strand, counting down.
AGAAAAAAAAAATTATTCTTTTTAAAGGTTGATTTCATATCCTACCACTTTACTGTATTAGTCATGGTTTCGGTTGCTGTGACAAAGCACTATGACCAAAAGCCATGTGGGAAGGAATGGGTTTATTTCACTTTGCATCTTGCAGCTCGTCATTATCCAGGAAAGTCAAGGCAGGAACTCAAAAAAAAGGAACTGGTGAAGAGGCACCAGAGAAGTGCTGCTTTCCGGTTTTTCCTTCCTTCGTGTCTTCCTTTTCAATCTTCTTTCTAAAAGCACCCAGGACTTCCAGCCCAGCGGTGGCTCTGCCCATGGTGAGCTGAGTCCTTCCATATAAATCACAAACCAAGAAAATGCCTCACAGGTTTGCACACGGTCAAGTCTGTTGTGTTACGGGCAGGACACTTCTCAGTTGAGGTTCCCTCTTCCCAAATGACTCTTTGAATGCCTATTATGTTGACATGAAACTAGCCAGCATAAAGCATTTTATTGGATTCAAGAGTTTTCTGTTGGAGGCTGTAGGATCTTTCAAGTATTATATTATTTTATCTGCAACGGGGATAATCTGATGCTTTGCGTTTATACTTATTTCCCATTTATTACTTTCTCTTGTCTTATTGCTTTATCTAAGACTTTTATTTCAGTACTATGTTGAATGAAAGAAAGCCGTCTTCTTGTCTCATTATAGATTCTAAAGGGAATGTTTTCAGTCCCCCCTTTTAACATAGTGTTGGTTATAGATTTGCACATAGCATTTATTATATTGAGATATGATGTTTTTCTATGCCAACTACTTCAGGACTTTTTTCATGAAGAGATTCTGAAATTTATTAAATGTCTCTTCTGTTGAAAGGACCATGGGATTTTTTATTCCTAAATATATCATTATGTTTTGTTGCATTTTAAAATGTATCTTGAACTGTCCTTGCTGTGTTGGGGGAAAAATATGCCTGAATTTGACATTCAATCTACGGTTCTTGAATTTCTTCTACAAGTATTTTGTTGAGAATTTTTGCATCTCTGTTCATTAGAGATATTGGTTTATAGTTTTCTCTTAAACCATTATGAATTTTGAAAATATTTTTTTAATAATTCCTGGATTTCACTGGAGTCTGTAATAGCACCTTCATCTTCTTCTGTAAATGTGTTAATTTGAATCTCCTCGGGGTTTCTCTTGGTTAGTTTGGCTAAGGGTGTGTCAGTCTTGTTTCTCTCTTCAAAGGACTACCTCTTCAATTTATTCTATATTATATTGTCCTTTTAATTTCCAATTCATTCATTTCTGTACTGGTCTCTACTATTTTTTGCTGTCTACTATATTTGAGTTTGATTTTTCTTTTTTTATACTACTCAGAGGTGCATAATTAGGTTATTTGTTGGAAATTGTTTAAGGTTTTTAAAGTGTAAGTGCATGTAACTTTTAACTGTAAGTGCGTCTCTTAGAAGTGCCTTAGTTAAACCATAGGTATTTTAGAAGGCTGTGCTCTCTCTTACAATCAACCTAGGAATTTAAAATATTTCTTTCCCTATTTCCTCAACAATCCACTCTTCACTCGGAGTGTAGTGATTTAAATCTTCTCCATGATATTATTTTATCAGGACTTACTTGAACTTTCAAAACTTATTATTATTATTATTGTTATTATTATTGTTATTATTATTTATTATTATTTTAATGTCATCAGGAGCTCCAATAGTTGCTGGCTAAGTATTTGCACTTGTTTTGTTTTCTCAATGAATTGTCCCCTTCATTGACTCAGAGGTGCCCTTAGTCTTTTGGAAGGAGTTTGGTTTTAAAGACTATTCTATCCAATATCAGAATGGCAATTTGGCTTCTGAGTTGACTTAAACTTACTGACTCTAACCATGGCTCTGCCAATGGTGTGAGTTTCTTGGAGACAACAGATAAATTTTGTGTTCTAATGCAGTCAGTAAGTCTGAGTCTTTTAAATAATAAACTGAGGCCATTCTCATCAAAGTTTTTCTTGGTTGCTGTTTTCTTTGATGTTAGTTGCTGATGTTCTGGTTGTTCAAGTCATTATATGTCATTCTCTTTCTCCCCTCTAAGTATTACGAGTTGTTGGTTTATTTACTTGAATATAGTGGAGTCTTTTTCAGGTCTCTCTTGTCCATCTATTTGTTTCATGAAGCATTTTTTTTCCTCTTGGATTCTTCTGAATGAGACTTTTTTCTTCTTTCTCTATGTACAGTATTACTTTAAGGATTTTTTTTTGGTAGGGTTTAGCAATCATAAATTACCTTAGTTTGTTCTTTTCTTTAAGTACTCTTATTATTACACACATACACACACAAAGTGAACTTTCTGTGTATAGAAATATCAACAGGCAGTTAAATGCTTTCAGGGCTAGACAGTCATCTCTCCAGGCTCTTGTGGATTTTATGGTTGCAGTTCGGAAATATGATAATAATAGAGATATGATTTTCTAATGTGCTTGATCTTGTAGGTGAGTTGACCATTTGTAATTTTTAATATTTTTTCTCTCTTCTACACTTTTGACCTCTTTCTCACGTCTACTTGAGTTCTAAATGCTTCTTGCATTTAGATATCTATTTGTTTTTCATAATAAATTTTATTGCATTCATTATTGTGTCTATATGATGTATGTGCGTGAGTATGGACACAAGTATATATGTGAATGTGGACACAAATGTGTATGTGAATATCAGAGAATCACTTTGAGGAGTTGGTGCTTTTCTTCCACTCTTAGTTCTAGGAACTAAAATCAACTCATTGGGTATGCGCAACAAGTCCTTTAATTTGTTTTAGAAAAAAATCTGCTTTAATTTTGTAGACTGGAACTCAAATCCTTCTACCACATGTATTTTTAGATCTCTCAAATGTCTTAGAAATTTTAGTCATGTTCAGTATACATATGAATTTATTATTTTCTTAGCCCTCTCTGTCTTAGAAGCCATTCTTCTGCTTGGTTTTGTCTGTTTGTAAAATTTCTATCTTTTTAAAAAATGATTTCATCATCATCATCATGGTCATGGTCATCACCATCACCATCACCACCACCACCACCATCATCAACTGGCTCTTTTATTCCCAGAGCTTCTATTTGATTTGTTGTCAATGCTATTTTCCTTGTTGATACTCCACATCTTTAAAGTTTCCTCCATACTGGAGACTATTTCAGACAACTTCCTAACTTTCCTATCTAGGCCCTTACCTCCTTCAACTCTTACCTCTTTTTCTGGCATACCATCTGTCTCACCTCTATCTTTGGGTTCTGGAATTGAGTTGTGAGCTTATGGAAGGGTCAGAGCAGATATTTCCTCCTACTTTTTGTGTTTCTTTCTTATGTTTTGAGCATCTTTTGGGATAGATGTGACTTTTCGTTTTTATTTTCCCCTGTTCCTTCCTTTGGTTTATCTTATGGAAGCCTTCATGAGGAGTTGTCTTCATTGGATTTATGTCCCCTATTATTTAGGGAGAGAAGCTGTCTGCAGTAACAGATAAAAATGAGGTTACAGTGGTATTCCTGTTACCTTGCTGTAGAATACACTTGTGTCCCCAGTAATATTCATAGTGGCACCAGGATATGAATCAGAAAAATAGAGTTTCTATATTTTTAAGACTATTTTTACTAAGGCTACTAATAATTAAGTAGTAAAATAAGCATGATATGGCAAAGAGGAAAAGGACGATTAAGTATGAATAAAACAGAAAGTATATGTCTTAGAAGCATGAGAACTAAAAGAGAAGCTACTGAAGAGTGGGCACAGAGGGGGAAAAAAAAAAAAGAACGTTCATAAAAGTCTTCCAGGTAAGGATCCAGTTAAAGCATAATGTGTAAACAATGAAACACAAACGTATAAATGGAATAAAAATCAAATGAAGTAGAATAGATCATCACATCAGTCAGTGTTTCTTCCTGGTGGGGACAGATGTGGCTTCCCCTTGTCCCTGACCTGTCTTCTGTAGTAATCTCTGCAGGTTGGGGAGGGCTGCTAGTCTTAGTAATTGAAAGAAATTAAATCACTACGTCCTCTCTGCTGAAAGCAACCTCTGTGTGGGACCACTCTCTCTTCCAGAATGCCCCAGTCTGAGTCTCCCTTGCCTGCCAACTACAACTTCTCTCGTTCTGAGAGTCACTGTTTCCAAGTAGGGATCTCTGGGACTGAGGTTCTGTGTATGTGTGAAAGGTCTCCCCATCTGTGTTTACTGTAGTTGCTGGGCGTTTTCTTTCTGGCTACTGATTTTCTTTGCTGATTAGTGAGACTTTAAGCACATTGCTTACGTTCCTTGCTCCTGCATGCCCAGACAGTGACCCAGGTGTTTCCTTTTCAGAATACTCTCCTCTGGTGCAATGGTGGGGGCTGGCCATTTGCCTCCTTTTGCAGGACTTCCTCCTCCATCTTCACAGCCTGCCCTGCTCTCACATCTCTCTCCTTGGCATGGATCTAGACCCTGCTTGTGTCTCCACAACCGGGTTGGTCTCTCTAGCTCACTGATTCTGTGATGCCAGTCTCAGGAGAAGAAGGGATCTTTCTGAAAGCCACAGCTAAATCTGGCTCAGCTGAAGAATCATAGCGATGAACCTGGGTGCCAGTTGGCAGCCACTGCTGGCTGCTTCTCTGTGGAGGAGATTTTTACCTATGGTGATTTCTATTTTCTTTAGCTCATTCTCTCATAAGAACACTCCATTGCCTAATGTCTTGTCTCTGCTCTTTCCTGTGTCACATAAAAGAAATTGCAAATCAGCCATCTTACCTGGACATCCAAGAGTTAATTTTTAATATAAAAATTAATAAATACATTTATTTCATTAATTATTAGGCCTAGTTGCTTTCATCTGCAGCAAATGTATTACATGTATAGCAGAGAATGTTCTTTGAAATCTTGTTATGATGGATTTTTGATGATGTTGGACTTGTATTCATCTATCTATTGATCAATCATCTATATCTATTAGTCAACTATCTATCTATCTATCTATCTATCTATCTATCTATCTATCTATCTATCTATCTACCTATCTGTCTATGCCTGGGTGCACATAAAAGTTTCTTGGATGACAATGTATCATAGTGGTAGGAGCTCAAGAAGCCCAGTTGCAACTGAGGCATACAGTATACCGTTCTGTTACTTATACTTTGAAGATCATCCATCCATATGATTCAAGCAGTGGGTGCAATTGTCCGTGTGGTCACCAGGGTTGTTTCCTTACCCTGCTGAATACTCCTTTTGATGTGTAGATATTTTTAACTTCATGCAGTTTCTTTTTTGAATCCCTAGCCATTTCCTAAGCTATTCAAGTTCGTTTCAAAAAGCTTCATCTGCTCTGAAAGGTTTCAAGGTGTTCTGTTACACATTAGTATATATTCCATCCAGTTGGCATTTATTTTCATGAAGTGTGAAAGATAGGGATTTATTTTCATTTTTTTTCTACATGTGGAGACCCAGTTTTCTCAGCACTAGTGGTTTAAAAGGACTGGGTTTAATGCAATGATTATTCCTAGCACTATCGCCTGCATTTCTCTTTACTCTTGGTGCTATTTTGGGTATTAGAGGACTATTGTATTTTCCTATGAGTTTTAGGATTGGTCCAGTCCAGTGAAGAATTGTGTTGAAACTTCCAGGAATGACATGGAATCTGTAGATTGCTCTTGACAATATGCCCATGTTTATGGAGACACAAGTGTATTCTAGAGCAAGATACATCTCTCACACATGGGTGCACATACAGAAATATTTTTCTCTCTTTCACACACACACACACACACACACACACACACACACACACAGAGAGAGAGAGAGAGAGAGAGAGAGAGAGAGAGAGAGAGAGAGAGAGAGATACTTCAATTTAAAAGGAATGGTGATGCATGCCTTTAATCTCAGTACCCAGGACCCAGGAGGCAGAGGCAGGCAGATCTCTGAGTTTGAGACCAGGATGGACTACAGAGTGAGTTTGGGGACTGCTAGGGCTACAGAGAGAAACCCTGTCTTAGAAAAGGAGAAAGAAAGAAAGAAAGTAAGAAAGAAAGAAAGAAAAAGAAGGAAGGAAGGAAGGAAGGAAGGAAGGAAGGAAGGAAGGAAGGAAGGAAGGAAGGAAGACACCAATCAGTTCTAAAGCCAAGGAAATCACAGCAAGCCATATTTCAAATCCCGAAAGTAAAGGCTCTTCACAGAGATCTACTACATTCAGCAATGTTGTCTTTTGAAATTAACTGATAATAAAACACTTCAAGAAAACTGCGTACTAAGTAATTCACAACCATCCAAGCCAGGATTACAGGAAACAGTTAAAATAATGCTAAACACATGAGAAATACAGACATGTTCAAACAAGAGAATGCAGAAAGGTAGTTTGGTCTTTAGGTTTTCTTTGCATGAACTTCAATTAAGCCCTGAGCCTTCTAAACATACAAAAACTGGACAACAGATGCTAAATTAGCTTTCTTAAGTCTAACCAGTTTTTTCTAATTTCCCTACCCATTCCAACCCCTTTAAAGAATTTCTCATCACTCTTATTTGGCAAGAAAAAGACATGAAGAGTCAACAGGCCAATTCTCTGGGTTTGGGTTTCTGGTTATGGTTATTTTGCAAATTACAGATAGGTTATCATTTTAAGGCATAATTTGGACATGGTCATAATTTTGAACAGGGAGAAAAATAGATGGGATGGATTACTAAATTTTATTCTTGAACAAAGCATTGTGTAGCCACAAACTTACATGGATAGAAATCTTTGTAACTGATGTAAAATTGAAGTTATAATTTCTTACATTGGTACAGAATTTATATATTAATAGAGACTTAAGGTTTTAATTGGTATACATTTTTATATTGATACAAAATTTGAAATTAATATTGTTACTTTTAGATAGGCATTGTGCTTATGCAACTCATTTAAGAATATAAGACTTTGACCCATTCTTTCTAATAGCTGCTATTACAAACTGTTCAAGATGATCAAATAGCACAAGGTAAGGGCCAGGTAGTAAACTCATGGCTATGTTAGATTCTTAGATTCTAATTTAATTATAATAAACTGTTTCCAATTTACTCAAATAGAAATGGTTAAGTGTGGCTAAGGATTAACAGTTCAAACATACTTTACATAGATAGTCTTCAAAAACATCAGAAATCCACAGATTGTGGCATTTAATGTTATCTCATTATTAAGGATCACTTGACAACGAGACGCCTGCTCCTGACAGCTTCCTTGTTCTCCTTCAAAAAAGATTTGAGTATCTTTACCTCCAGGTGAAGTTGCTTATCGTGGCAAGGTAACCATGGGGCAGAAAATCCCTATCTATCTACAGACAAGAAAAGGGACAAACAGATGTAGGATAGTCCCACACAGCCTCTCAAGACTCCATCTAGGGGGTCAGAGATTGGCAGATTCCTAGAGTAGCTAAAACCTCATACTACAAATCACTTTCCTCATTTTCTTTTATGAGACAGGGTCTCTCACTGAAACTAGAGTTCATCAATTTGGCTAAATTGATTGGACAATGAACTCTAGGAATCTGCCAATCTCTGACCTGCCTGCTGGAGCCTTGTGAGCCTGTGTGTGGTATATATTTGTTTCAGGGCTGGGAGTTCTGCAATCTTTTATTCTGTGTACCAGTTGTGTGTCTCTGGGACTTTCTCGGACTGTAAGAGATAGCAGGGAGGATAAATATTCCAACACTTCTAGATAGTGGTCTCTATATCATGCAACCAAAGTGTGTGAAGTCTTCAGTAATTGGGTTTTCTCATGCAGTTTTTATGGGCAAGAAAAGTAATGGCCTAAGTCTTGTGAGAATATGGGTGGTATATATGTATTTTTAGAGTTGGAGGTTCTGCAGTCTTTTATTCTCTGTACCTTAACCAGTTGTTGACCTCTGGGTTAATCACCATCTACTTAAAATAGAAGCTTCTCTACATAGATAGAATGCTCGGATCTATATGTATAGTGAAAGTCAATATGAGTAGGTTTAATATTATATCCATTTAGCAGCATAATAGTAGTAGATTCTCTCCTAAGTCCTATGACATGTCTCCAGTAATCGGTTCTTGGCCCAATAATGATTCCTGGTAAGGGTTAATCTGTCAGAGTGGAACTTAAATCCAAGTTTTAAAAAGTGGTTGGTTGCTCCCATGATGTTCATGCCACTATTACACAAATTGACATGTCTTTCTAGGACAGTCATTTGTGAAAATTACAGAGTTCACAACTGGATATAATTGATGATTGTTTTTTTTTTTTTTTTCTCCAGTATAGCTTGTTCTAGTACCCTGAAAGCTAGCCAGTAAGGATTAAGCATCCAGGTCCATTTCAACTTGATGTCATCATGTTCTATGACTCAAGTATTTTCAGCAATAGGGTCTTGCAGGCAAGTTCTGAAGGGTAACCTAGAGCAATGGCAATAGCCCATATAGTTGATGGGGTGGACTTTGCATCTCACTGGCAAAAAAAAAAAAAAAAAAAAAAAAAGCCAAAAGAAATTATCCATCTGGCACTGCTGCCTAGTAGGGAAATTGTGGCTCTGTTGTAGAATAACTCTATTTTAAACTTTTTCTTAGTGTTTGCATGTACATGTGTGTGTGTGTGCATGTGCATGTGTGTGTTTAGGAAGCTTCTACAGTAATTGGTAATACAGTAATATAGAAATATGCCTTCTTTTTGAAAAATCTTTAGTGTTAAAGTATTATTCTTCCCCTCTCTTTTCTTCTGTTTGTTTTTGTTTTTTCTTTTAATTTTATTTTCCTTTCTTTCTTTTTTTTTCTTTTTTTCTTTTTTTTTTTTTTTTTTGAGACAGACTTTCACTACATATCCTTGGCTATATATTGTGTAGATCAAATTTACCTCAAATCAATTACAAGTCTCCTGCATATGTCTCTCTTTAGTTCTAAGATTGTAAGTGCATGCCACCATTCTCAGAATTTTCAGATGTCACTTGAGACAATCATAAGCCTTGGAGCTTATGGGATGGGCAGGTTCTCACCTGCTCAAGAAATTTCTCATTTGTAGAGATTAAGATGTGTAATGTCTTAGCAAAAAGGTGCCTCCTGAGCTGTAGTGAGGTGTGTGACAGCAGGTAGAAACTGGGGTCTATTGCTAGAGGACTTTCCTCAGAGTTTTCTGATTCTCTTTTGTATCAACACTTTGCACGAGGGAGCAAATTTCATGGAATGATAGCTGGATAAGGGCTTTAGAGTTCTCCATCCTGCAAATGGAAAATTGCATAGCAGAGAAGAGATCTCCCCATTGCCCCAGGCTTAGGAATAGTAGAATCTGAAGGTATGGTACTTTTTGTCAACGACAGCAGAGCCATTAAACGCAGAGCCTTTACTGCCCAAGCCTCCTGTTATCTGAGCTTCTTGATGTTGTGTCCCTGCTTCCAGTTCTGTGGGGGCTGTGTCTGTGTTCAAAGACTCCCCAACTTGTGATTGCTTCCCTTTCCAGGCCTATGGAGCATTTCAGTCTCAAGTAATATGTTACTTTTGAAGATGGCACCTGGGCTCTACCTTCCAAAGTGTCTTGGTATGGATTTGTCCCTTGAGAAGTTACTCTCATGCCATCTTCCATCTGGACTGAAAGCTGGTGATGACTATGGGCTTGTTCTATGGCTAGATTTGGCAGTCTATCTTTAAAGCAGTGTCACTTGACTTATCCAAGTAGAAGCTGTGGAAGAGTCTCAGCTCCCCATGTCTTCCAGAGAGCAGGTAGACCTGGGTCCTCATGTTTTCTGTTTACCCTTTTGATTTCTTTGGACTCTTCAGCTGTCTTGTGATCTCCTTTGTGCTTTTTGGTACTTTTCCTTGATTTCTCTCCTCTGTGTAGAATTTATCCTTTTCTTCCCCCCGATTTTTCTCAGTCCCACTATTACATAGAAGTTGCTTCCTGTCTGTTGTATGGACATGTCCCATTCAGTAGTTTCCCATTCTAACGCAACCATGTTGTAGAAATGGTGGGAGCATTTTTTAAGCCATGGGGGATGCTTCAAAAGTGAGATGAGACAACAACTGACCTGACACTCTGAGCCAGAGAAGTGGCTGGAGAAATATCCTCGTTATAGATATCTCATGAATACAAAGAAATCAAGATATTAGAGTCTAGGAGCTAGCAGGTTGGTAATGAATGGATGGATAGGGAGCAGAGACACATGGTCCTCTATTCATAAATCTTTATGGAGTGCTCATATTTGTGTACATTGTGTAAGAGTAAGCAGAAAAAATGTCTTTGATCAATTTCCTGATGGTATGACAAGACACCCGGGACTAGATTATTTATAAGTGTTTTAGTTCGGGTTTCAAGCAGATGCATGACCAAGACAACTCTTATAAAGGACAACATTTAACTGGGGCTGTCTTACAGGTTCAGAGGTTCAGTCAATTATTGTCAAGTTGGGAGCATGGCAGTGTCCAGGCAGCTGTGGGGCTGGAGGACCTGAAATTCCACTTCTTCTGAAGACGGCTAGGACAAGGGTATTAAAGTCCATACCCACAGTGCCACACCTACTCCAACAAGGCCACACTCCCTAATAGTGCCATTCCCTTGGCAACACATATATAAGCCATTGCAATATGGAACAGTATTTGATTGAATTCATGCTTCTTGAGGCTGGTTCACAAGTGTATTACCATGTGGTGAGAACATTATTTCCAGAAGATGGAGGACATCAGATGATGAAACAGAGAGACATTAGTGTTTATAAAAGCTGCTCCCATAATAATACTTCAAGACGTAAATTCACTGATGAATTGATCCATTCCAAGAGCAGTGTTCTGCTGACCTCATGAACCCCAGCCTTACCAAAGTTTCCACCTTTCAACACTGCTACAATGGAGACCAAATTTCAAACATACAGAGTGGAGTCGGGACACACTGAGACCACAGCAAAGAAGAGGGAATATATTTGGACCAAAGTAAAAATATTTAAACAGATACAGTGGGAAGTTAAATGGAATATGGTGCCTCAGTGGATTAAATACATGAGCAAGGTACGGGGTAGGCCAGGCTCCATCAGAAGAGGAAATTGGGTGGGATGCAGCCTCCTGGAAGTAAGCCCAGAGTTTGTATGAAATCTCCACTTACAAGGAAATTATGGGTTAGGAAAGAAAGGCAGATAAAATGTCCATGGCCCTGAGTTGAGACCTTATAATATTTACCAANATCACTACTGTGCCAGGACATTAAGACGTCNGTCAACAATATACATTGATATACAGCACAAGAAAGTATCAAATAATTTAGAAAATGTATCCCTAGATATTTGGATTCCAGAAAATGAGTCTATATCAAGATATAACCTGGAAAATGCCCACATCAATGACCTCAGCTGTAGCTATATACAAACATCAACAGGGAACCTTTGGAATGAGAGTAGGCCCTATACCTATCTATAGATTCAGGGAAGAGACCTAGATTTGTTATAACTATTTCCCAAATGATTTTAATGTACAGTCAAGTGGATTACGTCATCGAGTTAGATTGATCAGAATCATGAAAAGGGAGTGAGGAAGGTTCCAGAACATATGACTTAGGTCCCTGATTTTCAAATTTGAGCATCACCATAACAAACAATTTGCTTATACCCCATGGTAAGAGTTTCTGATTAATCAGATACAGGGTGTAGTACCAAGACTTGCATTTCTCTTGGGCTTCTGGATGATATTGATCAGGAAGGTCCAGGAATTTTAAGAGTCTCTTGGCCGGGAAATCCCGGAGGAGTGAGGATTTGTGCCATCACAGAAGTCTCTGGTTCCTAGCACAAGGTTTCTCCTAAATCCTTGATGTCCTGCATGATGTCCTGCATGATGGAGTAGTAGTGGTACTGATGCTATTCACAGTAAGCCCATGCATGGATCCATGGAAACTACATGCAAGGCTCGGAGGGAATTTTGGTTGCTGAACAAACCCCCATTATAGTGTAACTGGAATCTTATGTAAAAGCTCTTGGGAGAGGAAGCAATAGTTAGACACCTTATATAGCTACAGCTGAGGTCATTGATGTGGGCATTTTCCAGGTTATCTCTTGATATAGACTCATTTTCTGGAATCCAAATATCTAGGGATACATTTTCTAAATTATTTGATACTTTCTTGTGCTGTATATCAATGTATATTGTTGACNGACGTCTTAATGTCCTGGCACAGTAGTGATNTTGGTAAATATTATAAGGTCTCAACTCAGGGCCATGGACATTTTATCTGCCTTTCTTTCCTAACCCATAATTTCCTTGTAAGTGGAGATTTCATACAAACTCTGGGCTTACTTCCAGGAGGCTGCCTCCCACCCAATTTCCTTTTGGCTATCGGACTGTCCTTTGCAAAGTTAGCATGCTTGAAGTTAGTGTTCAATGATCCCTGGGAAAGCAAGCAGCCAAGGAAGAGAACTCTATAGGCTTAGAATGGCATGGGATCTCACATCCCACAAACCTGACAAGATACTCAAAGTGGGGGAATCTTAACATCCCATTTTTCCTGGGCCAGGACTTGAATAGAAACAATCTATATAACAACAGAAAAAAAAAAAAAAAAAAAACCAAGCAAAAAGCCCAGAGACATTGGAGGCAGTCTGCAGCCCAGATCCTCTTCTCCAGAAAAACAAAACAAAACAAAACAACAACGAAAAAAAACGAGTTAACCTTTCTCATGACAAAAGTTGCCCTGCTTTAGCCTTTATCTCGTGGCTTGCCTATAAAATTTAAGGTAGTGACAGGCAAGGGTGAAGAGGAAATTAGATTTCTTTCTCCTCATAATTTGGCTAGACTCTCTAAGTAAATCCATTTTTTTTCCTACCCAATTTACATAGAACACAGCGAAACTGAGGCAGTGGGTTTATGGAGGAAAGTGTGGATATCAGCAGGATAGTGGTGTACCCCACCTCCATGGGAACAGAAATGTCTGTCATTTTGAGCTTTGCAGTCTACATGTCTTCATTAGGATGTTTGGTCAAGTCCTTTATAACAAGCCAATGTTAGTGAGTGAGAAGTGACAAGAAGAAAGCATTGGAATCTCCAGTTTGCAGTGGAGCTGGACAGAAGCTGAGGTAACTTGGGAACACAGTGATTATAATTACATTCCAAAGTGCAGGGAGGAACACACTAGGGGGATCAAGCTTTTAACCCATGGAGTCTATTAGCTCCGGGTAGTGTCAGAATTGAATAAATTGTAGGACTCCCAGTGGGTGTCATGAGGAATTGGAGGATCACTTGGCATTATAAACCCCCACACATCTGGTGTCCAATATTATGAATGGGAAAATAGGATTTTTATTGTGTTATTCTGTTTTGCTTTTCAATTTTCTGTGTGGTACAATTCTGTGCTGGGCTCCCGGAGGAAGGTCCTGGTTTGACTGAAGTAGTGGCAACCCTCACAACACCAGTTATGATCAGTGCTATGGTCCTCAACCTGGTCATCCAAATTGGGGTCCTTAGGTCAGCATTGTGCTACATCTGCTACTTGTGAAGAACGAAGAACATCAGAGCTGCGGAGGTGACTCAGTGGTAAGAGTTTATGCTTTATTGCACAAGTATGAGGATGTGAGTCTGAACCCAGCTTTTAGGTAAAAGCCAGGCTTTGCTCTGCACACCTGCAACCACAGCACTGGGTGGGAGTGGGGTGGGGTGGGGTGCGGAGACTGGTGGATCCTGAGAGCTTATATGATAGTCAGCATAGATGGAAGAGGAATGATCAGGTCCAATGAGACCCTGTTTTAAGGCAGCAAGGTTGAGGGTGATAGAAGAAACATGTGACACTCTGCTCTGGCCTCTGCAGGCATGTACAAGGGCATGTATGTGCATTCTCACTCTCACCCCCATACTTTCATAATGCACACCTGTATGAACACACACACACACACACACACACACACACACACACACACACGCACACAGACACACGCGCACACACACACAGTCGAACCCAAGGCTCTCCTGTGAACCAGAATCCCTACACATCAGCTTGCTTTCTAAAGTTACAGGATCACATCTGTAGACTTTGATCTTCATTTCATCCTGCAACCAAAATCCCCAAGTAAACAAGGCCCTCCAGAAGTGAAGTGTAGTTTCTGTGTGAGATCTTTGGTGGATCTTTCTGAGAGCAGCTACAGTTGGTAACCACAGATCTCGAATTTCACCGAAAGTCCTATAGTGAAATCCCTTCCCAGATTTGTCTTGCCTTGACTTACACAACTCAGAAATAGAAGAGGCTATGAGTGCATGTAGGGAGGAGATGGAAGAAGCTATAGATGTGGGGAAGATGGCATAGAGACAAGGGTGTAAATAAAAATGGGCATTACCAGGTTGAACAAGCCATCCAATGGGGCAAAATGAAAGGAATTTCTTTGTCTCTTCTTCAAAACAGTCTGTCACTCCAATCCTTTGATTAAACTCATGATACAGATATCTCTGACTTATAACTTTCTTAGTGTGTCTGAGTTAGGGTTTTACTGCTGTGAACAGATACCATGACCAAGACAACTCTTGTAAGGACAATATTTAATTGGGATGGCTTACAGGTTCAGAGGTCTAGTCTATTATCATCAAGGCAGGAACATGGCAGCAACCAGGCAGGCATGTCGAAGGAGGAGCTAAGAGTTCTACATGTTCATCTGAAGGCTACTAGCAGAGTACCGACTTCCAGGCAGCTAGGACTAGGGTCTAAAAGCCCACACCCACAGTGACACTCCTACTCCAACAAGGCCACACCTAATAGTGTCATTCCCTGGGCCAAGCGTATACAAACGATCATACTTAGCATCTCCTATGTTAAACTTTATCTCACCCTTCTTAGCTTTCCTCCACTCGTAGACTATGGACCCACTGCATGCAGAGAAAAGTACGGCTACCACATCTGATTTTATGTGAGTCCAGGGATCCTAACTCCAGCTTCCATGATTATGGGGTAAACACTTATGTACTGAGCTCCTGCCCCACCAAAGCTACTTTAGTATATAGGGAGTGCTATTAGTTTGGTAAAATCAATCAGAGTCAATGTTTACTTATTTAAATCTGAACATGCATATAAATCTACTTTTTAAAAAGCTCTGCATAACTTTGAAAATTCATTCTGCTTTTTTAAAATTTTCATTTGGTTCTCATTCTTCATGAGTCTGAAGCGGCACTGCAGCTGTGTGGCATGTGATTGATGCTATCAATGTATGTAGCTTTCCCAGGAAGCTGATTCATTGCCAGGCTAAAAAAAGAGTTTTTGAGAATTTCTCTTTTCCAATCTCAAAAGGCACTATTGTTTTTTAAGTTTTGATTAAGCTGTCTTCTTTGTGAGCAGCTAGAATATTTGGTTATGGAATATTTGTAACTATTTATGAAAACTCTAATAGGGACTATACTGTCTTACTCCTTTAAAGTAGAAGAATTTTTTCCCCTTTTTTATTTCTCTGCAGTGGGATGTTTGACCTCCTCAAAAATGAAAGGTACCTGAATTTGCACTTTCCCTTAAGTTTATTGGGAAAGGTTTTCTTTGTGCACTTTGTAGTTCAATGTGATAGAGATTCCAACATCAGACTCTGAAAGAGCAGCCAGTGCAATCCCTTACATAGCAAACTGTGGTCCATGGCCTCTGGCATCCTCTTGGAGAAGACATAAAGGCTTCCGCTGTCAAAACATGTGGCCAAGATCTAACACAATGGTTCCTCCATATCTGAGGGAGATTAGACCTCAGACATGACAAAGGTAGGAGCCAAAGAAATAGTTTCAACTGAACACAAATGTGAGCGGGAAATGCAGGTGAGAAAATTCTTTCAATTCTTCCATGTCATGGAATTTCCAGCAACGATTTTCAGTGCCTGTTTATAGTCTCGACACCTGATTACTTTGAGGTTTTACTGACAGCTTTTACTTAGGGAGACAGGTTCATTTTAGTCAAGATTCACTTGGGAATCCAAGTAAGAGACCTTCAGCTGCCTCAGCCACATAGAATAGTGTTTTCAGTCAGCCCGAATCTTCTGTTTGCTTTCCCGGAAGTGACGGAGCAGCTCAGCTCAGAACCCAGTCTTGAAGTATCACAAGGTGTTCATCAGGACCCACACATGGGTCTGGATTACAAAGTCTCATTGATTGCGTGTTTCACGAATCCTTCGGCTGCTTTAATGTCCTCATGTGGAAAGTGGAGATAACACAGCTTACCCAGTGTGCTGCAGTGAGGGTGGGCCACAAACAGCTCTCAGAAGAGAGCCATCTCCTCCGCAGTAGGCATACGTTAATATGTATGCCTTCCAGAAATATGGTGCCTTTACTTGTTCCTGCTTCTGAGGACTTTAGGCTCTGGCCAGTGATTAACTAGTCTTTTGGCTTTGATCTCATCATGGCGGCTTTCTCTGTGCTAATACAAGTGCTAGCTTTTCTCCTAGTCCTAGTAAATGGGACAGAGAACATTTTCATTCATTGTGCTATGGATAGATTAAACAAGCACAGGTCTTGGAGATAAAAGACAAGGTTACCCCGGCCTCCAGTTTGATGATGAATGTTTTCATTTAGACAAAAATCCGGGTCTTGGGTGCATTCGTGAGGTAATGGTGTTCCTTAAAAAAAAAAAAAATCACTGTGGAACATTATTTTCCCTTCACTGTGATCTAGTCAATGTCTTATTCTTAACTACCTGACAGAAGGCAGGGAACCCACCCTTCTGTGTGTCCTGCTATGTATAGCTGGTGTCAAGTTGAATATGAAGTAAAATGAAGGGGAGAAATGTGACCATATAAACAAATAGCCCCTGTTGCTCCTCGTGAACTGGTCTGTGACACTAATCCAGACATGCATGCCAGGGGCAGTTGAAATATGCTTTGAATTACTCACAGGGACGCTTCCGGGACCACTCATATGGCATGATTTATGTCCCAATGTTTTCAATCAGATTCCAGGGATCGATTAATCACACCATCAATAAGGAAGAAACAGGTGTGTTTTCGAAAGCCATGTGCTTGCCAAGGGCGATCTGTTTTCCCCTGTTGGGGCCAACTTATAAATGCTGGTTGGGCTTTTTTTTTTTTTTTTTTTTTTTTTTTTCCTGGTGCTAGGGAACCAAAAACGAAATGCTTACTTAGGGAAAGCAGGTCTAGGTTTCTAATTCAGAGACGGTAAGTCTATCACTGTGAATCGTACATCTGAGTGCCAAACAGGGCTGAAAAAGCTGGACTGCACTGAGCTCACTCAGGGAGAATCTTTGTTTTGCTGCTTGGAGTGATGGTGAGTGATACATTTAGATTACTTCACAGAAATGACGGTAAGATCTTTCTTTGAATTTCTGATTCAAGATCATATTTTTTCTTTTCCTTCCTTTCCTCTCTCTCTCTCTCTCTCTCTCTCTCTCTCTCTCTCTCTCTCTCTCTCTCTCTCTTTCTCTTTTCCCCCCTCTCTCTTGAATTTTCATTCAGAGTTTACTAAGTGTGTGTAACAGGAGGGGAGGAAGTGTGGATAAAAGAGCATGATAAATTTATGGAAAATGAAACACAGTTGAACAAGCATTGGGTGATGAAGGAGAATGAGAATGATAGCCTTAGGGAGGTGGGGTGGGGTGGGTGGGGCAGCATTCCCAGGGAGATGGCAGGGAGTTCACAAGCTGAGCTGAGATCAGCTGTAAACTAAGGCTCCAGAGTTCAGTTAAAAGCTGAGGGTAAGCTTGGTATGGTGGAACATGCCTGTTATTCCAGCCCTTAAAAAGCTGAAGCAGGAGGATCATAAGTTCCAAACAAGCCCAGGCTACATAGCAACCCCCCCTATATATGTATGTGTATTGAGAACAAGCACCAATATTTCCCTGCACACATATACAGGGTTTAGTTTTCTATATAAAATGATATAAAGGTCTTCAAGCCATTAGCTTTAAAGCAATGAATTTTGGAATTTGTGAGTTTGATCAGTTTTTTTTTTTTTTTCTGAAACTGATCTATTTTAGAACACAGTGACTAGTTTTCTCCTTCCTTCCCTTTGGTATCAACTCTTGAAATGGACATATCTGCCTCCCTTCTCCAAATGTGCAAAAGCATCACTATTGATTTTACAACAGTTCTGGAGCCTAGACATCTGCTTTGGAGTTTTTAAAAAATGTTTCTCACGTAAGGTACTTTAATAGTATTTCTTTTCTTCCTCCTCCAACTCTTCCCCAGTACTTTCTATCTACTTAATTTCATGTTCTTTCCCCCTGCAAAATTAACCAAACACACACACACATACACACACACACACACACACACACACACACACATGCGTGCGCACACGCACACGCACACGCATACTCAGGCACATATGTACATAAGCAGATATGCACAGAGAGAGAGTTCTTTGTATTAACTAACTACTCCTGGACATAGGGCCTACCTTGGAATGGGACTGGTATATTCAGTGTCACTCTGCTGAAGAAACCTGAATTTGCATCTCTCAGCGGCTGTTTCAAATGGCTTCTCCATTATGGGTGGGAATTTATGTTCACTTCCCGTTCTTCGTGCTGGGATTTGTCCGGTTTCGACTTGTACAGGTCTTGTGCATGCTGTCACAGTTTCTATATGCTCACGGTCCCTGACATCTCTGAAAGATGCTGTTCTCTTGACACTGTCTTCTTCCTCTGGGTCTTGACAGTCTTCCTACCTCGTCCTCCACATAGATCTTGAGGGGAAGGAAGAGATAACGACATCCCATGTAGGGTTGAGTATGCCAAATTCTCTCACTCTCTGCATATTGTTCAGTTAGGGATCTGAGATTGATAATAACTTTTCTCATGCAGTGGCCTAGAAGGCTATAGCATCCTAGAAGTCTTAAAGTGAGGTGACAGCTGGGTTGGTTCCTTATAAGTGTTGCAAAGGACAATGGGTGCTGTTCCTCTCCCTAGCTTCCAGAATCAATCTTTGGCTCGTATAAGCATGCCCTCAGCTTCCTCCCTCTTGCACACTCGTGTTTTTACCATGTGCGTGTCTGTATCTGTGTTCAAGTTTCTACGTGAACTGAAAAAAAAAATTCAATTAGACCCATCTTAGTGATCTTATCTTGGATTTAATAGGTGTGAAGACTTTCTTAGTAAGGTACTGGCCTTTCTCTGTCCGATTTCAGGGAGCTCTTTCAACTTAAAACACATTGCAAAAGTATGAAAGACAATGGCAAAACTTGGGGGATGGCTAAAGTAAAGTATTTGTCACATAAACCAGAGGACTTGAATTCAGATCTCCGGAACCCACATAAATCCAGCAGGACAACAAGTACCTGCAAGCTTGTAGACTGGTTGGACTGGCTAATGCAGTTACCAACAACAAAGAAACACAATCTCATGCAAGGTAGAAGGTAAGAGCCATCACCCAAGGTTGGCCTCTGACCTCTAATTGCATACTGTGGCATGTGCGCGCGCATACACACACACATACACACACACACACACACACACACACACACACACACACACACGTGCACATATGCACACAAAGTCACAACAAAGAAAACAACATAATAAATATTTTAAAACATAAGAAATTATAATTTAATTTCATTCATTTTTATTATTTCAATATAATATATGAATGTGCCATCGATTATAAGATATATATAATTACATTAATTACAGTAATGAACCTAACTAACATATGACACAAAAACTGAAATAGATTAAACTCTTTCTCCTTTATCAGTCACAGAGTGGGATAGATAAATCTTGGAGAACAGACATGAATGAACTCTTTCGTTGTATTTTATTGGTTGATATATTAATTCATTTGATCAGAACTGGTGAAATTAGTTTAGTCTTTTATGAATATGCTAGTCTGCTGGACTGCAGTGAAGAGACACTATAACTGAGGAAATACAGATAGGAGGAAGCGTTAAATTGGGGCTTGTTTACATGTTGTCTCAGAGGTTTAGTCCATTACCATCACGGTGGGGAGCGGAGCAGGGAACATGGTGACACACAGACAGAAAGGTGCTGGAGAAGTAGCTGAGAGTTCTACATCTGGATCTGTGGGCAGTAGAAGGGAGAGTCACTGGGCTTGGTTTGTGCTTTTGAAACCTGGCCCACCCTCAGTAGCACATTTCCTCCAACAAGACCACGACCTACCCCAGTGAGGCTAGACCTCCTAATCTTTCTCAAATAGTTTCACTTTCTGATCCAAGCATTCAAATATAGGGGTAGGCCAATCTTATTCAAACCACCATAATGAGCAATCAATTTGTACATGTTATATACTAATTTATCTGATTCCATTTTTATTAATATTTTTGGTTTGCATACAGAGAAGCAAGCTTCACTGGGTCATCTCTCTCTCTCTCTCTCTCTCTCTCTCTCTCTCTCTCTATCTATCTATCTACCTATCATCTATCAATCATCTATCTACCTATCTACCTATCATCTATCTACCTATTATCTATCTATTTATCTATCTATCTATCTATCTATCTATCTATCTATCTATCTATCTATCTATCTATCGATCTATCTATCTGCCAATCATCTATCTATTATCAATCTATCTATCTATCTATCTATCTATCTATCTATCTATCTATCTATCTATCTATCTATCATATATTTATATTTGTTCACACTTTTCCCTTTCCATGTCCTCCCTTCCTTTCCTGCTGGTTCATTTCTTCTTCCAAATTCTCTCCTCATTCTGCTTTCAGGGCATATATATTCTGTTACTCTCTTTGGTAGGTTTGTTTTTTTAAGGTATAATTAATATGCAATATGATTAGTATGATTTTGATACTACACTTATATAACCACAACCACAACCAAGACATGGAAACTTAATCAACCCCCCTACCACATCTTCTGCATTCCTTTGCAGCCAATTTTTGTCTCCATTTAGACATAGTAACTCCTGTCTATAGGTTTGTCTTTTCCAAACTGTCATACAAATAGAACTATATACTATGTGGGATTTGAGTTTATATCCTTTTCTTTTTTTTTCTTTTTTTGGATTTTTTTGAGACAGGGTTTCTCTGTGTACCCCTGGCTGTCCTGGAACTCACTTTGTAGACCAGGCTGGCCTCGAACTCAGAAATCCGCCTGCCTCTGCCTCCCAAGTGCTGGGATTAAAGGCGCGCACCACCACTGCCCTGCAAGTCTATATCCTTTTCTTAGCAATCACGTTTTAGATTTATTTAGCTCTTTCCATGGATGTACTATAGCTGTGTATTCAACCATTTGTTGGTTGAGGGTCATTTGGACAATTTATACTTTCTAGCAACGAGAATCCACTGTAAACATTAACATATGAATTTTTGTGTACACAAAAATTTAACCTTTGTTTTAAGAGATTCATGGAAGGGATATTGGCCCCTGAAGTGAGCATCCTATGTACCCACTAGCCATTTGTATATTTTGCTTTGTAATTTGTTCTTATGTTTGAATAGGAAATGTCCCCCAGTGACTCATGTGTGGAGTATTTGGTCCTTAGATGCTGGTGTAATTTTTGAACGTGGTGAGGACTTTGGGAGGGGAGGACCCATTAGAAGATATAGGTTACTGTGGTATACTCTTAAAGGTATAGCTACTACCTGGTCCCTGGCTCCCTGATTCCTATCTAATGAGATGCATATACTTAGCTGCAAGCTTCTATCACCCAGATGCTCAGCTGGTATTGAGTCAACACAGCCTAGGACTGAAATCTCTGATGCGACAGACAGACAAAATAAACCTTTCTTCCTTTATTTTGTTTATGTCAGATATTAAGGGAGAATGAAGAAATGGAATAACATGGATGTCTATCCATGTTATTTACTACTGGGTTGCTTGCCAAGTTAGTTTCTTGTTTGTACTTAACTTGGCTTTGTCTGTCTGTCTGTCTGTCTGTCGTTTATTTGTTTTTCAAGATAAGGGTGTATCTAGGAGTTCTGGCTGTCCTGGAGATACCAAGCCATCTTCAAACTCAACAAAAATCTACCTTCCTCTGCCTCCCAAGGGCTAGAATTAAAGGCATATACCATGACACCCAGTGCCAAATTACTTTCTAATTAAATATATTGTTTTCAAATTCTAGATATGAGCTATTAGATATACAACTTAGAAACAGCTTCTCCCAGCCTGTAGTTTTGTTTGGTTTTTTGGTTTTGTTTTTTCTGTTTTCATGTGTTTCATTGAGCAGAACTTTTAAATATCCCTCAAGGTCCAATTACCATAAATTTCTGGTCCCTAGATATTCTATTAACTCTAGATACTACTGGGAAGGTTGTTTTGAGGGGAAATTCGAACCCCACATCACCTGGTCTTAAGAGGCAGATTCTCCAGGCCAGACAAGTTTTGTCATGTTGACTCTGGCAAATGCTACCAGAAGAGCATGGGAGAGCAGCCTGTGCTTCACAGGGCAGGGTAGCCTACTTGATTTCTCTCTGAGCCTCGTCAGTCATGGAGCATCACTTTTGAACTATGGAACTGTGGGTATTTGAGGCTATTAGTTTTCTCTTCGTGTGTTTTGCAGCAATAGAAAATTAGTATGACTATCTTTTAAAGATGAAGCCTTCTCAATTTGAAAAGTTAACATATTATTTTTCTCATTTCCTTTTGACAGTTATTTTAGTATTGTAGCTAACTATAAAAAACTAGCAAGGGTATAAAGAATTTTCTCCTAAAATTCAAATAGTTTTATAGTTTTATTTCTAATGGTTATTTCTTCAGTACAGTCTTAAGAGGGGTGGGACTCTTAAGTTTTAAAGATACACTCTTTTCTTTATGATTATACTTTAAATTCTCTTCTTATATTTTCTTTTAACTTTTCAAGCTGTGTTTATTCCATTTGTTCATCGACAAGATGGTGACTCTGGTGAACAAAACTTTACCAGCTTGACTCAGGGTTAATCCCTATTGACAGCTTACTCACCAGAATATAGGTCACACTTATTTTTCTGTCTTTGTCTTGTAGATATTTGCTGAAAATGGGACATCTTAGCCAACACACCGTAACAAATAGGATTCTGGATGTTTTCCTTGGAGGCCTGTTTATTCTCTTTTGTTTGTGTTATTGTCTGGCTTGTTTTAATTTTAATAAAGTGTTGCACCTGTTAAGTCTGTCTTCCCTGTGATGTGTGGCTACTGATGTTAAAATTTCAATTCATTTGGTCAAAATTGAAAAATTAAATTGTGGTTATTGCTATTACTAAGTGTGTGTGTGTATATGGTGTGTGTGTGTGTGTGTGTGTGTGTGTGTGTGTGTGTAGGCATCATGTGCCATTCTTTTCATGTGGAGGTCAGAGAATATGCTTTGAAGGTTGTGGGTTTTTTTCCCATTTATCATGGGGTCTAGTCTTCAAACGTAGGTCATTAGACTTGTGTGGTAAGTGCTTTTACCAGCTGAGCCATCAATGGATTCTGCAGAGGCTCAATCATCTTTCTTTCTTTCCCTCCCTCCCTCACTTCCCCTCTTCCTCCCTCATTCCTCTGTCCCTCACTCCCTTCCTTCTGCCTCTGTTCCTTTTTTTCTTTGGTGATGCTGAGACCTGAACCCAGAGCCTCTTGCATTCAAGTATTATATTGCTGAATTACACATCCAGCCCTAGCACTGTTTTAAGTGTGTGACAAAGAGCATTCCCATGGCTCTTCCATGTCTTTCCAGTTTGCACAGCTCAGTGCTCGCCCAGTGCTCATTCTCAAATCCCTTAGCCAGTATGATGCATTCTCTGAGTGCCAGATCTGGGTGAGGGATACAGAGCACTTCCAAAACTCAGCTGTTCACAGCTGACTTTCTTCCAGGCTTTCCTGTTCTGTTTGGTGTGCTTTGTGTATTTGCACAGGATCTGAGTAAACGGGTTGTTGTTGGTAGTGTTGTTGTTGTTGTTGTTCATGGTGGTGGTGGTGGTGGTGGTGGTGGTGGTGATAGTGTTGTCGTTGTTGTTGTTGTTGTTGGTGGTGGTGGTGGTGATAGTGTTGTTGTTGTTGTTGGTGGTGGTGGTGGTGGTAGTGTTGTTGTTGTTGTTGTTGGTGGTGGTGGTGATGGTGGTAGTGTTGTTGTTGTTGGTGGTGGTGGTGTTGGTGGTGGTAGTGGTGTTGGTATTGGTGGTGTTGGTGTTAGTGGTGGTGGTGTAGGGTGGTGTAGGCCCTCTGAGTTTTCCCTGCAGTGTTATCATGCAGGATAAGTTGGAGCATCCAGCTCAGTCTCCTTTGGTTCACCCCCCAGCTTCTCCCTGCCAGATTTCTGACTGACCCAAGGTCTGTCCAGGGGTCCAGGTACCTCTGTCCTCTGAGTGGCATGCCCTCTCTATTTAATCTCTCCTCTTCCTGGACTCAGTTGATAGGTTTGTAAGACTGTTTGAGATCCATTGGCTCTCTAGTCTGTCATAGGGAGGTTGTGGATGGCATCCTGGATGCTGTGAAGCCATTCCTCCCACTGCTATCTCATTTTTATACTGTCTTAGCCAGGGTTTGTATTCCTTCCCTAAACATCATGACCAAGAAGCAAGTTGGGGAGGAAAAGGTTTATTCAGCTTACATTTCCACATTGCTCTTCATCACCAAAGGAAGTCAGGACTAGAACTCAAGCAGGTCAGGAAGCAGGAGCTGATGCAGAGGCCATGGAGGGATGTTGCTTACTGGCTTGCTTCCATAACTCAGGAATATCAGCCCAGGGATGGCAGGACCCACAATGGACCCTTCCACCCTTGATCACTAATTGAGAAAATGCCTTACAGCTGGATCTCATAGAGGCATTTCCTCCAGGGAGGCTCCTTTCTCTGTGATAACTCCAGCTTGTGTCAAGTTGACACACAAAACCAGCCAGTACATATACCTAACATATTTCTTCCAAGGGTCCTCATTTACTCATATATATTTTCCACCTTTTATATAGAGAACATCTCACACATTATATTAAATTGTCTGCTAGTTCTAATATCTGGGCAACAATGAATTCTATTCATTCATTTGGTTTTTGACTTATTGATTTGGTCCTTTAGTTTTGTTAAGTTTCTAAGAGTTGATGGTCACAAGAATCGGTCCTATTTTGTCATTCTCTTGCAATTACATCATTATATTTTGATGCTCATCACTCCCGCACTGCTCTGCCTTACTCTCCCTTCCACGTGCTTTCTGGTCCCTTTTTCCCTCTTCAATAGTCCCCTGTGATCTTGTGTCACGTGTATTCCTTATCATTTCTCCCTGTCTTTAAGACATTTTTTTCTCTGTCATGGTACCTTGCAAAAGGAGAATTTATATATTTCAGGGTGTTTAATGACATTCCAATCTCTAATTACCACATAAAATAGGATTACCTGTGCCATGGCAGTATAAATATTTCTGGACATTGCCAAATTTGGTAGCAAAACTGCTCCTTGTTTAGAACCACTTCCCTGGATTCATCCCACCTTATCTCTCTTCCAAGGACCTGCGGAGCCAATGGGGAGAAGCCTGGGAGTGAGAATGAATCCCACTTGGGTTTGAAGACCCTGTGGGCTCTTATTCTCATGTTAGATCATTGTGCTAGTCAGTGCACACTGTAATGGAATGACTAAGAGAACAAAGTTAAAAGAAGGAAAACTTTATTTTGGTTCACAGTGACAGAGGCCTTAGCCTGTGGTCCATTAGTGCCATTAACTGGGCGTGTGGTGGAGAGAATGTGGTATACATGGCAGCTGAGAGGCAGGGAGGAGGGAAGGATGGAAGGGAGAGAGAGAAGGAGACAAAAAAAGCATGTTGATATCCTAGACTGAGTGTTCAGTGACCTAATTCCATGGGAGTTCCACCTCTTCAGGGTCTCACCACTCCCTGCTAGTATCAACGATGGGTTTTGGGGGAGACACTTAACCAATCATGGCTGTCATATTCAGATTTTTAAAACCCATTATTAGGGTTTCAGTTGATCTCTTCTTCCTGGTGTATGAAGGGTTTGTGCCTGATAAAGACAGTTGGGGTTACTTCTTGTAGGAACTTGCATCATCTCTAGATTTAGTGTTAACTAGTCACTCTGTGGCCTCAGTTCTTATCAGCTCTGCGGAGAGTCACCCAGTCAGTCTTCATTCCCTTCCAAGGTCTGTTTTATATGGTTCTTTTCACTTACCCCTCAATATAGATTGAGATGGTAGGAAACACTTGGGTAGAAGGAACTTGAGCAGTACGGCATGGTGGAATCAGGCCTAGGTTCCTCTTTAAGGTCTTTAAGAGTTTAAATTCGATGCCTGTGGGGTTCCAAAAAGAAGTTGGATGAGCTGAATGGGCTCAGTCTATTTGCTTGTGTTTTACCTGACCTGTGTCTCCTTTGAGTGCCAGGCTCAGAGAGTGTGAACACTCTCCCTGCCTAAGGATCTGGAGAATTTATTTGGGTTGTCTGTATATAAATGGTATGTATCTTATAACAGTTTTGCGCATATTCTATTGTCTTAAAGCTACTTTTAAAGGGACCTATCTATCCTGAGAACATTTCATTTATAGTAACTATGTATCAAGCTCCCAGGACTTTTCTGGCCCTGCCCTAAGCTCTGAGGATACAGCAGTGAATACAACAACCCTGGTTGGTCCTTAAGGTTCTATGCTACCGTGAGTGGTCAGCCATAGGGAGGAGAGGGGCTGTCAGCCTGGAGTATATTGCTGGCACAGTTTGCCAACCTTCAGCCCATTAACTGCCAACTGCAACTTTTCACCCTTTGTCGGCAAGCTTTGTATATCATCAGAGGATCAACACACTGGAATTTTAATTGCAATCTTCTCAGTTTTGAACAAGGGCTCGATATTTTAAAAAAAAAAAACCTATTGTGCAGCGTTTGCAGGCAGGCTCTGGTGTGTGACCTCTGTCTAACTCCATCTTTGTCCTTGCTGTTCTGCTTGAGAAGAGAAATGCAGCGGAGTGACAGCTTTCCTTTTGCTCATCCCTCTCTGAAGGCGACGAGCCAGTCGGCTGAGACTTGGCCATGCCGAGGTTTGATTGGCAGCACGATTTAACAATTCCGGAGAAAGCCACTTGGAGAACCATCCTTAAAACAAACAAAAAAAGTGACCATAAGAATCAACTGTGATTATTCAACCTAGACTTCATAGGGCGCAGTGGACAGTCAGAGCCGCTGCCATGAATCTGATAGTCACATTCAAAACTGGCTTTGAAAGAAAGAAAGAAAGAAACAAACAAACAAACAAAAAACAAAAAAGCAGGATCTCCAACATAAGAACCACACTGGACTCCAAATCTGTGTGTGTTGTGAAATGGGCTCATTAGTTATTGAGGTAAGGGTTCCCCAAAATGTTCATACTGAAGGCAGGTTTTTATCCTGTAAATTACAGTTTGTTACATTGTATCTGTTTTCATTTCCCAAAGCAAAGATCGTGTGGATAGAGTAGATTTTTCTAGAAGGATTAGCAAATGCCAAATTTTCGGACTGGCCCCTGATCTAAGTGAGCATTCAGTGGCCAGGCTTTGTGGAAGTCATGGTGGCTGTGTATTCACCTCTGAGTCACTGACTTTATTCCTGACTGGCAAGTCCCACCCACCATCCTGTCAACTTGTCACTCATTCCCATTTCCCCTCCTTTGCTCATGTCCCTTTCCTTTCCTTTTGTCACCTGCCTATGCAGTCTGTCCATCCATTCCCCAGTGTTTCTCAGAGCCTCGTGAATCCCTCTCCAGGGGTCACTGAGTCTGTCCTGATTACCTTCTTTCTTTGGCTTCTAGAACTCTATGTTCAGCCATTTGATTTTGCCACAGCTCTTAGCAACTGAAGGCCCCTTCCTGCCTTTCAGTCAGTGACTGTTCTTTGCTTGGAAGGGCCTCAACTCAAACTCCAAGAATTGAATTAGGGATGCATTTTTACACACCAATATTTCCATCAGGGCTATTCTTCATCAGCCTTAAGGTGATATTTGGCACTGAATTTGAGGGAAGTGACTACAGTACCCAAATTCCAGTTCACAGAAACTTGGGAGCTGATGTTCTTTCTTTGCAAACATTGCCTGACCCACACTTTCAGAAATCTCCCAGGAAGAAGATGCTCAGGGCCACGCCCATTGCTCATGAGATGAGGAAGAGACAGTTTTTAATTTCCTTTCATGATTGCTGCTTTCACATGGCATAATGCCTGTTTCTATGAAGTTACACTTCAGACTCAGATAGATATATAGATATAGATATAGATATAGATATAGATATAGATATAGATATAGATATAGATAGATATAGATATAGATATGGATATAGATATAGATATATTGAAGTAATGAGTGATGTTATTTCACAGTTACACTCTTACTGAGCTGAGGTTCTATCTGGATATTTGTGTAGGCAGGTGAGTAAAGTAACCTCCTTCAAAAAAAGAAAAAAAAAAAGAAAAAGCCAGGTGACATCACCTTGAGTCAATGTTTTGTGAGCATTCTATGGATATTAATAGAGGTGACATGAATATGTTCTTTGGGCATATCCACTTCCAAATACCTGTCCGCAAAGTGTGTTTATGAAGATAATAAAGTCAACAAGTTGGCACGTCAAAAACACTTCAAAAGATAAACATTAAGGCAAACTCCAAGGAAACAAAATGGGTTTTTGCACACGTTCCACAGTGCTTCTGCCAAATATGGCCAATTCAGTCACTCTCCGTTACTACGCTGGGGTCGGGGGAAGGGACAGTAGTGCCAAATCCAACTTCAACCTCTGCAAATTTTCTACATATTCTCCATTCTGTTGTGGGTTTTGTTGTTGTTGTTGTTTAATTCATTGACACATGTCTCACTTATTTTAGAAAAATGATCATTCGATGGAATCTTTGAATCTTCTATGTTACTTATCTGAAAAGGAACGGTCTTAATGTGAGCAGTAGATACACTGATAGGTATCACGAGCTCGCACACACCCTAGGAAGTGACTCTTAAAGTGTATCTGCCAGTCGGGCAGTGGTGGCGCACGCTTTTAATCCCAGCACTTGGGAGGCAGAGGCGGGTGGATTTCTGAGTTCGAGGCCAGCCTGGCCTACAGAGTGAGTTCCAAGACAACCAGAGCTATACAGAGAAACCCTGTCTCGAAAAACAAAAAAACAAAACAAAAAAAGAAATAAATTTTAAAAATATAACTCACAGCTCTGAGGAAGAAGTGTCGAGGGTAGCCATCATATATCCTGTGGTCTGTGGTCAGTGCTAGGCAGTGACAGTCACTTCAGAAGGGCCAATTCTAAGGTTAAAAGGTGTCTTTGCTGAATTGCGTAATAATTTAATAAATGCTGAGGTCATTGTTCATTTGTTAAGGTTTCTCATTTATTATAGGTCATTTGGCCTCCAGGACTATTCAAGGGCAATATGTTTGTCAACTGAAATAATTCAAGGAGAGGAGCTGGAATTTGCTAACTTATTAGCAACTTATTATTAGTCATTTATTGCCTGACCCCCCACCCCCGCCCAAGGAATTTTTAAGAATGTTAAAATCCCATTTCCCCTCATTAAAATTTTAATAAGCTGTATCTTTGCTGGATATTTGCAGAGATATCTGTTTGGCTCAGAACACGTTTATTCTTGATTTTATCAGATTTATTTTTTGTATTTATGATTGTTGCAAAAACTAGATCAATTTTTTAAAGATAAACAATCCAGCATCCTTAGGTGTGACAAGTTTACACTGGGCCTTGAATAAAGAATAAATTTTTTGCCTTTTGGGCTGGAGATAGGCAATTTTGGTTCTCTGAATTTTTCTTTTCCTAGAGCTTGCTTTTGTTAAATGTTTTATGAGTATGCACTGCTTCAAGGTTTTAGGAGTCTGACTGAAAGAGCAAACATCCACAAGACGACACCAGATTAGATCCCGATGATGTTATAATTAGAATTCTTGAAACTATTCAGTGGCATCAGAGTCCCACAACTCCAGAATTTCTCCATGTATCTTTTGATCAAGTCGATTTATTCTGTTTTTTCCCCCCTCAGGAACTCGATTTAAATCTGCGTATCGCCAGGGACACAGACAACATGGATAGAGAGGTGAGATTCATGTTAATAGTAGTCTCCTTTTTGATATTTCCCTTTTAAAGCAGCCTTTTTTTAGCTGGATTTTTCATAATATTCATGCCCGGGAAAGTCCAGGACGGAGCCGAACTCCAGTGTCCTTTGTAGCACTCAGGAGTAAACAGAGTGATTAACGAGTTGGGCAAAGAGCACGGTGGCAAAGAGTCTATAGACGTTAAACAAAAGTGCCTTCAGAATTTCAGGATTCCCATGATCCATAAGAGGACCTCACTGCGCCTGTCCACTGTTTCTATTTTTGATTAGATTTATAAACACAGCACCACATATTTTCATGTGGCTTTATTGCCCCGGGGCAGAATTAGATTGACTGCGCTGAAGCTGGGAGGCTGGAGGGTTTTGGGCCGGGGCTGAAGTGAAATAAGTAGTGTAATTGTTTCTGTGGAGCGAACGTGGGACCTCTTCTGCTCTGAATTACACATGGCTCGGCCCTTTGACCTAAGCAGGCTCAGCCATGGCGGGCGCAGCTCCTAAAGTTGCACGGAAGGGTCATCGCCTAGTGAGCTGGAACGTCATCTGTCAGGCGAGATGCCAGCCAAGGACTCTATTCAATTACACCCCTTCCTGGTGACACACATTTTGCTACCACCTCAGCTTCATTTAACCCTCTGTCACATCCGTTATTATTGTATCAGGAAGTGTCAATGAGGGGCCTTGGTGGATCCGCAGGACCGGGGTCCTTTGCGAGGTCCCCTGAGCTTGGTTTTTAGTTTACTAGATTTCAGATCCTCTTCAGGGATGTGTGTGCCAAACTATTCGAATGTCGAGATGACAGTGTTGTTGAACCAGTGAGGTTTTGAAAAATGTTAATAAGCCATGCTTGCAATTTTTCCCCCTTACTGAACTTAATTGAAACTCTTTGAAAACAGATACAGCCCTTGAAATAATTGCTGCTAAAGGGGGACAGAACTTTGAGGGAAATGTTACCTGCTGACCATTTTGCAGTGGCAGAGAATCCATTTCCCTTAAATTTGACAGTGAGTTGGATAAATGCATTGACCTCTACCTAGACGAAATTCTGTCGTCAAATACTTGCATTTTACTTAATTTTTCTCAGTAAGTCAAATTTCAAAAGTCACCTTAAGCCGAGTACCCAAGGTTTGCATTCAGACATGTGTCGTAATTTCTAGTTATTTCCAAAAATTAGTCCTGCCTCTTCTGAAACAAGTTTAAAAAATTGAAAGTGACTTTCTTTCAAGGCTAATTTTGTAAGCAAACATCTTCATAACTCTTTTATGGGTCTGATAGCTTGGCAATCATTCCGCCAAGCCTCAGTTCTAAGTTCTATGGCATTGACAGGTTTTCTTAAAGAGTACATAAAGATACCCTTAAAAACTTGTGTTGACTTAATCTAGGGACTCTGACACAAGAAAATGGAGAGGCTGTTAGCAGATCAGTCACAACAGAATAAAAACCATAAGCTCCCCTCCCTTATAGCTGAACCCCTCCCTCTTCTCCCTCCCACTCCCCTCCCCCCCCCCATATTCTCATTAGTTCACACTGCTGTTGTTCCCCCACCTGACTTGACAGGGAGTGCTCAGAGCAGACAGGTGCAAATTGCAAGCGTTTCACTGTGGCTATTTTTCTTTAAATTGACAAAGTAATAGAGCCTGGGGAACACAACAGGTTCACAGGGAGGAAAGTCTAAACAGAGACAGGCCAGCTGGCTAGGGGGTTCAATAGAGTGACCTGCTAAATCACACCTCCAAGCCACTTGCCAGAGAACAGCCCTCCAGTGTCCTTCGCCTCAGCCTTTTTTTTTTTTTTTTTTTTTTACTAAGGGGAAGGTCCTACTGAATCTCGCTTTGGCTCTGATGTGTTGTAAAAGCCAAGGTGGATTTGACCAGAATCCAATATACCTGTTCTTTGTCGTCACTTCATCCCCGCCCCCTACTCGTCCCCACCAGAGCTATTCAGCATGGTTAGCTACGAGGAGCTGGACCAGATTGATAATGGTTCTATCCAGGTCCTTCTTGTCTGATTCACATGAAGCCCCAAGCAGTGAACAGAGGGCTCACCCTCATCTCCGCCCCCCCAGCTCCCAACCAGATGAATCTGCTGAGCTTGTCTGTCGAAAAACAGCACTTGTTCTATTAGGAATACCCAAGTTTATTTCATGGAAGAGACACACCACGCCAGCCTCTGTAGGGATCAAAGGCACGTAGTTTTTGAAAAAGGACCGGGGACCCTGTCATCCCGAAGTGGCTTGTCTTTGTGACTACCCAGTGTGCCCTAGAACTGTTGCATGCAAGAAGCCATTGGGGCTCTGAGGCCTCTGACTTCCTCCGACTGTGGGATCTGCCCATGTGGATATAAGGGTAGAGAGACAACTTGTTTACAGCCGGACAGAAAACAGCCAGACATAAATGAGGGCTGACGGTTTCATAGAGCACGCTGGCTGATCCCAGATGCAATGTGACTGCCCTGAACTGAGCGATGATCCGTACAGTATGCAGAATTCGCTCTCTGGCTGGTCTGTGCCCACCAGCCTTGAAAAGTCCTCTTCACTCCACAGCCTCGGCTGAGTGCAACCAGAGCTGAACAGCATGCAGCACCCCGGGACGGGAGGGGTTCACTCTGGGACGGATTCCTTCTGACAACGATCACATTCTTTTACAAACTTACGGATTTGGGTTGTCACTGGTTATAAATGAGTTTGTTGTTGCTCAAGTTGGCTTACTCCATGAGAGATTTCCTTTCCAGTTGAGAGTGCACGCATCAAAATGTACTTGGTGCTTTTTTAGTGAAAAGAAAGAAGATATCATGGAAAATGTTACTTTTTCAAATTTTCATATGGTGTTCCTTTTTTTTTTTAATTTTCCTTTGTACAGTTCGAAAATCATTGTTTTTCTCCACCAATATATACCATATTTCTAAAATGAAAGAGAAATAGATTTTTTTCTTAAGAATATACATGACAAAAATGTGTTACAAGGTGGAGATCTATATGACATTGTGCTTCTGGTTTATCCTACAGTATGTAATATCACGGGATGTATGTAACACCATAGTAAATATGTAACACCACAGTATGTAATATCATCACAGGATGTGTGTAACACCATAGTATGTATGTAACACCACAGGATGTATGTAGCACCATCACAGGATGTATATAATACCATCACAGGACGTATGTAACACCATCACAGGATATATATAACACCACAGGATGTATGTAACGCCATCACAGGATGTATGTAACGCCATCACAGGATGTATGTAACACCATCACAGGATGTATGTAACACCATCACAGGATGTATGTAACACCACAGGATGTATGTAACACCATCACAGGATGTATGTAACACCATCACAGGATGTATATAACACCACAGGATGTATGTAATGCCATCACAGGATGTATATAACACCATCACAGGATGTATGTAACACCACAGGATGTATGTATCACCATCCAACACGTAACTACACAGTATGTATGTAGCACCACACTATGTCCCCTTAAACATTTAAGACGACTGGTCTCATGCTCTCTTCACACCTCAATAAAAAATGGGCGAAAATAGAAGATGAGAAACTGCTGGTCCTGGTTTGATGTAGAAAGCCACTTTGCATCTCAGCATCAATTGAACACAAAGGAGAGAGACCGGCCTGGGCTGTAGTCACTGGAGATTTAGTTCAGATTCCTAGACCATTTTGTTTATTTTCAAAACTTAATTGCTATCAGAGAGAAGCAGGAAGATGATGGTAACTGTATCCTGTTCCTTTAATTTATCTGAGTTTTGAAATATGCTACCGATTATTTAGTAGGTTTAAGGGAATCCATTTAAAATGATACCATTTCCTTCAATGGCAATGGATGGGAGGATGAAGAGAGAAGGCTAGTGTTCCTGGAGGCACTGAGGTGGAAATCTTACCAGGAGAGAGGTCTGAATTGAGAGAGGGTGGAGACAAATGCAGTTCACACCACGTAGAGGTGCCCATGTGTAAAGGAGAGAAAAGTCAGGAAATTGGTGGAGAGAAGTCGGAAATCACTCTTCATTTCCTTTTAAACACGTGTTAGCAGCTAAGAGGTCACAGAATACAAAATGTCACTCGATAACCCTCCCAGGGGACCCGTCTGGGGGGGGGTTGTGCAACCAGACATCGACTCCTTTACAACACGTGAACTTGACAGAAGATCTTTGAGACCTTTCCAACGTCTAAGAGCAAGCGTGTGATTTCATTTGAAGTTCCTCGGAAGGAAACGAGGTCTATCCACAGGGCCACATCCTTCTATTTAAAAGCGCATTTAACTCAATTGGAAAGGATTGAAGTGCCAAATTTACTGAACCATGTCAAGAAAACTAGTACCTGCTGCTATCTCGGATGGAGGCTGTGAAAAAGAAATCACACTTCAACCTTGTTCTTAACAAAATGTCAGAACGTGTTGCGAACTGCGTTTCTAGGAGTTTACCTAGTTTTAAATGAGTATGGTCTACTGGTTTATAATTAAAACAGAAACTATGTTAATTGTGTGAT
This sequence comes from Mus pahari, assembly GCF_900095145.1. Classification (NCBI taxonomy): domain Eukaryota; kingdom Metazoa; phylum Chordata; class Mammalia; order Rodentia; family Muridae; genus Mus; species Mus pahari. The sequence goes on along the minus strand of NC_034605.1, from coordinate 43,250,501 downwards.
TTACATCATATTATAATCTATAAAATGCTGTTGTTGTTATTATTATTATTATTATTATTATTATTATTATTATTATTATTTGTGTGTGGTTGTGTGTATGTGTGTTTACCAGGGTACATGTATGGAAGTCAGAAGGCAACTTTGTGGAGTTAATTCTCCTTTCCCTTTTATGTGTGTTCCTGGGACCACACTCGGGTCACCAGGTTTGCATGGCCTGTGCCTTTACCTGCTGAGCCATCTCACAGTCCCAGCCTGTGTTAATTGATACCCAGCTACAGTAACATTCATCTAAACAATTTGTAGGATCTGTACCAGATTCCATGACAACCCCCGATGCTGTTTCCATCTTCTACANAGAGCGATTATGCCCAATGCACCACCTATTCTATGTACNTAAATAAGAAACATTAGGAATTCAGAATTATGTTAAGAAAGGTTTACCCTTAACTTTAAATTGTGTGTGTCTCTCTCTGTGTGTGAGTGTGTGTGTGTCTATGTGTGTGTGTGAGTGTGTGTGTGTGAGTGTGTCTAGTATAGAGCATAGAATCTTCTGAAATGGAAGCTGAACTTGGATCTTTTAGAAGAGCAGACTGTTTCTTTAACTGTAGAGTCACCTCTCTAACCCTAGGAATTTAGAATTCTTAACCTGGAAGAAAAGGAAAACCTTAGAAATTACTGAATGCTAAGCAAGGTGTGCCCTGATTTTTTTTTTTTTTGAAGTAATAAATTGACATCGCTGTTGAAGGTTCTTGAAGATGTTTAACACAGAGTCTTGAAAAGTGTTCCAAGCTTATCTGGAACTTTCTAGGTAGCTCAGTTTTATCTCAAACTTGACATTGCCCTGTCTTAACCTCCTGAGTACTGGGATGGCTGAAGTACACCACAATAGCTTTTAACATTTTTCTTTTACACCAGGCCTTACTTTCTTTAAACTTGAAGACCATCCTCCTGCCTCACCTCCTTCCCTCAAATGCTGGGATTGTAAGACTGTGTCAACACATCCACCTTCTAAATATCTTTTGAGTAGACTTATTTTCATCTTCAGTTTGGTTTCTAGTGTATGAAATAACTGTAACATATTGTACGGTGAACATGTTTTTTTTTTTTTTTTTCAAAGAAAAGATTCTTAGAAAACAAGACCTTGCTTTTAGTTGACTTAAGACATATCAATTAAAAAACATTTTTTGTTGGTTTTTTTGTTTGTGACACACTGTATGATAATTTAATTGCTCTGCAATGCTGTAAGACTGCTAGAAGTATTTTTGAAAGAGGTCAGACTTATTGTAGAAATTTTAGCTAAAAATTGGAACACTAGATTCTCCCCTACCTCATCAGGGCTTCAGAGTGGACAAGGTGCTGTTTGTCATTTTGAATATCTTCTTCAGACACTCGGTCACGGGCTGTCTAAGCTGTAGCATCTTTGACTTGGTGATAAGATGTCTGAGGTCCAGCATCCTTTCCATCAGGATGGACTGTCTGAGAAGAAACATCCCTTCCATCATGATGGACTCTCTGAGGTTGAGCATCTTTTCCATCACTTGTTGTTCCTACAGACTTCATCTTTCATGATATTTTACTTATCAACTTGAGTTTTATCATCTGTCTAAATTTGGGTATTTCTATCACAGATATTTTTTTTTAATTGAAAATGACAGTTACCCAGGAATTATTTGGAACTCATAAGAGTACAGAAGCTTTAATCATAGTTCTAGCTATCCATTTCCATGGTTGACCACTCGTTACGCATGCTAAGATTAATGGGCTTTTCGGGCCTATAATGAATTTTAGTTTTCCCTGGTGTGGCCCCTCACGAAATCTTTGAGACTCCTATAGAATATGACTCTCTTGGTATTTTGCCGCATCTTGTCTGCCACTGCAGTTTACCAAGGTTGGATTGTATACACGGTTGTTCATGATACTATTTAAATCAATAATGACTTCACATATTGGATTCCAGCAGTTTAAAAACAAATGTGGATGCAACCAAGAACAAACAGGCAGCACATGCAAGCTGTCATGTGTATGTGTACCAGATTCCATGACAACCCCCGATGCTGTTTCCATCTTCTACACAGAGCGATTATGCCCAATGCACCACCTATTCTATGTACATAAATAAGAAACATTAGGAATTCAGAATTCTGTTAAGAGAAAGGGGTGTGTGTGTGTGTGTGTGTGTAAGAGACAGAGAGAGAGAGAGAGAGAGAGAGAGAGAGAGAGAGAGAGAGAGAGAGAGAGAGAGAGAGGTGTTCCTGTTCATGTGTACCATGGCATGTGTATAGATAATCAGTAGATAATCAGAGATGTAGGCCTTCTCCTCCCTCTTTGAGATATAGGCTCTTTTATTGCTTTATTACTGCATGATAGTTGGCCCGGACCCTTTAAGGATTCTCCTTTCTATGTCTCCCATGTTACTGTAGGAGCACTCAAAGACATGTAGTACATTCGATTTATGTGTGTCCTAAGGATTGGAGTGCAGGTCCTCATGCATGCCGGGCACGCACCCTAGCCATCTTCCCAGCCCACATGCAGATTTTCTACAAGATAACTTCATTCTACCAAAGTGAGATTGTATCTAAACCCAGTCTGAACAAATGCAAATTGAACTGTGCAAGTTTTCCAGTGTTCTTAATTTGTTGAGGGCGCTTTGTATTAATTAAAAATGACGAAAACAAAGTATTTTAATGTGACCTTCATTTGGCATTTGTATTAACTTTTCTTATCCTATTTTATTTAATTCTTCCACTTCTGATGTTCAATTAGTGTTTGACCCCTTTAGGAGAGATGTAAATTAAATGACATTTCAATGCCATCCGCCATCCCATATTTAAAATACTGTGTTAGTTGTGGATCATAAATGATGATCTTCATTCTTTAGCTAATTTATTCATTTAACAATTTCCCTCCAGAAGTTTCAGCAGAAGGCTGTGAAGCAAACTAAGCAGAAGAAATCCACGTCGGCTGAATTTCTGATGGGTGAGCCTTGCTTGATGAGCTATTGCTCATAATTTGTGTAAGGATTAATTAACTAATTACAGACAAATGGCTGAGGGCGAAATTTTGCTCTAGCTTGTCAGGGTGCAATTTGTAATTATTTTAATCATTTATTCTTTTTTTTTTTAAGAGTTAATTTTAACCTAATTCTGTTTTGGTGACATTTGAGGACGATACACTTGAGTCTTTCTGCACAAGAATTACTGAGAGTAATTTTCTGCTTAGCTCTGGAATCCATCAGCCTATTGTGCGATCTTCTGACCTCCTTGTTTTGCTCTAGTTAAAGAATACACAGAATCAACCGAAGGTGCCGGGAATCCAGGTTTTAACATGAACAGCCCAGAACTCTCCGCGCATCAGATGCCAAAAGAGAAAGTTATTAGACATGACATGCTGGATCACACCCTTGCAGCTCATCAACAAAAATCCAGGCTGCCAGCTTCAGTGGGACACAAAGGTTTGACTTCAGTCCTGATCACACTCACACTTGCTGTTCTTCTCATCTGGCCTGGGCATCCTGAACAGGAACCTGGCATTCCACTCAGTGTGCCTACGCAGGTTCTGTGGAAGATTTGTTTGGGCTAGGATGCGGGGTGATGCAGCTGAGGACCTGTGCAGCCTTTGGGTACAGCTCACACACACACAGCTTTGTGGGTGAAGGACATGAAAGAATGAATTCACTCTTCTTTGGGCAGTTAGGATGAACGAGTCCTGCAATGACTGCCCGAATGCTAAGACTCTTGGCTATGGTGCAGACTGGGCCTTGGAGGTTGACACTGTTGCCTATAGAATGTCACCAGGCGAATGGAGTCGAGAACTAGGTTGATATTTCATTTTGGGCTTCAGACTGTAGCTGTTCTTCCCTTTAGTGGGATCATATTTTCTGTATAGGTTCTAGAAACACAGGCAAGAATTTCCAAATAAATGAAGAAATAATATTGTAATATTTAGAATCCCCTTGTAGTAATTTGCTTGCAAAGAAAAGCTCCTTTATTTTCAGGCTGAGGGGTCTCTCTGGTCATCGATTCCATCACTGCCTATGGAAGAAAATTTTCTCTCCTTGTAATCTCTCTTGCAATACCCATGGCTGTTCTTCCTGCCCTGGGAGCTGCATTTCTTCTAAGCTCAGATAAGCCTCTACCTACAAAGAAAGAAGTCATTAAAACTTGCTGTCTTTGCTCTCATCTTTATCCCGAACAAGCCGGAAGACATCAGAATTTAATGACCAAAGAGCTTTTTTGAGGGGAAACTCTGAAGTAATGAAGCATGAGCTGGTGCAGATGTGCTCTCTGCTGGTCCCACTTAGCAGGCTCATCATGATTCCCACCTGTACAGAGCAGGCCCTCCATATCCCAGTAGGTTAGCTTGTGATGTTTAACTCCTGAGGCTCAGGGGAAATTCTGCCAGCTTAGCAGTTGCCTCCCTCTGCAATCATATCATATCATCTCTGTTCACATCAAACAGATTTAGTTCAGCTCTTCCTTTCGTTGCACGGTGTATACAAGTGTTTTTCTTGGAAGCCCATGGCCCAGTGAGAGGATGGATGGCTAGCAACAGTGTAAATCCATGAATATCTATGATATATTAGCCATACATTGGCTGCTGTGTGCACAGCAGATCCCCACATATCTCAGGAGTTGTGTTACAGACAACAAATTCAACAATGATCAAGACCTTGTGATTCCTAAACTGTTGTTTTTACTTAACATCTAAAAAGTCACTCAATAGCATTTCTATGTTCCAAGCATTGAAAGGGAAGGCTGAGTAAAGGCAGTGAGATATATATATATATATATATATATATATATATATATATATATATATATATTACTGGAAATTAGTTCCCTGTCCACAGGTAGATGTAAAAGAGTCTAGGAGTTGTTGTTCGCAAGGAGACAGGTGTCATGCTAAAACTGGAACTCTGCTGCTAAAGAAGAAGGTATCTGCCTCCCTGAAAAGCTCAGACCCACATGGATAACAAATCATGAAACTCTGGAACTCCTGGCAGTGTGTGAAGACTGCTTCACAGGTTGGAGATCCTCCTCCAAGGAGCTCTGCACAGTAGGGAGTCTCTTCTCTCCAGCAGTTGTTTACCTTTCTTGTAAGCTTGGGCTGGGGCGTTGTCATTGTCACCGGTTTCAGTAACTTGCTGAGACTTAAGAGATAGTTACTTCCCAGGTCTCATTAGCTTCCTTTCTCCCTCCAGGAGGGAATATTTTAATTTGGAAGAAATTGTTACCTAATTCAGAAACAGGTAAATATGTCCTTTAGGTAAAAGTACATATTACTGGCAAGTGTTAGCCAAAAGAAAAAAAAATATAGACTATATAACATGAGTCACTGTAGTACTTTTAAATTTCTATGAGTTATCTTAATAAAATGACTTAATAAAAGTGATTTAACTTTAAAAACATCTTCTTAACCATCGTCAAAATAGCATACTATCAACCCACAATCAATGTAAAATGTCCAGTATTTTGTGTTTTTTTTTCCCTCCCTTTGGCAAAAAAAAAAAAAAAAAATATGTATATAATTTCAGATCTCAACACTAGCAAGTCCCCATTTTCAAGTCTCTGGGAATTGTCCATGAACTAAGTATCTTGCTCAGCGAGATAAGGATGGGCATGCGAAGTAATAATTTTCATGAGTGATAGTTGGCCTGATTCTGGAAAACAGAGAAAAGCTATAATCCAAAGTAAAGCCAGGTGGAAGCAACCAAAGATGAAAAGGTTTTTATGGGGAAATTCAGGAAATGTTTAGCATCTGTACCAATCTAGTCAGACAGTGAAATAGAGAGGGGTTTACCATGTCTGTCCTGGAACACAGCCAACTTAGAAAAAGTGCATTTGATGCCTCATCCCCCCACTTTGGGAGAGCCTCTAAAAATTCAATTGCAAATGAGATGTGCGATTTTATGGTCTGTGAACAAGGAAGAATATTTTAAATATGTGAATTTAGAAACTGCCAGATAGCATAGAACACAACGTTCCTTTTTAAACAACTTTAAGAACATTTAGACCGTCTGCCAATGCGATTACTTAGACAAGGAGAAGAGCCATACATCCCCCCGTGATATTGTTGTAATTAGCACAAATTATCATCTTACAAGTACATATCAGCACACTTGCCCCTTAACAATGCATTTTAAAGGAAACCATTGTAAATGATGGCAGATTCCAATGCTACTTATTTACATGGGCTATCTCAAGGATATATAAAATTATTAGACTAAAAATAGTGTCTGAAGGAGAAAGTCTAGAAAAGGGGTTTTCTAAAAATAAACTTTATATAAGAAAAGATCTTAAATGTATTATGGCTTAAACCCAGAAGCAGAGTATGAGAGTTGTGAATCAGTATACACCTGCTGTGGTAGTTTGAATGAGAATGGCTCCCAGAGGTTCATATATTCAGATCTTTGATACCTAATTGATGGAACTGTGTGAAAGAGATTAGTAGGTGTGGCCTTCTTGGACAAGGTATGCCACTGTGGGTGGGCTTTGAGGTTTCAAAAGCCCATTCTATTTCCAGTTAGCTTACTCTACTTTATGGTCTAGTCTCAAGATGTAAATCTCAGCTCCTGCTCCAGTGCCATGCCTGCTTGCATGCCTTCCTGCCTTCCTGCCTTCCTGCCTTCCTGCCTTCCTGCCTTCCTGCCTTCCTGCCTTCCTGCCTTCCTGCCTTCCTGCCTTCCTGCCTTTCTGCCTGCCTTCCTGCCTGCCTGCCTGCCTGCCTGCCTGCCTGCCTGCCTGCCTGCCTGCCTGCCTGCCTGCTTCCATGCTCCTCACTATGATGGTCATGGACTCTGACTCTCTGGAACCATAACTCCCAAATTAAATGATTTCTTTTATAAGTTGTCTTGGTCATGGTGTTTTGTCATAGCAATAGCCAAGTAACAAAGGCATCTGGCTCCAGAAACAGATGGGATGACAGCTCCTTGATAGTCCGCTAAGATTTTAGAACAGTTTGGATGTCCTCCTTATTTACTTGTGCCTCCCGCTGTGAAGACATCCTCATAAGCTTCCTAGTAAGAGGTTCTCAAGGAAAGCTACTGTGTGTTGTCAAGTGTGTGCTAGGTTCGTATTAGGCATTTTGGTGTGGTGTGAATGGTAAGTAAATCGGGGTAGAAGGTGGACATTCAGACCATCCTGCCTGCTCTTGCTGTACCTAGAGCTGCTCTGCTGTTGCATATCAGCTTCCAGGGAAAGCTGATTTCATATTCTTTCAGTGACTACTGGTCTTTCCTTTAGAGATAGTTAGCAGATGTATGAGTCCACCATTGAGTTTCCAGAGAATTGCACATACATCATCTGAGGTTGCCTGTCTTCAGCATTGTTTTCTTCTTTTCTGTGCACACTGCTTGCTGTTCAGGTCCCAACATCCTTGTCCATCATCCTCTTTGCTCACTGCTGGTGATGTGCCAGCCTAATAGTAACTAGAGTTCTGAGGAAGAGAGGTTGAGGATTCCAGATATTGAAAAGGAGAGCGGTAGAGAAGCCACAGCTGCTTAGGATTTCAAAGAGAGCAAGGTAGTGACACAGGTTCCTAAGCCGGTGAAGCCCAAGACTGGGTAGATAGAAAGATCATCTTTACCATTATGAGTATATAACACGGTGACACTAAAAAGCAGTTAAAGACCATTCTAAATTGCAGGAAAATGAAATCTGGGCCAGGTACAAGAAAGAGCCATGGAAGGAGGTTAGACGGGGAGAAGCCGTAAGAAGTATGGAGAGAGTACCTAGCAGGCAGCTCAGTTTATGTGGGTGGTGCCATTGTAAATGGCAGTTTTGTGTTTATTTTTTTCAACTTCTTTTAATACTTCAGTTTCACCCAGACTGTATGGGGAAGAGAGAAAAGGAAAGAACTAAAATTACTCTGGTGAATAATAGGCCGGCTAAACTATTCTATTTGTTAAAAAGGGATGCCTAGAACACCCTTCTAGGGTCTCTCACTGACATCCAGGATGACATCATTCCCATGATCCTCAGCTGTACATCTCAGGGTAGCATCTCCCTTAGAGGCAGTTGGGCTGTCAGGGTATTAGAGTAAAAGCAGGTTGTACCGAGAGTTCCTTCATGGTGAACAACACCAATGATTCCCGACTGATTTGGATGGAAAGATTCCATGAGCTTAGAGAACTGACAGTGCCGTTGGACAGAAACCAACCTGCCTGCAGGGTTAGGAAGTTTGAAGTACAGTGACTTTCATGGTGGCACAGTCATGTTCCAGTAGAGCCTTCCCTGCTGTGATGAGTGATTATCATGTTTGTTCTCTCCGCTCTAGGCGAGAGAGTTCCATTGGTCCTGCCTAGGCTACATTCCTGCATCCTGGGTTTATGACAGAGGGTGGGGGATAGGTTCTTTTAAGCCCTCCTGGCTTCTGCGGTAGTAGACAGGCCTCTGGAGTTATTGACCCATCATGCCTACACAAGACAGGGGTCTGGAAAGATGCCTCAACAGCAGTCAAGAGCAGCACCTGCTTTTCTGGAGAAGGTGGCCTCAGTTACTCACATGGTGACTTACATCTTTTTGTAACTACAGTTCCAGGGGATTTAATGGCCTCATCTGGCTTTCACAGGCATAGCATGCAGGTAGTATATAGACATCCATGCAGGCAAAGGGAACAAGAAATTACAATGTAATTGGTGACAGGAAGCCAAAGCATGACAAAGGAAAAAAAATAAATGAATTAATCAAGAATTTTCTTAGTATCTACTGCAGTTCATATGTCCAGAATTATGTGTTGAACACATCTCACTATTGATGGAAACAAGCTGTGGTAGAAGAGGACATGGTATAGGCATAATTATTTGGACATAATTTCTGCACTGTTCTGTTTAAAATTATGGATAACACTGAATTTCCTTATACATCTCTTTATTTTGATCTCATTTATTGAAGAGGACATTTATTGGATATTTTCTAGTTTTCAGGCATTATTCCATGTGTAGGAACAGATGTGAGAAAGTAGACTTATAGGACCTCCATGATCCCCAGACATACTCCAGCAGCAAGATCAGACTATGGGAACTGTGGAATTTAGAACTGGCTAATATCAGTTAGTTGAATACTTCCCAAAAGCAAAGACTGTGTTTCCTTACACAAGGTTTGTATAAGTACTTTATGAATAATGTTTCTTAAATTGGGCACTCTAGAAGCATTAGACAAACAAGAAAAAGTGTGAGCACATGTGTGTGTGTGTGCACACTTGCATTGTGTATGTGCTTGTGCATGTGTGTGCACATGTGTGTGTGCACATGCATGTGTGTGCCTGTACATCTGTATGTGTGTGTATGTATATGTGTGTGTTCATCATAACATATAATATTGAGAATACATAATCTGAATATGATGGGTTGTTGTCAAAATATATGCTCACTAAAAGTATTACATACAATTATAATCAAGGGACAGAGAGACACACATGTGGGGAAATCTGCTTGTTGGTACATGTGGTAATCTGAGCTCTATTTCTAGGGTCTATATGGTAAAAAAGAGAACTGACTTTTCTCAAGTAAAATATACAAATAAGATGCAAAATAAAATTTTAATAGAGCTGTACAATAAAGAACATAAAATAATCTCATGTTTAGTTTTTGGTCCCATCCTTGAAATATTTTATAAAGTATATGTACATATTCCAAAATGTGAGAAAATGTGACATCTAAAACATGTTTATTTTATGTTTGGGGGGACTAAACCTATAATCTAGCATACGCTGAGCAACGGCTGAGTCACTGAGTTGCACCCCAAAACTCATGCACTTTGTGGATAAAAGCAACACAGTTGTTACAACTGATCCCAGGCGAGCTGATTAAGTTAAACTACGAGTTAGGACTGAGTATGTCTAAATATATGTGAGCTAGAGTGGCCTACTGTGAACAGAGATTTCAAATAGAAGAATAAATGAGCTAGAAAAATAGGTTTTCATAAATCAATGACATGGTTTGGCATCTTAGCAATTGGACAAGAATTGCTTTTTTAAAAAGAGAAACATAATTTTCTCTAGATATTGGGTGAATTCCTCGGAAATATTTCTTGGCCACTGGAGTAAAAAGTGGAGTGTTGTGATGGAGTTCAGCATTGAATTCAGCCTTCTGTTCCAGGGAACAGCATTATGCTCCCTGGGAAAGACTGCTAAAAGGGTCAGGCATATGACAGGGCCTTGTGTTAATGTCTCAGGGCCAGAGACAAGAAGATTTTAGGATTATAGTTCTGTGATTTCCATAATGCTGTGTCTACTGCTCATGCCCCATGGTCTCATCTCAGGCACTTATTCCTGAGTTTTAGGGAGAGATTATTGACCAGATTGTTGCCAGCATCCTTGTCAGCCCTCCACTCACCTATAAGACAGTCACATCTCTTCCCTTGGCACTGTTATGGAACGTGCATGGGAAAGGCATGAGTTCAAGACTTGACTAAACCAATGCAGATGCTACATAGAACATGGCTTGAACCAGAAAGGATATTAGCTACAATCGGTGTTAAAGTCCTGAGAGCTAGCATGGCTACAGTTTTATAAATAGCAGGAAGTGATTTCTTCCATGTGTGTGTGTGTTTTTAATTTCATGTGCATAGGTGTTTTTTCTGAATGTATGTTGGTATAAGCGTCTCAGATCTCCTGAAACAGAAGGAAAAACAAAACAAAACAAAACAAAACAAAAAAAACAAAAACAAAACAATTGTGAGCTGTCATGTGGGTGCCTGGAATTGAATCTGGGTCCTCTGGAAGCCATGCCAGTGCTCCCAACTGCTGAGCCATCTCTCCATCCGCTCTTTTATGTGCCTTTATAAAGATGTTTCAGGATGTGGTTTCATGATGGATGTGTGGTCATTTGATTTGATTTGATGTGTGTAGCATCTCAACAGTAGGCCGAAAGGCAGAGGCCACATGGTGAGGACAGAAAATGATAGGCAGACCACAGAAGATAAACACAATGAGTCCTGGGCATCTGTCACTGAAGATCTTTCCAGGAAAAGTGAGGGTCTCTTGAGGAGCTTGTCAATGGTTGAGTAGTAGAGAAACCTGGGCTAGAGTTTTAGGGTTGTCATCCTCAATTTGTCTTCATTGCACATGAATACAAATGTTTGTGTTTCACATAGGATGCAGATACTTGTGTTCAGTACCCAGCTTGAAAGGAGCACACACACACACACACACACACACACACACACACACACATACACACACGGTGAAACACTTCCTCTGTAGTGCACATAACCTGGGTGATTTCAGAAGTGATTTTGTATAGAATGGTTTACATTGTTCTCATTTATAGCTGTTTTTCCCTAAAGATGGAGAGCAGATTTTGTATAAAATTTATAGAACGTGTAAAAAAAAAATATATATATATATATTTTTTTTTTGCTTCAGGACATTTCAACTCTTATTAAGAAAAAGGAAATATATAGGAAAATCATTTGCTTTAGGTTTATTGAACTGACCTGAATTTGTGTCTTTAGAAACTATTTGGTTCCTAAGTGATTTTAATCTTTTTCATTGATTTAGAGAACTAAAAATAAATACCCAGGAAAGCACCCTTCTCACTGAAACACAGCAACATTTGATGTAGATATTTGATGGACAGGATGACATATTCTAATGATTTAGACAAACCCGATTTTTTACAGAGATAATATTTACATCAATATCTGATAAGTGTATGTAAACAATTTAAGTGTCCTTTTCTTATTTTAGGTGAATCATAGAATTTGAGAAAATTTTCCAATTGGAAAGTTTATTTTAGTCAAATATTGGAAGTTTGGAAATGTCAGTAAAATAGCAAAACTTTAATTCACTTTCTTCTCAAAAGTCACTGCTTAGCTATAGAGACTCACACAGACTTACCCAAGAAACAAAGGGTCCATTGTTATTTTGCATGTGTGTTCAGACCTGCATATGTGTGTGTACAGCTGTGCTGCCTCTGTGTACAGTTGTGAGGGCCAGAGGGAGAGACTTGCTCTCTCTCTCTCAATCTCACTCCATTTTAGCTTTTGGGTCAGGGTCAGTCACTGACCTTGGGCCTTTCATTTTCAGCTTTGGGGCTGATCAGTGAGCCCCCAGGATCTGCCTGACTCTGTCCTCCCAGTGAAGGGGTTCACAGACACATGTTAGCATCCAAGATGCTGAACTCAAGCCCTCCCTTTAACAGCGAGCAGATTCCTCACTCAGCCTCCTTTCCAGCTCGTTTTCTATTTCCTTTTCCTTTTCAGATTTATTCATATAGTTTATGTACTTGAGTGCTCTGTCTTCATGTAAGCCAGAAGAAGGAATCAGACCCCATTCTGATAGTTGTGAGCCACCATGTGGTTGCTGGGAATTGAACTCAGGACCTCTGGTAGAGCAGCCAGTGCTCTTAACCTCTGAGCCATCTCTCCAGCCCTTCTGTTACTGCTTCTTTAGGTGGCAAGCAAGGATCACCTCTATACTCTCTCTTCAAGTTAATGTTAGGGAAACACCAAGATGTAGGTTTGAAAATATTGTCAGAGATTGTTGGCTAAAGACGGAATATTGTAAGGCTCACTTCAGTGGTCAGGTATACACCACACTACTCAGTTCAGTGGTGACAGATGAGTTCAATGACTTATGCGCCACTGAAATGTATGTGTCTCTACTTAAAAGAAAAAGTGAACCATGGGATGTGAATCAGTCCATAGGATGGTGATAAAGATGCTTATGAATTTTCACAAACACAGAGGTTCTGAAATGTAGACCATAGAGCTGTGCACAGAGATCCAGGGACTTGCCTAATACAAGCTCAGCTGTGTGACATAAACAGAACCAGAAAAAAAAAATGTCATTTTTTCTTCCTGCCATACTAATGATGCACCAGCAAACCTCTTAAGAGTGGGACAGGTTGCCAAATAACTTAGCTCCATTCCTTGAAATATTTGATGACATTTTAAAAATGTTTCTTTGTTTGTTCAACCAAATACAAATTATTTTATGCCAATACAATTCTGTATGAATCTTTATTAGGTCGGAGATTTTACTTAACTTCAATTGCTTTACTTCCATTTTAGGAAAACATTTAGTGCAAACAGGTTTTATAACCTTAGTTTTCACCAGAAATTATGTCTTAGTCTCCAAACAATTTCATTGAGAATTACTTTGGGCTATGTTTTATCACATGTTAAAAAGAATTTAACAGAAAATAAAATTTCTTAGCCTTCCTGTGATGGATTGATCAGGAGTCCTATAAAAGGTAGAAAGTCCCAGTCATTTTACTTCGTGAGGTAAAAAGCTCACCCAGGAGTTGCCAGATTTGTTAGAAATGAGTTACTAATTTTGACTAAACTAAATCTGGTGATTCATTATATAAATTGTTTTCATATTGAATTAAGCTTCCATTGACAAAAAAAAAATTAATCCCAATGAAGCCTTAAGTGTGATGTGTAAACATAAGTATTCCCAGAGCTCTGGGATGAACAGAAGGTAAAACTAATGAATGCGTAACCAGAAGGGAGAGGGCTGTGGGTGAAGTCTGAGGACAGCCAGCATTTCAGAGTAGGAGGGGTAATACGCCATGGGAGAATGTTACTAAGTCTCAAACTCTGTAGAAGGAAGACTTTCTTTGGTATGACTTTCGGAGGTCTTTTATATGTGTAGGAATAAGGTATACTTAAACTTAACCTTTGAATCACCACAGTTACTTACACACAGGAAGCTCCATCCTGTTTTGGCACTAGGAACTCAGGGACAGGCTTCAGTTCTACGGAGGAAGGCAGGTCCAGTGAGCACAGGATGTTTTCCTGCCTTGGGGAACTCAGAAGAGAGCCCCGCAGCAATTATGCACTTCATGGCACTCTAGTGGTTTACCCGTTAGAGAGGGCCTTGGGGGGAAGGAAGAATATGGCTCAATTAATTAGAACCTGTTAGCAAACTCCAACTATTACCCTATTTAGCTTTTCAAATCACTGATAGATGAAATACCCACAAGGTTTGGAAAGGAAGTGAGGCTGTGCAGTCAAGTAAGCTGATGTGTCTAACAGGACACTAGCTCTGGTGTGCATTCTCAGACTCTGAAATGCTGGCTGCCACTAGACTTTAACCACAGGCCTCACCCTCTGCTTACCACCTCATTAATTGAATAATTTTCTCTTCCTCAAAGCTCTTGCAATGAATGCTGCATGAATTACATTTAAGGCTTCATTAGGGTAAATTTGTTTTCATCAATGGACATTTAATTTAATATCAAAACAATGTATATAATGAACATTTTCATAATTTAGCTTATTTGGAAGGAAAAAAGAAGAAAACTCATCTTACCTTTGTAGTCTCTGAAAAAGGTTGATAATTGCGATGACCGTGGATGAATGGATATGAAACACTAATATTTATGAATTATGAAGGCTTATGGGGAACTTTTATTATAGGTGCTGCTTTCCTAGCTGTTCGCCACAGCCCAGAACACTCTAGAGTTAGGATCTATAACAACTAATGGCTCTTGATAATTATCCAGGCGTCAGTACATCATTCACGTAATATCTTTCTTGCTCTAACAGCATTTTCGAAAAACCTACCATGTTCTCATGGAACAGAATCATACTGTATTCAAATTATAATTATACAGCATAAACTTCAAAGTAACTTTAACTCAGATATTCCTTTGTGCTGGCTAGTTTTATGTCAAGCTAAAGTTATCCAGGAGGAGGAAGCCTCAACTGAGAAAACCTGTAGGACATTTTCTTAACTAATGACTGATGCGGAGAGGGCCCAGCCAATGGTAGGCAGTTCCTGGGCTAGTGGTCCTGGGATCTTTCAAATAGCAAACTGAGCAAGCCATGATGAACAATCCAGTAAGCAGCATCCCTCCATGGCCCCTTCATCAGCTTCTGCCTCCAGGTTCCTGCCCAGTTTCAGTTCCTGCACTGAATTCCTTCAGTAACAGACAACACTATAGAAATGTAAGCCAAATAAACCCTCTCCTCTTCAAGTTGCTCTGGTCATGGCGTTTCATCCTAGCAATAGGAACCCCTAAGACACTCTTAAGTTCATCTTACCTACTTTCACAAAGGTAAGGGTGTTGGGTAGCCATCTCAATGACTGATATTTGCCATTAGCTTTTAAAAGGTTTTAGTTGACTAAGTCATAGTTTTTGGGCAGTGAGGTGGGTCAGTGCAGAGTACTGAACTAAGGAGTGTGAAGCCCTGCATTCCATTCCCTGTGCTGAAAAGAAAAAAAGGAAGGGAGGCAGAAAGGAAGGAGAAAGGGATGAATTAGCATGAGTTGCCTTTCATTTCAAAGGCATTGCACACCAGGCTTGTGCAGACCATGAGTGGGGTTTATCATGATAGAATTTGGCAGGCCTCCCACAGCCTATATTGTTCTGTTGCCTCCTAATTTCCTCAGTCATGTTTCATAGATCTAGTTAACCTGTCCAGCCCCATGGAAATTTAGAGCTGAGATCTTGGTATGAGATTTTCAAAATGAGAAACGGTGATGCAAAAATATGATCTCAAATATTTTTAGAAAGCCCAGAGGTGTCAAATTAAACCTTGGTTTTCCAGGCCTCGTTCCTTTAACATTTAAGAGAGTGCTCTAATTTGTAAAATGTTGCTACATGGCTATAATCATGGAACATAATGTCTTTAGTTACATAGTCACAGGCGGCCTTGTTTGTATTGAGTTTATGGTGTATTATAGAAAATAGAGTGGCTGGTGGTAAGAAGCGAGCAGAAACAGGTGGATTTATAGGAAAAGCATCAGAGTAAAGCCAATAACTAACACCCCCCCACACACACGCACGCACATGTGTACAGAGACACACACACATGCACACACACAGTAGTAGCAGACAGTTGCTTCTGAGTTTTCTTTCTTTGGAAGTCAGGCGGTTGAGGAGAAAGGGACTGACTGCATCCCTGAGACAAGGGACAAGCCATCCTTGGCTGGGTAATTTCACTCTCTTTCTTACAACTCCCAGGGAATTGCTTGGGTGCACACAGGATGGCTTCCTGAGCAAAGTTCACATGCGGTGTAGTTTTAGAGCTCTGATTATACTCCGGGATACTCTGAGTTAAATGATAGGAAAATCCGATAGGAGAGGAAGGGCAGAAGGCAAGTGTGAATGCTTTCCTCCGCCAGTTCAGAAAAACAATAACATGAGAAACATTCTAACTGGCAATGATTCTCCACCCCGAACAGCCACCATTAGGAAGTTGCAAGGGATGCTGGGATATGAAGAGTGCTACACAACCACATTACCCATTTATTATTTTACATGTCGTATCCAATTGCCTTAATAGATATGAGCATGCCTACACACATAAGGGTGCTTGTCATCTCCTTTATCTGGGTATCACAGAGAGTTAACTACCAGCCACATAAAAAAAAAAAAAAAACCTATTGTATTTGTATTGCTAAGTGCCCTACTTTGAATTTCTCAGTGGGTCTCTTCATTTCCCTGTGAGATGATTTAGTTATATCCAAAAGCATATTGTGAATGATGAGGACGTGTTGAGGAAGAATTCATCTTATTAGTAACCTAACTCTTGGAAATATCTACCTAGTCCTAAACATGCCCCACTTGATTAAATCCTGATGCTGTCTAGTGAAACACTAGCAGTGGGCTTTAGAACCGTGACAAAGCCAGATTCCAGGAGCCACACCATTCACTCCCCGTACGATGTTAAAATGTTTGACTTGTCAGGGTAAACAAAGAGTAGTTGATGGATGGGAGTGACCATTTTAATACTGGACAGTTCACTCTTATTTGATTTGGAGATTGACTTAATTTACAGAAAGGAGCTGGTAACCACTCAAAGGGCATTGGAGGTGTGAGGAATTGGACAGACTGTGTTCTGCATGCAAGACCCATAGGGTTTTTGTTTTAAAGACAATATCTGAATAGCATACAAAAGCATACTAAGGAGGCCAATTCTAAGCTTGTAAGAATAACTTCTTGTTATGGGCAAAACAGTTCCTATGTCTTTACTTCCATGAGCTACATGTGATATTCCACAATGGGAACTACTAAGGGAATTACTATATATAATTCACATGCTTACCCACCCACCTGGAACACTGCAGGAGCAATCCATGAAACTTAAAGGTGATTCTCAATCATGTGAGTGATCCCCAAGTGATCAGGGAGGCAGCTTGCCACCCAGTAAAGTATAGGCATCCCTCATGAACAGCTGGGCAGAGCCCATCACCACACATGGAAGGAAAATGGACATGGCTGGAGGCCTCAGTACCAATACACCCACTCCATGATGGCTGAGGGAGTGTAATGGAGCTTCCCAGATTACATTCAAAGATGTTCAAGTCTTGGATCCAAAATACCATCATGCTTCCATGTGAAACTTTACCATCTGTCTGTAGGTATCCAAATCTACTTTAGAGTAGTAGACATATCTTATATGACATAGATGCTGCATAAACAATTGCTAGACTTTATTATTACAAAAGTTTCAAATAACTTGCTATTATAAACTCATGGCTTGTGTTGGTGGGCTAAGCTCTTGAGTTTTGTAAATTGGGGAAGCATTTATGCAATGGGTCTCCGTAGATGGCTGTACTGGGGTGGCAATATAAAACAGAACATGCCACTAACTTTGCTTCAAGAGAGCCGAGTTGCTTTGATGGCATTTAGAAGTGGTTTCCTAGTGCTCTCTGGGTTGAGAAAAATAAGTGAGTGAACAAAATGACCAACAAATTTTCTATCACAGTGAAGAATGGCAGGCGAGAGGCTCAGCAACAAATCTCTAAGGTTTATCCTGGCTAGTGGTTGTTGATGGATAAATTAATAACAAAATTAAAGCATGTTAATTATTCATCTTTATTGAGACCACATAGTAAAGCAAAGTTTTCTGTTCTTGTACTTACATCAGTGGAATGAAAGGTGACTGATGGTCAAAAAACAAGCAAGCAAGCAAAGTGCTGTTCTAGAAACAGAATTGGAGTCCACATCAGAACTTCCTTTAGCCTTGGGAACCGAAGCAAATGCACAGTGGTGTGTTCCAGCATCCCTGGAGTATGTTCTCCTTTCTCTCTAAGTCATACTGTCAGTGCTGAGGTTTCCATCCTGCGATGCCCATGGCTTCTGCTGTGTTGGAGGCATCTTGAATTCTTCTCAGGCCTACTGAGAGCCAACTACTAGCAGCAGGCATGTGCGTAGCAAGTGTAAGACTTGATCTGGAACTGTGACAGCACATCCTTTTCTGTATTACAGTCAAGGTGGATGCGACAGTGACTATTGAGGACTGAGTAAGTGGGGAACAGGTGGTGAGAAATTTGGAGGTGTGGTGCTGAACTTATTGATGCTGAATAAAATTTCTGAATAAATTGTTTTTACCCCCTTATACATCACTCAAATTGATATACAATATATGTATACAAGCCTCTATTTTTTTCTCTCTCTCCTCCCTCTCTCCTTTCCATCCTCCCTCCTTCCCTCCCTCCCTCCCTTCATCTCTCCTTCCTTCCTTCTTTCTTTCCTTTCATCTTTGTTCCTTTTCTCCCCTGTGATGTATGTATATGCATGTGAATGTACATGTTTGCACTGGGTGGTTATACACACACATGAACACAGAGGTCACAGTCCAGTGTTGGGTGTGTCTTCTTAAATTGTTCTCTAATTTTTCTACGGGGGTTTCCTCACTGACCCTGAAGCTCAGCACACTTGCTGATTTGCCAGCAGGCCAGAAGGCTCCTCCACTTCCCCAGAGCTTGCATGGTGCACATCCAGCCCAGCTTGCACATGGCTGCTGAGATCCAAGCTCTGCTTCTCATGTTTGTGGAGCTGCTGCTTCACTAACCAAGCTACCTCCCCAGAACCCATTTTTTTCCTTTTGTTTCTTCTTCTTCCTTCCCTTCCTCTTTCTCTTCTTCCTTCCTTTAATTTCCCCCTTTCTCTTTCTACATGGAACTTTGGCTCGTTCTTGTACTTAAACAAAACAAACAAACAAAAAAAACAGCCACCAAGTTTTTCTTAAGTGTCTGTATACAACATGATATGTTTAATAAGACACAAGCCCATAAATAAAATCAAGAGTCCATGCTGTCCATTCCTCCCCAGTTATGCCCATTGCTTGGGTATATATGCAACGGAGGTTGGTATGATTTTCCCCCTCTTTTTAATTATTGCTGTCTAAGCTTCCATTTGATAATTTTCTCATTAACTTTTTAGCAGCAGAAAGTCAGCAGGAACTTATTTCTTGAATTACTTCTTCTGACCTTCTACAAAACGATAATTACAAAAAAAGGAGAGAGAGGCCTTGAAGACTTGTAAGAAATTAAGCTTATAAAGTAGCTAAAACGATCCCTTCATGCTGGTGTTGATTTCAAAATTAACATTAGGTTCATGTGCTTCTAAAATAATCACTGACCCTTACCTTGTGGACTTTCCACAGGAAATGAATACAGCAGAAATTACTTTGACCCAGTGACGGAGGAGGAAATAAACTCAAGGCAGTGCCGGATGGAGGTCAGCAGACGGGGTGAGCTAGAATTAAGTATGTAATTTTTGTGTCAGAATATTCTCTTCCATTCATGAAAACGAGGTGGCAAAGATCACGCGTGCGGTTCCAGTTTCGTTTCGTAGCTACGATTTAAATGGTAGGTGTCAGCCGCGCACCACGTGACGGGCAGAAGCCGAGGAGGTGAGCTCTCAAGGACTGACAGCCTGTGGGATGGAAGATGCGGGATCGGATTTCATCTGCTGCTTTGTGCATGGCTTGGTGCCATTCTGAGACTGTTGTGATGTGTCCCAGGGACAGCGGCACTTTGCAAATGCTTCTCTGCTCTTGGAATTTAAAAGGAGCATTCTGCAGTCAAGCATGGCCTCTTCAGCTTCCTGCAGCCAGTGCAGGAAATGCTCACTGAGCTGGCAAGCATGAAAGCACAGAGACATGTCAACGACTCCTTCTTCCATGGGGTTCTTCAGATTAATTTCTTAGTGTAACAAATAACAGAGTTCTATTTTATATTCATTTTATTTCACCATCCCTTCTCCTCAATTTGTGCTCATTCTTTCCTATGCCCAAATTGTGTGAAATATGTGATATTTTGTCTTTCTCTGTACTATTGTTTCTTGTTCTTCCCTTTAGAATTGTTTTGCTTCCATAAAAGGTAGTCTCCTCCTACCGTTCCTCTGTCCACTCTGTGTGTGTGTCTGCTTGTGTGTGAGTATATGTGTGTATGTGTGTGTGTCTCCGTGTGTATGTATGTGTGTGTATGTATATGTGTGTATACATGTATGTATGAGTGTGTATTCATGTGTGTATACATGTGTGTATGAGTGTGTATTCATGTGTGTATACATGTGTGTATTATGTGTGTATGTGTGTATATATGTGTGTATAAGTGTGTGCATGTGTGTATATGTGTGTGTATCTGTATATGTGTGTATATGTGTGTGTGTATATGTGTGTGTGCATATGTGTATGTGTCTGTATGTGTATGTATATGTGTGTGTGTCCGCTTGTCTCTGTGAGTATATGTGTGTATGTGTGTGTGTATATCTGTGTGTCCTTGTGTTTATGTATGTGTGTATGTATATGTGTGTATACATGTGTGTATGAGTGTGTATTCATGTGTGTATACATGTGTATATTATGTGTGTATGTGTGTGTATGTTTGTGTGTGTGTGCATGTGTGTCTGTGTGTGTATATATGTGTGTATAAGTGTGTGCATGTGTGTGTATATGTGTGTGTCTGTCTGTATATGTGTGTATATATGTGTGTGTATATGTGTGTGCGCATATGTGTATGTGGTATGTGTCTGTATGTGTACGTGTGTGTGTGTGTGTGTGTGTGTGTGTTTTCACTGTGCTGATAATTTTTTGTCAGCTTGACACAATCTAGAGTCACCTGGAGAAGGGCTATCAGTTGAGGATTTGCCTCTATCAGATTGGCCTGTGGGCATGCCTATGGAGAAATTTCTTGAATAATACTTGATGTTAGAGGGTCCAGTCCAGAGTGGGCAGTGCCACCCCTGGACAGGGAGGACTTTTTGGGCTAAGAATGCAAGCTGGATAAGCCACAGGAACAGGCCAGTAAGCAGTAAGCATCCACCATGGCCTCCACTTCAGTTTGTGTTCCAGGTTCTGGTTTGGATTCCTCTCAAAGATGGATGGTGATGTGAAGATGTAAGCCACGTAGGCCCTTTCCCTCACAGGTTGACTTTGGTCAATGATTTATCACAGCCACAGAAAGAGAATCATCCCAGGCAGAAACAGAGGTACTGACTCAGCAGAAGAGAGGCCGCATGGGATACGTGTCTTTCAGAGACTGGCTTATTTTGCTTAGCACAGTCATCTTTAATTCCATCCATTTTTTAAAGTTTGAATCCGGTTGCGGTTATATAAATATAAATAATATGAGTGTAAAATTGTTCCCTAGGTCCTTACCACTGGGAAGACGGTTTACAAAACACTCTAGGGTTTATGAAGGGTTGTGAGAGACAATGACAGTCAATGCTGTTCCTTAATGTCAGGCTCAATCCAGACAACATAAACTACAACTGTGTACCAGATTTCAAGTGTGTATGTCCTAGTGGAAGCCTGGGCTAAGTTCTTACACATCATCAAATACAAAGCAAAGGTGATTTGACCAGTTCTCGGTGAAGCAGATTCATCTTTCATGGCGCAGAAACCACTGATGCCATCAAAACACACGAGGTCAAGACGAGGGCTGAGAATCAGGGACAGTTTTTCACCTGTCCCTCAAGAGTCAGTGTGGTGGGCTAGGAGAACGCGGAACAGCTCATCTCATTGAAAAATGTCACAACGAAACCACTTACAAATTGGAACTCTAAAATCTCAACCTGCTAATTTCCTAAATCCACCCGAGAGGTAAGGGTGCACCCCAGTGACTACTAGGGGGACAAGTTAGCTGAGTTGTTAGGTTGTCGTTCAGCCCTTAGAGTGCACAACAGAAACCTTGGGAGTGTGAGGATCCTCTAGCTAGGAACTATGTCTCCATACATGCTAGATGAACAGACTGTAAGCAGGCAAGTTCTGAAAAGCAAGATGTTGGCCAAGCATCCCTTATTAGAGTTCTTAGGTTCAGAAGTGTCTCAGACTTTCATCATTTTTTTCAGATTATGGAATGCTTACGTATGTGTTATGGAATATGATGGGAGTGAAATCCAAGTCTAAACCATTATTTATTCTGAATATGTATCTTAATATCTGGGAGGAAATTTATACAATGATTTTGTGCATAGGTTTCATGCCCAAGGCTTCTGTGCGTGTATTATTGTGTCAACACCTGACAGTTCTGGATTTTTAGTACATTTAGGAATTTACATGTTCAGGTTGGGGATGTTCAACCTTAATCATGCCCTTCTTTTCTGGGCTAATATTGCCCAGCCCCTGTGGCTGATCTGGAGTCTGTATCTTCAAGCAGACACGCCATTCTGTACCTACCATATGAGTTAGTTTCTTCATTGCTGTGACAGATACATGACAAAACAGCTCAGGAGGGCTTTGTTATGCTCACAGTTTGAGGGTCCAGTCCATGATGCTGAGGATGTCACAGCATCCCTTGAGGCAGCTGCTGCTGTTGCACCTGCAGTCAGGAAGCATCAACAGATGAATGCCTTTCACTGCCCAGCATTCTTCCTCCTTACATTAAGTCCAAGGTCCTAAGCCAATGGAAAGGTACTATCAACAGTTTGGGTGGGTCTTCCTGGCAAAATCAGACCAATCAAGAAAACTCTGTTATCAACAATACCCAGAAGTTTGTCTCCTAGTTAATTCTCAGCCACAGGAGCACAAAGGTGATGGTTACAGTGTCAGCTTGCGCTACCATTCCTGCCCCATCTTGGAATCATGGGTCACATTATCTCCCTTCTTAGTCACTTAACTTTGTCCAACATGAGTGATTGACCTGGGGTCCGTATTTCATGAACATGGCCATCCTAAATTTTACAGCCCATATGGCATCAATTAGGGAAGTGTTCCTGGAGGCTCTGTGTGAGAAAAGTCTTGTGTGGTTGGTACATCCTTACCATCTTCATCTCATAACAAAAGTTGTGATCTGTATTTGCTATAAAAGTCAGTGAACAATATGTAAGCTTGAACTGACTACATATGTATGCATATGACATTGTATGTATTTGTGTGTGTGTGTGTATATACTCGTGTGCATGTGTGCCTGCAAGTGTGTTGGGGAAAATGGTGGGAGGCAGTGTATTCAATTGCAGAAGCTTGTAATTATCTCTCGTGTGGGCTGATGGTCTGTAAACACAGATGAGCATTTCTATGAAGTTCAGGTAGGAGATGATGTCACAGTAAAGTTCTACCTTGGCAGAGCAGCAGGCTGGAATCCGAAGGATGATTTCTATGTTGGTTGTTACAGAGAACACTCCTCTGAGAAAGCTTGGCCTGTTCCATGAAGGCTTTCACCCAATTGGTCCACCATATTTTGATAAGCCATTTGGTTTCCTTAGAGTTTAAACGTTAGCCTCTCATCAGAGTGGACTGTTAAGTATCAAAGGAAAAAAAATACCTTCACAGAAACAAGTCTGGCTAAGGAAGTGCATACCAGGGTCAAGCTGACACTTAAAATGAACTGTCCCAGGTTATATTTAATCATTCCATTACTATGATGTCTTATAGGGTGCTGAAATCTGTGGATTTGACATGCTTAGTGTCAAACCTTGGCTCCTATTTTCATTTCCTTGTTTTTTCTTGTAATTCTCCAAGTTATTTGATGCACATTAGCTGCCATCATTGTTTGTTCCATGGCTTTCTTTTCTACTATCTCTTAGATGGTCTTAGGATCTGACTTTGTACTTGACTCACAGGTGATGCTTAATGTCTACTTACTGACATGACATCCATCTCTATGAACATAAAGATGAATGAAAGCTCACCTACTCTGTCCTCTCTGCACACCCACTGCATGTCAGAGAATTACTAAGCACTGAACAAGTCATACAACTAAAAAGAAAGCATCCTTTGCTGAGTGTGCCCTGCAAAGCTAGAGGGATGCTTGGTTACCACGTTACTCTCACAACATTCCCCCTTCACGGGCAAGGGTACTGAGTTGTTGAATTGTATGTAAGAAACTGTTCCCCAGATGTGCAGAGCTCCGAAGAAGCAGTGCTGGGCTTTAGATGTAGAGGTTGCTCTTACCAAGCCTGTGTCACGCTGTGTGCCTTCTGAAGATAAAGATTCCACAACAATCTCAACGGGGTACTAAGTACATTGGCATGGAATTCCTCATCTCCACGTTGGATAGAGCTCACTGTTAACTTCCACATAAGATTTTTTTATGAGCGATATATAAGCTTTATACATTTTGTTACTGTCCCACTAAGAGTTATAAAGCACCAGGCAATACTTGTCTGAAGGCAGGCTTCCCTAACAGGCAATCTACAAAGTAGACTGTCTCCCTCAGATGTGGTCTGTGTTAGCTCATGGCAAGGAAAGAGAATTTGTAGGTCACCTGATACTTGATCAAGCCATCTGGAGTGTACAAGGAGCAGGAGCTGCTAACTTCATGGGTCTTTCTATGTCATTCTCTCAAACATTTCAGTGACTCCAGCAGATTTAGCATTCCGAGTCCCCTGTCATAGTCTACACTGGATTGCTTTTCTAATACTCGTCTGCAAAGAATCTCAGGAATAGACAGAAAGGGGAGGTCTAGAAATAGCCTGGAGAAGGAGAATTCCAGACGGGTCTCCTAAAATAAGTCACTTCAGAAGTGTCCTACTCATGGACAGGGGATTGATATGTAGCAAAATCAGAAGGGACAAATGAAAAACAACACAATAAAAATCTCACATAGTTTGTCCTTAGAAGAAGAACTCTGATGGACACACTGACTATGTGTGTGCTCTTCTAGTTCTGTGATGAGGAGAAAGACGTCCATCAAGGTGACATTTTAAACTCCCTTTAAGATTTTTAATGTCCCAAATCATTCTGAACATCTAAGTAGCACATGCTACCTTTGGGTTTTCCTTTGTAATGCCTCTAGATATGCAGTACATCCTACTCACTTTGGGCCACACTGTAGTTATCTTCAGTCCAAACTTAAAGGTGACTATATGTATATGATATATACACACATATATGCACATATATAATATTTATACTATCCTATATATATGTCTGTCTGTCTGTCTATCTATCTATCTATCTATCTATCTATCTATCTATCTATCTATCTATCTATCTATCTATCTATCACCTGTTGTCCAAGGCATGGAAAAGTCTGACAGTTTCGAGTATTTTTCTAAGATTTGAAGATAGAAGTGTATTTTCTGTTTACAGTGTGTATCAAGTTAGCTCAATAGAGTATGCTGTAGAGGATCCTGTTTTCAGATGGCCTAGAGCTAAAGTGTGAGTACCATTTACGTAAATGTGGCATTTCTGTACAAACAAGGTGGAGCAGATAAAGGGCCTCTGTGTGGGCAGAGATCAGGGGGAAGTGAGCCAAGGTCACTTTGATCTCCTCCCTGAAGTCACATCCCAAACTGGATTAGTACCATAACCAGTGCAAAGTAAGATGCTCAAGACAGCATACAACATTTAGCACACGGGCAAATCCCATATGACTGTCTCAGGTTTTGCTCAGGCAAAAGGAAAGATGACAAACAATACTTTGTGTCCTTTGAAGGATCACAGGAGGAACAGAAGAGGTGCTGATTTAGTGTTAAATCTGTTAACACTTCCATCTTCCCAGTATGTAAAACATAAGTTATTGGATTGTGGATAATAAAACCCTCTTATTCCATATAAAAAAGAAATGAAGCCATAGTTTTCTGTACCTAGTCAATGTTAAAACAATGAAGATGAATGAGATTCCACATGCTCTTGTGGTCAACAGATGGAAGGTCAAAGGAGGAGACACTGGATCAGGAGTCACCCAGATGTTCCACTGAGAGCCTGGATACCTGCAGAGAGGAGGAGGAAGATGCTCTTGGGCACACTGAGGATTCTAAGAGGCAAGCTCAGAGAGGTGTCATTCTGCTTGCAGGCGCTTCATCAGGACAGGTCAGCAATGGAGACATTTCTAAACCTTTTGATGATCTGCTGTTAAAATGACAAGGTCATATGTCAGCCCTACATGTTCACGGGCGTTGCTTCCCAGCACACCTTACTAGAATGTGTGGTTTGGTTTGTGATTCTCTGAGACTTTGTTCCTATCTTTCCACATATATTTGACCAGGCAGACGTTTCAACAATCACCAGTGCTGCCCTGGCCTTTGAAAGATTTAGTTGTGCTTCATCTGGTTTCGGTTTGGGTTTGCAGTAATCACTTCTAGCAGAGTTGGAAGTGCCTACAACAGAAGCTTGCCTGGGGTAAACTTATTTGAATGTAATGAGCTACTTGGAAATGCTTGAACAATACAGCATTAAGACTCGAACATTCTAGAATCTGTGAGGTCGCCATGTATAGATTTAAATGGAACATTCTAATTTCTGTGACTTCAGGGATACCTGCTCTGCTTTCCATGTCTATCCTTTCTATAGATGAATACTGTTACATCACGGCAGGCTTTGATCCATGAATGTTGCCTCTATTTAGTCTCCTTATCAATCTCAAACAAAGACACATGAGTCCCATATGTGTCATTCGTGTGTGTGTGTGTGTGTGTAAAATGTATGATGATTCAAAAATTTCATCAGGTGAGACAGATTTTTCTCAATAATGTCTTTTATAATTACCGTGAATGAGCTGAAATATCATTGACTTCAAAAGTCAAAGGCATAGCTTAGTTGGAGTGAGCAGGTGGCATTCCCTAATCAGGAGTGTGGCAAGCCCATAATGGTGTCTAATTTATTCCTTTGTGCCACTTAGAGCTGAACATGCTGGGTCCATTAAGGGTATGTCTATTTTGAGCCTTCTCATGTCAGTGACCTGAATTAACAAGTACATCCAGAGCCTCCTAAGAGTCTAGTCGTGGGTTGAATTGTGTCCTCTAAGAGTATATTCAAATCCTGCCCCCCAGTAGCTGCACATGTGATCTAATGCAAAGCAGACATGCAGGATTTGGGGTAGGTCCTTAACCTAATAGCTGGTGTCCTTTTAAGGGAGAGAGAGAAAGGATTTGTGTCATAGACACACACAGAGGGGAAAAGCTCTGGTGCGGCATGCTTATCAGTAAAGGAAGGTGTGAAGGTTTGAATAGGAATGACCCCCAAAGACTCATGTGCTTGAATGTTTCATTCAAAATAAGTGGCACTATTAGAAGGAGTGGCCTTGTTGGAGGAAGTACATCACTAGTTAAGGTCTCAGAAGCTCGAGCCCAGACTCAGTGGCTCACATTTACAAAAGGACCTGCAGCCTGTGGATCCAGATGTAAGACTCTCAGTTCCTTCCCCAATGTCTGCCTGTTCACAGCCATGCTTCCCACCATGATAATAATGGACTAGGTCTCTGAATCTGTAAGTTGGTCCCAATTAAGTGCTTTTATGAACGTTGCCATGGCCATGGTATCTTTTCACAGCAATAGAAACCCAAACTAAGACAGAAGGCTCTGAATGGCCATCAATTGCCAGAAGTTACAAGATGTGGGGAAATTTTTCTCCTATAGTCTTATGAAAGAAGTAATTGCAATCTCTTGGTTTTAAACTTCTGACTGCCTACCTAATCTGTGAGAAAATAAATTTCTTTCATTTAAAGCTAAAGGGTTTGTGATACTTTGTGAGTACATATGTGTGCCTATCTTGTTGTGTGTGTGTGTGTGTGTGCGTAGAGTGTGTGCGTGTGTGTGTGTGTGTGTGGTGTAGTGTGTGTGTGTGTCTGTGTCTGTGTGTGTCTGTGTGTGTATACCTATAAATTTGGAGGCTTGAGGTCTATCCTTTATCTCTTTCTTCAACGACCCTCTACTTTTATCTTTTGAGATAAGGTCTCTTACTGAACTCAAAGCTCATCAATTTGTCTAGCCCATGAAGTCATGCATGCATAGCCATGTGTAGATTTTTAAACAGATTCTAGAGATCTGGACACAGGTCCCTGAGCTTACATGGCAGACTTTACACTTTACTGACTGAGCCAAGATCATCTTTAAAGGAAGCAACAAGATAGCCCATGTTCTAAGCCAACAAATCCCATAAGGGAAGCTTTGCCTCTTCAATGATTTATAACAGTGGTGTGTGTCTTTATGAGCTAGGATATAAAGCAGTGGTTCTCAACCTGTCAATATACAACTCCTTTAGGGGTCAAACAACCCTTTCACAGTGGTCACCTAAGACTATTTGCATATTATATATTTACACCATAACTCATGACAGAAGAAAAATTACAGTTATAAAGTAGAAATGAAATAATTTTATGGTTGGGGGGTCACCACAACATGAAAAACTGTATTGAGGTGTTTCAGCATTAGGAAATTTGAGAACCACTGGTAAAGGGGCAGTGAGGTGAACGAGGATATTAAACATTGCTGTTGTGTATGACATTTGTTTTACACTATGTTTTTGTGAGATGCACGTTGTATTAGGCCAAAGGTTCATGTTTCAATTTTATTTTTTGTAGCATATAGTACTGACTTAGGTGAGCCAAAGTACTTTGGGCTCTCAAGATGACAATCCTAATCCTTTAAGATGTCGTTTGTATGTACAGACTGTGAGAGGTAAACTGAGGTTCACAGTGCCCATGTGAGAGCTTGTTACAAGGCTTTTATACAAAGTGCCAGCATGTGGCAAGTCTAGTAGGAACAAAACCCAAGCTTGCATGGTTTCCACCTGCCTATAGTGAGAAGACATAAACACATTCACAGGAAACAGAATGTGTCATAGATGTGGCTCTTTCCTGAACCCTCTACCAATAAAACCCATGATCCTCTCCTAATCTATGTGCCTTAACTTTGGTACAAAAGAGTTAGGTGTGTTGGCACAGACTGAAATCTCAGCACTTGGGAGAAGATTGAAGAGGGTCACAGGTTGTACAGTGTGTCCTATGTCACAGGAGACTCTGGTCTCAAAAACAACATAACTTACATGTAAGTAGGTCTAAGGTGATTGATTAAATAACTGGGAAGGAAATAATATTGTTATAAAAACATGGCCAGAGTCATGTTGGCAAAGATACCAACTTTGCAGTAAGACTCTTGTAGAGACTTAGCCAGGCCACTTATAGGGTGTTGGTTTGTGGGTGAGTCACTTGACTTTTGCTGGTCTCAGTAATTTTATCTGGAACTTAAGGACTTGATAGTTTGTATATGAGGAATGTCAGTCCTAAAGAATCTCACAGAGCAGGTTCTGATTAAATGGCAGGGGACACTACAGAGAAAAGTTTCTAGGGCCTGCCCTGAGGCCAATGCATAGACTCTTCTCAGGTTCATTGTATCAGGAGTCCTGTGATGTGGAAGGATGCATTGTGTAGAGGAAGGAATCTGATATTGGGTTACATCTTTGGTTCTGATGGTTTATATTGTCTTGGACCTTTGGGGTGAGATAGATCTAAATAATCAGCACCATATTGCTGTCATTGTGGTTAGGAGTGTTAGATGTTCAAGTGTTTGGAATGAACATCTTCCATTTTTCATGAGTCGTTTCACACCTTTGTCAAAGGCAGGCAGTAGTCTTATCTTTTTATTTTAATGGTGAACTCATAACGGACAAGCACTTGAAGGAGCTCAGGAGAGGAATGAGTCCCAGCTGAGGTGAGGACTGTTGTGGTCACCTTCTCTTGCATCTTTATCTGTAACTGCTGACCCTGTTGTGGCTGGTCGTATTTACTCTTTTCTCTCATCACAGAAGGCTGTGATGGGAGATGTAGGGCAGCTGTGAAAAAAGGTATGGGAATCTCTACTAATGTTGCCAAGGATAGGGGGCTAGATGCTGTCCGATACAGAGATTCCTATTTCAAAGCCCATTAGAACTATAGATCCAGACCATTGAACATCACAGAAAGAGAAGCAAGGTGAAAGATCAATTCCATATCCAGAAAGCATTATCTAATCAAACACTGGTCTGTAGGACCCCTAAAACATTTCCAGTCAGAGGAGAATGTAGACGGGGAAGAGTTTGCCTTCTCACTTTGAAGAAACAGTGTGTGTGTGTGTGTGTGTGTGTGTGTGTGTGTGTGTGTTCATGTGTGCATGCGTGTGTGCATGCGTGCATGCATGGTGTGGCATATGTGTATACGTGTCTTTTAGGCACCTGGTTTTTCCTGGTGTTGGCAGCAGAACTTCTTGGGAATGGAGGGGGAGTTGTGGGCCAGAAAATGAAGGTTAGGAGACCTGACTCGGCTGGCTATGCCTCTGGTGGACCTCATTGGCAAGGGATTTGTGGGGGAATGTTCCAAACTGGTAGTTCTTGGTGCCCTTATGGGCTTTTCTCCCAGCTGTGCTCCAGGTAAACCAGACTGGGAGAGAATTGGTGCGGCAGCTTTCCAAGCTGGATATTCTTAGGGCCCCACAGGCTTCCATAGAGAAACCGATGGCTAATATTTCTGTATTAATTTTCCCCAATGCATTTGAGGTGTCATTCTGTGGAGGGTTACGATGTGGTCTGATACTTCATGGGTGTTATTTAAGCTGGCATAAAATAAAACCCTTTAATAAGGCAACGGTGTACATTAATCATGCATCCACCGACACAATTCTAAGCAATGTGTGTAATTCAACCACAGGACCATCTGAATGGGGAATCTTATGGTCTCCATCTTACAGATGTGCAATCAAAGACATGGACAGGTTGAGTAACTTGAGAATGGTTTTAGAGCTAATATGTTGTTGAGCCAGGATTTAAACCTAGGTAAGTTTACCCACCCCAATACATTGCTAATATTATATGCTATGTGCTAATAATAGCATATAGCATTGTAATAACAGATTCACAGGGAGTCTTTCCTTTCTTTCATCTGGCACTTCTTATTTTAAAGGAATTGATATGAAAGGCTAAAGGAGTGTTATTGCTACCTTTTACATTGTTCTACAGTGGAATATAGACCAAGACAGTCTATGAGACAAGTTATCACAGCAATTCAGATTGTATTTGATGATATGTACTTGGGTTCTCCAGAGAAATAGAACAGGACACACAGACACATGAATATAAATGCACACACACACACATGCACATAAGCACAAATGAAGACCGATAGTGACAACTGGCTCACAAAGTCATGGACGCAGAGGTATCTGCAGGTTGCATCAGTGGGGCTGATGCTATCAATCCCAATTCTTGTTCAAAGGCTTGAGAACCAGGGGGGTTGGGAGGGGGCTGTGGTATACATCTTGAGGTTCAAAGTGCAAGCAGGAGTTCTCCTGGCTGACAGCACTATGGATGTCTCAGCTCTAATAGAGAGTGAAATTGGTCTCTCTTCCTTTACTAGAGAGTGAAATTGGTCTCTCGTCCTTTATACTGTGCGTACACTCTCAGTAGATTAGGTGGTATCAGCCTGCCCTAGTGAGCTCAGAGTCTTCCTGCTTGGCTCTAACTCGCATGTGAAGCTTTTCTGCAAATACCATCACAGACCTTCCTAGACAATTCTTCCTCCTGCCTGGGCATCCCATAACCCAGTCACTCTGCCAAGGAAAACTAGCCACCACAGGCCAAGGAAAACAAAACGTAAGACATGCTTATAAAAGGTCAAAGATCCACTGACATTTCTAGCAGTTAAGCTGTGGAAAAATGGTCAAGAAAAAAAATTATTATTTCTTAAAAATGTTTAAAAATCATACTATATTTGAATTGATCCTAGTTGTGTACATTTATGGAGAAGAATGTGATGTTTCCCCATATATATGTACTATGTGTATGATTAAATCAAATGAATGATCTGGATTTTCTCCTGCTTACTAATCTTTATGATGATGCATTTGGAATTCATTCTTAGGATATCCAATGAACTATTATTAACTATTATTAATTATAGTTGCTTTGCTGTATGATTGTGTTACCCTAGCCCTTGGCTCCTCAGGATGGTCCTTGCAGGTAGAGGGTAAGAAGGTGTAAAATCAACGACACAGACTCTGGGAGTCAGGTGAAAAGTGGGAGCAGACTTATTTATTGTAATAGTGGGGAGTGCCTTTCTACCCTCTGCCCATGTCCCCTCAGTCTGGTTTCCTTCACTTACTCTAACCTTCTTCATGCTGTCACAAGTAGATGTCCCCATTCTTAGGCTGAGTAGCTTTGCATATATTGTGGCACACTCTTTATCCATTTGACCACGGATGGACATGTTGGCTAGTTTCATGGTTGGTTATCGGGAATGGGACTACAATGAATAGGAAGAGTCCAAATATGCCAGTGGGACACTGGCCTTTTACTACCACTTCACCATGGACACAGGTAAAACACTGGGTCATACAGAAGTTTCATTTTCAGTTCTCTCTCTCTCTCTCTCTCTCTCTCTCTCTCTCTCTCTCTCTCTCTCTCCTCCCTCTTCCATTATATGCTCATCTTTGATGTAGCTATACCCTTTTCAGCATTTGTGGCTTTTCATCCTTATAAATGGAAGCCTCCTAGAAGGGAGACAGCTTGTCCTGGGTTAATTTGCATTGTCCATGTGATTAGTGATACCGAGTGTTTCGAGTATGTGTATGTATATGTATGTGTATGTGCATGTGTATGTGTATGTGTATACGTATACATACAAAGTCTTCCTTTGATGAATGTCTCTTGAGATTCCCTTACTTATTTTTAGACTGGATCGCTTGCTTTCACAATGTTAAGGTATTCAGTGATTTTAGACGTTTCAAATATTAATCCTTTGTCAAGTGCGTGGTTTACAAATGGTTTCACTGATTCTATAAGTTGTGTCATTCATTATTTTGTTTTTATGCAGAGGTTTTTTTAAGTTGGGTACAATCTTCTCCATCAGCTTTGCCTTTGGTGTTTATACTTTTAAAGTCATGTGGAGAAAAATCAGTGGTGAGACCAGTGAAACACAGCTTTTCCTTAAGATGCTTTCTTCTAGAATTAATTTTTTATCAATTAATTTAATTGTATTAATTTTATTAATTAAGTTAATTTACTTTGCATCCAGATTCTCCTCCCTCCCCTCTTCCCAGTCCTTCCCTTTTACCTCCCTGCTCCATCCACTCCCTTTTTCCTCAGAAAAGGGGAGGCCTCCCAGGAATAGCAACCAGCCTTGGCCTGTCCAGTTGCTGTAAGACTAGGCACATCCCCTATTGAGGATAAGATCAACAACACAAGTGACAGCTCATGCTGGTGAGGATGTTGAGCAAGGGGAAGACTCCTCCATTGCTGGTGGGAGAGCTACTTTACATATCAATTTGATGGTTTCTCAGAAAATTGGCAGTATGCCTACCTCAAAACCCAGCTGTGCCACTCCTGGACATATACCCAAAAGATGCCCTGCCATGCCACAGGGACACATGTTCCACTATTTTCTCAGTGGCCTTATTCATTAGCCAGAAATTGGAAACAACCTAGATGTCCCTCAACTGAAGAATGGATAAAGAAAATGTGGTATATTTACAGCATGGACTACTCGGCTATTAAAAACAAAGACAGCATGAAATTTGCAGGCAAGTGGTTGGAACCAGAAAAGATCATCCTTAGTGAGGTAATGCAGATCCAGAAAGACAAACATGGTACTCACTCATAAGTAGATATTAGCCAAAAAGCACAGAATAACCATGCTATACTCCACACACCCAAAAAAGCTAAGTAACAAGAGGAACAGGGTGGGGGCACTTGAATCTTCTGAAATTTTTAGTTTCATTTCTTTCATTAAGTCTTGATTCATTTGGGGTTAATCTTCAAATACAGTGTCAGGAAAGATTAGAACTTTGTGCTTCTGTATACAGTTATCCCATTTCTCAAGGCACCGATTGAAGAAATATCCTTCTTTGTGTTGCCTGGTACCTTTGCCATACTGTGGGCCATAAGTGCAGGGTTACTTCTTGGATTCATAGCCCATTTCCCTGGCCAGTGCATTTGCTTTATCAGATCATGTCAGGATTATGATCCTTCTACAATAGGTCTTGAAATCAGAATCATGGTGTATATAGTGGTTCTTTGTTCTCAAAGTTATTTTGGTCATTTAAAATTCTCTATAGTAGACAGCCATATCAGGCTTCCATCAGCAAGAACTTCCCAGCATCCACAATAATGTCCAGGTTTTGGTGTCTGTATATGGGATGGATTCCCAGGTGGGGCAGTCTCTGGATGGCCTTTCCTTCAGTCTCTGTTCCACACTTTGTCTCCATATTTCCTCCTATGAATATTTTGTTCCCTGTTCTAAAAAGCACTGAAGCATCCACATTTTGGTCTTCCTTCTTCTTAAGCTTCACATGGTCTGTGAATTGAATCTTGGTAGTCCAACTTTTGGGGTAATATCCACTTATCAGTGAGTACATACTGTGTGTGTTCTTTTGTGACTGAGTTACCTCACTCAGGGTGATACTTTCAAGTTCTATCCATTTGCCTGCGAATCTTGTGAAGTCATTGTTTTTAATAGCTAAGTAGTATTCCATTGTGTAAATGTACTGCATTTTCTGTATCAATTCCTCTGTTGAGGGACATCTGGGTTGTTTCCAGCTTCTAGCTATTATAAATGTAGCTGCAATGAACATAGTAGAGCATGTGCCCTTATTACATGTTGGAACATCTTCTGGGTGCCCAGGAGTTGTATTGCTGGGTCCTCCGGTAGTACTATGTCCAATTTTCTGAGGAACTGCCAGACTGACTTCCAGAGTGGTTGTACAGGCTTGCAATCCCACCAACAATTGAAGAGTACTCCTTTTTCTCCACATCCTCTCTAGCATCGCTGTCACCTGAGTTTTTCATCTTAGCTTACCTGACTTGTGTAAGGGTGTCTCCTGAGAGGCTCTGCCAGAGCCTGACAAAGACAGAGGTGGAAGCTTGCAACCAACCATTGGACTGAGCTCAGGGGGTCCCCGATGGAGGAGTTGGAGAAGGGACTGAAGGAGTTGAGGGGGTTTGCAGCCCCATGGAGGGAGTAACAGTGTCAATAGGCTAGACCCCCATCCCCCGGAGCTCCCAGGGACTGGACCACCAACCAAATGGAGCAACCCATGGTGCTGATCACATATGTGGTAGAGGATGGCCTTGTTGGACATCAGCAGGAGGAGAGGCCCTTGGGCCTGAGGGTGTTTGATGCCCCAGCGTAAGGGAATGCCAGTGCAGGAAGAGCAGAGTGGGTGGGTGGGGAGGTACCCTCATAGAGGCAGGGGGCAGGGGGTGAGATAGGGATCCCAAAGAAGAAACCTGGAAAGGGGAAAGTATTCGAAATATAAATAAAGAAATAATGTTTTATAATTTCCTTTCTTTATAATGCCTTTGGTTTAGTTACCAGTGAGCACCTCCTAAAAGGAAATCGGAATTTCCCCCTTCTCTTCAGAATTTTTTGAAGGCGTTTGAGGGGTGGGCAGAGTTACATCCTAGTCTTGCCAGTGTCCCCAACATTTTCTGTGGGATGACAGGAATGAGACCCTTTATCAAGGCACTGGGATGATGGGGAACCTTCTGGATTATCTTCAACTTTTGTTTTCCCACTGTAGAAACCATGAATCCAAGGCAATTCCCTGCCAAACTAGGGAAGACAGACAGCATCATGAACGCTATCCTTGCTCCATCCTTAATCATACATGGTCTCACACTGTGCTCGATGTGGGTGACTCAACCTCATCACCAACTCCAGGAATATGCATATTGTCACTTTTGCCTATGGATCGCTAGCTGGATTTCTGTGACGTGGAGATGGGGTGTACAGCTGAAGAACCTTCATTCCTCTGTCACATTCACACAATGCCTTTATTTATTAAGGAAAACATTGATTTAACAAACTTAAATATCCCTACTTTACTTACCTTACACACATTCTCCTATTGTAGAAAAAGAACAAACAAACAAAAAAACTCTACTATTCTCAAAATAGATACCACACTAAAATAAAACAAAACAAACCCCATATCCCCTGTCCTGATGCATGGGTTCTTAGGTCTATCCTTTTCTGCTGTAAATCCAATCTCAAGTGATTCTTTTCTGAAATCTTATCTTAGTTTCTCTGTCAAACCTTCTTTTTCATGCTTTGTTTTCCTTGATGTTAAAACTTCAATCTGTTTCCGTGAGTGTGTCTAGTTTTCTCCAACAACAACCAAGAATTGAAGAGCTAGTTCTTGGATATGTACTGAGCACACACCATACTGAAAACAACAACAACAACAACAACAACAACAACAAACCATTAAGTTATCAAGGTCATGAATCCAGTTAGAATTTTCTTTGTCAAGTTTAGGTAGAGTCTCCCACTGGTCTTTCTTTTGTTATTATAGTTGTTGTCAGAACTGTTTTTCTTAGCATCAACTTGGGCTCTAGTAACAAAAATACCATAGCTTAGAGGGCTCCAAATCCAGTTCTGGAGGCTGGAAGTTTGAGATCAGGGTGCCATTTTGGCTGGTTTCTGTGAGGGTCTTTTCCTGGTGATGGGCAGAGAGACAAAGCCCCAGCCCTCTGGTTTCTATTCTCATAAAGCCATTAATTCTATCCAAAGGATTCAGTCTCTTGGCTTTATCCAAACCTAATAATCTGGCACAAGCACCACCTTCAAGAAATGAATTATGAGAGTGCCGGGTCAGTCCGTAACATTCTTGGTTGAAAATACTAGATTTTCATGCAACTTTTCTACATAGATCTTAGGTCATGAAAAATTCATTTACCTTGAGTACTGGGAGAAGTGTACTTATTTTACAAGTGTTTTAGCTCAAGTGCTTCTTGTGGCTGAGTGCTTCGTTTATTTTAGGCTAAAGCTTTGGACAGAACAGAGGCCTGGGGCTGAGGAGCTGCTGAGAGGTGGGGGCACAGCCAGGCCCTGAGAGCTTGTCTCTTTGCTATCAGAGGCAACAAAGTGCTTCTCTCCGTCTTCCTGGGAGAAGATTTTGACACACACTTTTGAGGAGAAACAAAGTAAAATGAAACTCCTCATTTTACTGCTAAATATTTATAAACTCCTCTCCAGTCATCTGAAGCCTTATTTGTTTCACGCCGACTCTGTGCCATTGATCAATTTGGAAGAAGTGAAGTCTTTCCAAACACTTACAGGACGTGAACCTTTGTGGCTATTTAGATGGCGCACTTTGAGTGTGTAATGTGTCAGACATTCTTCAGTGGTGTAACAGACAGGAGTTTGAAATGGGATCAAGAATAAACTCAGATCCAATGCTGTAAAGTTCCCTCAACAGTGATGATTTGTCTCTCAGTTCCTCTAAATGAAAATTCTGATTCCCTCAGTCCCAGAGCACAGTGAGGTGGAATTTACATGAATGCGTACACGAAAGAGCAGGTAGGGAAACTACATGTGAACTACCAAACGAAAAAGGAGGTTCTGCAAACATCTTAATGTCCATGTTTTGAGTGTGTGACCAATTCACTGAGAGAGCTGCCATGTGAATTTCATTTACAGTATATGACTTCAAGGAACATTCCCGGGACACAGGACATTGAGGTTATGTGCAAAGGAGTCTCCTCCACCAGGAAAAGCCTTCCAGAAAGCCTTGCTTTCAGGATGTCTATATAACATTAATTCATATTAACAAGAATTATTTCTGGACACAGAGAGAGACAGCTTTCTTCACATCTACCTCCTGGTTTGTTGTGGTTTTACCTTTCCTCTTGAGCGAGTTATTGTGGAGAACGGTGCTCATTAGCAGCACAATAAAAATGTGCCATTCGTAAATAAAAATAACTCTTTGTAGTCCCATCGTGATTTTGATCAGTAGAGCTAGGAGCTTTCAC
This sequence comes from Mus pahari, assembly GCF_900095145.1. NCBI lineage: Eukaryota > Metazoa > Chordata > Mammalia > Rodentia > Muridae > Mus > Mus pahari. The sequence goes on along the minus strand of NC_034605.1, from coordinate 43,212,876 downwards.
GACTCATTAATTTTTGAAATACCTCTGCAAGATATAGAGGTGTCAAGAATGGCTACTCTCATTTTGTGAACAGAGAAACTGAGGTATTTTCGAGAAACTCCGCCAAGGTCACTCAGGGTTTGGCAGAATCAGGGTTATGACACATTAACCAGATAATTAGAGCAAAGATAAGCTGTGCTCAGCAGAAACCGATAGTGTCTGTGATGCAGGCAAGGAGCTGTGAGCAGCATCACTTGGAAATAAATGATCTTCATTTAGCTCTTATTCTGAATTATTTCTTCTATTTCATGTTGGAGAGCTGTCTTCACCTCCCTGTGAAGACTGTTTAAAAAACGGGGGAGGTGATCCTATCTCTTAAGTGCTTGCCCTATAAAACATGAGGAATTGAGAATGGATTCTCAGATGCACTGCAAGACAAACAGACAAACAAATAAACAAAAGGATGGGCCCAGCAGTGTGCATGTGCAACCGCAGTTCTGGAGAGGCAGAGATAGGCAGACCTCTGGCAATTATTGATCAGGCAGTTTACCTACATCAGTGAACACCATGGTCACTGAGAGAACTTGTCTCAAAAACTACAGTGGAGAGCAATGGAGGAAGAAGACATTGAAATGAACTTGGGGCGTCCACCTGCATGCACAAGTGCACACATCCTCACAGGGACACATGTATACATCACACACACACACACACACACAGAACACACCCCCAAATTATAAAAAAGATAAGTAAATAATTGTATATATTATATAATTATTTATAATTATACATATTTATAATATACAAAATATGTATAATAAATTATATAATATGTACAATATATAAATATGATATAATCATGTATAAGCATATGTTATTATAGAGTATATAAATTATATATATGCATACATATATATGTATAATTTGTTTAGTCATTTAGATGTAAGCACTCCACTATCAACTGCTTTTATAGGATATCACGATACAGACATACTCTACTCCAGTTATTATATGAATGAAAGTTAAGAACATAAACTCTTAATTTTCTCCAAAGGCCAACTTATTTCCAATTAAGTGATACATAGGACACAGTAAGTTGTGAATTGTTGTTTTGAAATACCTAAGTACGAGGATTTAGCATGCTCTCACGCAAAGACATGACGAATGTTCGAGGTGACTATGACACAACGTAAGGAACTGCAGATTCAGATCAGCAAGTTCCACCAATAATACGTTGGCTCAAAACTTTGAAGGAGACAGCAGATCACATCTGTCTGCCAAATGAGTCCCCAAGGAAGCAACTCATGAATTATTAGCATAAAGTTTTTTCTTCACATAATTACTCTATATGACTTTTCTGTGTTGTGAGCACCTAAAATTTCAAAGGCTTATGCCTTGGGGCCTCCTGTAAAGGGGAATGGTTTATAAGTACAGGGATTACCTAGTTTGTGTGAATAGGCAAGGGTGTACACACACACACACACACACACACACACACACACACACACACATCTCAAACACACAGCCCTCATATACATGCATACATATCACATACACAATCTACACATACAGAGATACATACCCCACACAATACACTCCACACAGAAAACACACATATATCACACTCACCCACCACACACATACATCACACACATACATACATCTCACACACGTACAGCCACACAGACAAGGAAATGGGCATTTTCTATCTGTGTTTCCACTTCCCAGTTCCTAATATGTAACCGTTTTCTTCATAGCAGCCCTTCAAGACTGCCTCCCTTGCTCTTCGGCTCGCTGTCTACCTCCGTGATGTCTACTTTGCTTCCTAGTACTTAATGCTTCTCATATCATCATCTTTGGGACTCCTCAGATGAAATCCATCAGTGTTGCTCTTTTCAAATATGTCCCATCACCCTCTCTTGGGACACCTGAGGTGCTAATTAAAGTGTATACTCCTGAGGACAGATACAGACAACATCTCATAATCACTGCCATGAGAACCTTAAAGTGTATAATTTAATGCAAACCCTTTAGGAAATTCATGTACACATTAAACTCAAGACTTTTTCCTATCTCATAATCATAGCTTACACTCTGCAGCCCTTACTGAGACCTGGATATTAAGTACTTGATGCATAATAACTTCTCCAGTGTTCAAAGAAACCTTTGACATGTTACGGCGTTATCAGGTTAAAAATCTCACCATGGACGTGTATATCACGATCAGCCATTTCACAGTGCAATCAGACAATGAAACATTCCTTAGCACTACAAAGAACTGAGGTTCTCAAAGCCACCTGATCCCATGAAGACCCAGAATGCTTCCCCCCNCCCCCCCCCCCGCCGAGACAGGGTTTCTCCGTGTAGCTCTGGATATCCTGGAACTCACTCTGTAGACCAGGCTGGCCTCGAACTCAGAAATCTGCCTGCCTCTGCCTCCCAAGTGCTGGGATTAAAGGCATGCGCCACTGCTGCCTGGCTTCCCCGAATGTTTCTTATTAAGTGAGAAATAGATATCAATCAGGAAAAGCTATGTTGTCGTGATTCCAACTGTTTGGCCTTCTAGAAAACAGTATTTATGGAGATGGTGGAAAGATCAACCGCTGTCAGTGTTTGAGGTTAAGGAGTGGGGAACAAGAGAGCAGAAAGGACTGTTTAAGACACTGTATGGCATTCTATCATCAGATACATTGATCTGAACCTGCAGACTATACACCACCCAGAGCAAACTTCATGTAAGCTATGGCCGTGGCATGATGCCTATGGATCTGTGTGAGGTCATCACTTCTTACTAATATGTGACACTGCTTGCAGGTGTTGACAGGGGAGGAGGCTGAGTGTGAGGCCCCTGTGGCAGGGCCAGCTTGGACGGTGTGGAATGCTTTTTATGAATCTTTCTTTCTTTCTTTCTTTCTTTCTTTCTTTCTTTCTTTCTTTCTTTCTTTCTTTCTTTCTTTCTTTCTTTCTTTCTTTCTTTCGGTTTTTCGAGACTAGCCCTGGCTGTCCTGAAACTCGCTTTGTAGACCAGGCTGGCCTCGAACTCAGAAATCCACTTGCCTCTGCCTCCCAAGTGCTGGGATTAAAGGTGTGCGCCACCACGCCCGGCTTTATGGATCTTTATTTTCTGCGCAGTTTCTCTGTCAACCTGAAGTTGCAATAAAATCAGTCACTAGGGAGCTGGGTGTGGTGACTAATCTCAACACCGGGGAGGCAGAGAAGGGAAGTGAACAGTTCACGGATGTGTCTGGCTGCGCAGTGAGTTCAAGGCCAGCCTGAAGCACATATGACCCCACCTGAATACAAAGACCCTCTGAAGTGAAAACAAACCAAACAAAAATAAAAACAAAAACCCAAACAGTAAGTTTTGTTTAAAAAAAAATAGTCAGTGCCAATTTTTATAGGGTGATAATGATTTTTGTATGAATGAAGAAAATGTCTTTTTGAGAGATAAACACTGAGATAATTAAGAGTGAAATATCAAATGTCTGTGGGTTAAGCTTTCTGCTTTGCATTATATGTATGTAGTGTAAACTATAAATATAAGTGTATATGAATATTTATATAGCAATAGCTAGCCATTATTAAATTCGGACAATAGCTATAGAGTAATTTCACTATGTAATTTTTTCCTACTTTTATATCTTATCATGCATTTATTCTTTTTGTTGGTGTTGCTGAGCTGGCAAGACTCTTGCCACTTCATCTTGCTTCAGGCTCCCTGATGCTGAGACCCCCGCCCTGCACTATCATGGTCTGTCAGCTTAGACCACACACACCAGGGCTTCCCACCCTGTGGAATAATCTAGTATGAAATGAGACAGTCCAGGGTGGGGGAGGGGAAGTGGGTCTGGGCACCCACATTTTTAAAAGAAGCACCAACATGCATCAAGAGCTGAAAATCACTCTTGTAGCTGTTCCATCCCCAGTATATGTATATGTATATGGTAATATGTATATGTATATGGTAATATGTATATGTATATGTATATGTATATGTATATGTATATGTATATGTATATGTATATGTATATGTATATGGTGGCCCAGGAGATGGCTCAGTGTAAAGGAACTTGCCTCGGAGCCCAATAACTTGAGTCTGATTTCCAGAACCCATATAGCAGAGGGAGAGAAGCCATCCCTTCAGATTGTCTTCTGGCCTCCATACACATACTATGGCATTTGTATTCCCCACTCCAGGCTTCCCCCAGTGCAGAGATAAAATAATGAACGGATTTTATTGCTGCCTGTAAATGCAGAAATAAAACTATTAGCCATTTTCTAAATATAGAGAAAGTGTTTCCATAGTGGTGCTGTCTTCCGGAGTCCAGAGACTCCTAGTCGCTCCCTCCTGTCCCCAACTTGGCGGGTGTGAGTGCTTGCTAGCTAGCTAGACCAGAGATCAAGTCCACTAACTTTGAGTTTTGGTGTATTGAGCATGAAGCCTGTGTCCAGCCTCTGGGTAGCATTTTTCAAGTTTCTTCTCACTTTTATAAACACACACAAGGTAGGCATGATGTGGCTATGTTTCAGATGAAGGAACAGAAGCTGAGATGTTCTTTGATTTTTCTCTTCACCAAGAATTCCTAGGTATCCCTTCCACCTCACCCGCCCCCAGTGGTCCCTGTGCCCACTCCTTGACCTGCGTGCACGCTGCCGGCTCATCTCTAGGAGGTCACACATGAGTGCTCATCTTCTATTCTCCGTGGCTTCTTTCATTGCTCATTGCTCTCCAACAGCACTGTTAAAACTCAAGTCTCATAATTGAGTTAATAGACTAAAAAAAAAAAAAAAAGTTAAACAACACACCACTCAAATTATTTTTTAAAAAGCAATTTTCTACTGTAGATTTAGAAGCCGACAGATCTATTTTAGCCCGCATAATTTCTGATTAACTAATTTAATCTCTCAGAAATTACATAAGCAAACCTGGAACAAGCCACCATCAATTTCTTGCCTTTGGATGTAACATAATATTTTCAAAAAATGAACCAAATAGAGTAATTAGCCCCCAGGCAGAGCAAATGACACAATGACACTAATAGCAATCTCCAAGCACACTTTTTTTTTTTGGTGGGAAGACTATACAGGAAAATGAAGCTGTGGCGGACCATGGGTTAAAGCCTTGTTTGTGCCCTATTAAGCAAAGCCTTGGTAAGCTAATGCCTAAACCAATGCCTTATAGGAGGGGCTAAGAAAGGAGGGAAAGCGGCAGCAGTCCTACTTCCCCTACTTCTGTGGAACCAATGCTCAGCTACACTACTCTCTACGGAGCTGTGGAGGGAGACTGGACTTTGAAGTTCTACAGTGAGTCCACCTCTGGTTTCTTTGAATTCCATTTTTTTTTTCTTTTGAGCAGGATAAAGTCACAAACAACTATCCTAACTGTAGTGGGTAGGGTAGAGATCTTCGTATTTTGACCAGAAGGCATAGTGATCCCTGGGCTGAAGACCCTGTGTGCAATGAGTGAGAAAGCCGAGTTTAGGGTCTGAAAGCTGTGATCAGCTCCAGATTAAAGGGGAACACTCACAAGTAAGCCGGACTTTGGTTAGAACATTCTCACAGAAGGCCACAGAAGGTTCTGTCCCATTACAGAAGTCTAGTGATTCTTTTCTACTAAAATATAGTAGTTTTAAAAAGATTGCCGGGAACCCTCCAGTTCCTGACACAGCCAGTGGGATTGGTGAGAATTTTCTTCTTTGAGTTAATTACATGTGTCGCAGGTACCACTAAACTCTTAAAGCATTGTAACACCTGAAACGCCCCAACTGGGCAGGATGTGTGGGCTTTGATTGGTCTGAAAGCAGACAGAGCAAGAGGCTACATTTCAAATAAACTGTCCTTCTAAGATGGTTTGGATGCGAATGGTTCCCAGCTGGTGCTTGGAGGAGCTGTGTAATTCCTGTGGAGAAGGAGCTTCAACTTTGCCTCTTTCACCAGAAAGCAGACTGCTGGGTTATAAAAGCCTCCACCAAACTCCTGTTGGAAGTTTAATCTGCTCTGTCAGATATTGACTATTGGGACACTCCTTCTAACCATGGTGTCTGTGGGTGGGACCTTAGGGAAGGAATTCAGGTTAGAGGGTGTGACCTTGGTTCAAAGGGCCCCAGCTTTGTGTGTGTGTGTGTGTGTGTGTGTGTGTGTGTGTGTGTGTGTGTGATCACGCACACGTGGGTGCTCACACCAGTGCTTGGTATGTGAAGGATAACAAGGATAACAGGAGTCTTACTCTGTGAAGCCTTGCCTTAGTGTCTGAGACAGGGGTCTCTCATTAAACCCAGAGGGCAACACTTTGTCTGGGTTACCTAGTTAGCAAGACTGGATTACCTAGTTAGCAAGACGTGGGACTCCTCCAGAGAGTCTCCACCTGCCAGTGTTGAGTTTGTAGATGTGAGCTGACTGACACGCCTGGTGTTTTGATGTGAGTGTTGGGATCTGAAGCTAGGTCCTTATGCTTGTGTAGTGAGCACTTGAAGCAGTCATAGAACTGTGGGTTTGTAGGAAGAGCTGAGGTGTAAGATAGGAGATGTTCTGTCTTTCCAAATGATGTCCTGTGCTGCAGGGACTCCTTGTCACCGCCACAAAGAAGCAGCTTACCAGATGCAGCTACCTAATCTTAAACTTCCAAAACTTCGGAATCACAAACCAGATACACGTTGGCTCTTTACAAACCATTCAATTTGAGGTACTCAGTTACAGTGACGGTAAACGTACAACACAGACCCCTGCACTGCGAATACTTCTCTGTTTCAATGATTCTCTCTCTAGGAAAGTACCTCACACAGCCATCTTACATAAAATGAAGTGTTAGTCTGAACAGCTGTGTGCGTGAAAAGGCTACGGAAGAGGTAGGTGGTGCCTAACAGATGGCCTTGTGGGAAGCCAGTCTAACTTACACCGTGGTTAGGAATCACAGGAGGAGAATCTCCTAGATTAGGAAGCACAGCTCTGGGTTTGTCTGTGATGTCATTGCCAGAGAGAATTCACTACATGGGAAGACCTGTACACCCCAAATATGGATGCACCATCCTCTGGACAAGGGGTGGGGTGAAATAAGAGGAATAAAAAGGGATCATGGGAAATTTCTCTAGGCTGCCCAGTTGTCATGATGTGAGCTGTTCTGCCTGCCACATCTTTCCATGGTAGAGTGAAACAATGAACCAGTGAACGTCTGACTAACATATTATATAAAACACTGTCTATAACTCACATGTGATTTCAACCCAAGGCGCTCATTACATTGTTAAACATTCATAGAGCAAACGCAAAACAAAAATCAGAGCCCTTAATCCTTCCTTGTTCTGCCCCAACACTCTCCCTGCTGTTCAGATTGCCCCTCTCCTGCTTTTAACCCTCTTGTCCAGTTATTCTTTCTGCCCCCACCCCTTGTTTATACAATTCTTAGGTTCAAAATGCCCCCCCCCAAATGACAATGCTAATGGCAGAATTGTTATTGAGTAGGCAGAAGCCTAGATTCAGCATTCCTGAGGAATTTCTAAAGGCCAGTTTCTGTTTACCCAGCACCTCCATTAATCTGCCCCAAAGACCAACTACCTATGGCAAGGGCATCTAGCTCCCTCTTAATCAAACAGCCTGCACCAGTTGAACACCCTCAGCTGGCTGTCCTATACAATCGGCCTGCTAGTCTGCCATTTTGCTTCTCTCTGCCTCCTTCCCCTGAGAGACTGACTTGGCAGTTTGAGCTCCAATAAACCTTTCTTTCTACCCACAGAGTGGTCTGGTTTGGTAGTTTCCCTTGGCTTCAATCTACTAGTTGTTCTTTTGTATTTAATTAATTTCCACACTTATTTTAATGATTGCCTTTTTTTTGTGACACTCCATAGCTATGGAATGGTCCCCTCACCTCAAGTTTAGTAGGGGTGTTGAGGCTGGTGGTCCTACATATGTATTCTCAGAGTGGATAGCAAAGCTTACACTCAGATGATCAGACTCTGGAAGAGGAGGTCAGCCCTCACAAAAGAAGGGAGAGGCTGGCCTTTCCAACTAGCTTATTGCCCCTGGGATAGAAAGGGAGAGGAAGGAGAAAGTTTGGGAAGCTGTCTGGAGGAGTGACTTTACAATAAGCTGGGAACATGCTTGCTTAGCATGCATGAGGCCATAGGACACATCCCAGTTGCTAGATTTCATTACTTGTCCTGTCCTTATTTCAGGATCAGTTTTCTCATGCCCCTTTTAATATCAACGTAGAAATATATGTCACAACTTTACCTCCTCTCATCTCCAGTGTAGATGCCAAAAGCTGTCATTTATAATTACTTCCATGCTATGTGTTACTAACTCTAGACATATTATGTCTTAATTATCATTTAGGTCAATATACTTTTACTTTCCCCTTTGGACCACAGGATAAGTCCTATATATTTGGGACTTGCCAATGTTTTTTCTGAGAGAGAGAGAGAGAGAGAGAGAGAGAGAGAGAGAGAGAGAGAGAGAGAGAGAGACTCTTTAACTATGTGTATATTTTTAGTTTCTCTCTTTAGTAAAGTAAAATCTTTTCTGTATTTTGCCGCCTAATCATATGTGCATGTGCTTCCAAGCATGATCAGTGTGAAATGTCTCTGGTCTGGTTGAGCTGGGTGCTATAAGAAAGCAGGCTGAGCAAACCATGATGAGCAACCCAGTGAGCAGCGCCCTCTCTGGTCTCTGCATCAGTTTCTGCCTCCAGATTATTGCCTTGTTTGAGTCCCTGTGCTGACTTTCTTCAGTGGTGAACAGTGATCCAGGAGCGTAAGCTGAATAAACCCTTTACTCCACAACTTACTCTGGCCATGGTGTTTTGTCACATTAGTAGTTAACACTAGGTCAGACACAGAATATGGGTTCCTGAAGGTCGTCCCTGTTCCAGAAGGGAGCCCAAGACCTCACTCTTCAAAGCAAAGTCTTCCCAATGGGGTAAAACTTTCGGGCATGCCTGAAATTCTGATGTGAGCCTAAATTTCGATAGAAATCCCAGTAAGTTAGAGGAGCCAGGCCTATGGATGTCTTTGCCTTGCTGAGCTTCAGTATTTCTTTGGTGCAGTCTTTCCATGATTTGTTTATTCCTCTCTCTTGGAATTAAAATGTTCATACTGTTACTGTATATTGGAAATTTATAAGGTAAC
>NC_034605.1:43194720-43203593 GCF_900095145.1 Mus pahari | reverse complement strand
CACACACACACACACACACACACACACGCCACAATGCTTGCATGTGTGCAAGTCAGAGAACAACTTGCCAGAGTCAGGTATCTTCCTCCACCTTGTGGGTTCTAGGGATTGAACTCTGGTTGACAGACCTGGTGGTAAACACCTTTATCTGTTGATCTATTTACCTTACCACCCAGAGGCTTAGAAACTCTTAAAAATGGGGTCGGTACCATGTTTATGGTTATAAATTAGCTAGAGTCCTTCGGGTACAGAGATGGGACGTTGTAGTTTTGAGTGTTAAATGTCTCTTACAGGCCCATGTGTTAGATTTGTCCCTGGATGGTGGTGCTATTTGGAGGGAAATGTGAGGATATGGGGAAAGACATAAGTTACTGGGTATGTGCCTCTGTAGGTTTATTTGGTCTAGGTGGTCCCTTCCCCTAGTTATGCTTTCTGGCCCAGTGGAATAAGCTGTTCTACCCCAATCATGATGGGTTTGAACCTTTAGAACTATGAATATGTCTCTCGTCTTTTAAGATTATTCTGTCAGGTACTGGGTCACATCATTAATAAGTTCTTACTAACACATCCTTGAAACTAGCATCTTGAACATTGGCATCAAATTGTATCATGTCTTCATCAAGTCAACCATTCAACCCCCATCATTCACCTGACATGCCTAACCCTCATTCCTTACCCCCAGCACCTCTGTGTGCCTCTTTCTGCACTATCTTTTTTGTCCACCTCTCTGTGGTATAATCAGTCTACCCATTTGCTGCTACAGTCTGTGTGTCTAAAAGATGCTCTTGATAATTTTATCTATCAGCTGTCTATTGTTTGTCTATCATTTGATAATCTATCTATCTATCTATCTATCTATCTATCTATCTATCTATCTATCTATCTACCTATCTATCATTTATCCATCTGTCATCTATCTATGAAGCACTCCAAGTAATTACTGGCTTTAGGATTTGTGTTAAAATTTTAAAGATTACAGGTATCTTTTTTTGTGTGTGTATGTGTAGGAATTACCACAGATACAGGTGGATATTGGAAAAAATATGTAAGTCAGACAGCTCCTGGGAACTGGTTTTCTTCTTCTTCCATATGGGTTCTGGGGGTTGAACCCAGGACATTAGAGGTGCCTTTACCTGATCTGATGAGCCATCTTGCCAACTTCAACTAAACACACACACACACACACACACACACACACACACACACACACACACACACACACCATTGAGAATTTCATGCAGAGAATTTTGATAAGGTCACAAGGGCAACTGAACAGTTATATCACTGTTTCTTGGTAGTTATCCAGAACATCTGGATTTTTAAAACAAACAAACAAACAAACAAATGTTTTATTGACTCTGTGATTTTCACATCATGCACCCCAGTTCTGCTGATCTCCCCATCCCTTCATATCCACACTTCCCCTTTGCAACACTCCCCCCAAATAAAAATACACAAGCAGACAGACAACAAAAACCAAAGCATAGAAAACATCTCATCGTGGAAGCTGCAGTGTGTCACAGTGTGTCACAGTGTGTCACAGTGTGTCACAGTGTGTCATCGTGTGTCCTACAGCATACCCCTCTGTCCACACATCTTCACTTGCAATTGTTCATTGCAGTCGTTGGTCTGCATCGAGATCTTTGGCCTATGTGACATCATCAATACTAGATCCTTATCAGGACTCCTCCCAATAACCTGTTGTTGCCCTGTATCATGGAAATCCATAACGGCAGGGGAGGAATGATGGGGTTATGGGGGATTAGTGGGTACATCACCTCCATGCTGGTGCCACTCCATGGCAGATGAGTGGCAAGGTCAGTTCTCCCACACTCACACCTTTAGGGCTGGCTTACCCCACAGCCTTGCCACCAGAGGCCAGCTCCACTGTGCTCTCTGTGTGAGGCACAGGGCCTGCTCACTGCAATTCTTCCATCTGTAAGAGGTGGGGCCAGCTCTCCAGAGTGCCACAGCCATTTAAGGGGGAATAATTGTGCATAGCCCCTGAACATTCATGTGGTCCCTCTACAGCTGCCCCACCAGGGATGTCCCCATGTTCTCTAGTGGAAATGGGAACCACTGACATCAATATCCACCCCTGCTGTTGCATATCAATAGACTCAGACATTGTCCTCAATGGCAGCTCAGGCTGGGACCTTGCCATGGCCCCAGACTACAGGACTGGCCACTCACAACATGTTACTCCTCTCCACCATGGAGTCTCCAGTTCCATCTCTCTTCATAATGCTCAAGCTGCTCCACTTCTCTTTCTTCCCCACTTGACCACTACATATTCACACATTGGGGTGGCTCCCACTGCAAGCTAGCCACACAGCTGGCAGGCCTGTGGTGACATCTTTCATCCATGCATGGTAGTCCATAAGTCTATCTTCCTCCTCCCGTGCTACACTTCCTGGAGTTGATTTGATCTTTATGAGTCTCAGCCATAAAACATCTTTGGCCACCGAGCCAGGCATCAAGCTAGGATGAACAAAGGCCTGCCGTCTGCTCTGCCCCTGCCTAATATAAGAGCAACACCACCAATAAGGTGACTCTGCCCGTTGCCAGGTATGGCACTTACGGCTTTTACTTCAGAATGCTCTGCTCTAAATGGGACATCACATTCCCCTTTCCAAGGCTCAGGGATCATTCAGTGGTTTTGGTTTTTGTTTGTTTGATGGATTGTTTTGCTTGCTTTTGTTGTTGTTGTTTTAATGAAGCATATATTCACATAGATTAATGTTAGTTTCTGTGTGGTCCATTTTCCTGGATGAGTGTGAGAACTCCATTTTTTCCCTCCATCATCCCTGTACAATAACCTGGCAAAGCAGGGATGTTCTAGGCTTGGTTTCTGAAGAGGAGGGACTTCTATTTAGGAAATGACTCTCAAAAGTTTACCCCCAATAAGAATGCAGTTTAACTAGAAAACAAAACAAAACAAAACACACGAGAAAAGCTTTTGGAAATCATCTTTTGTTTTATCCTTAGGTTAAACAACTGAAGACAGTTCACTTTATTGTTTTAAAAAGTACAAGCAGGCAGATGAACTCTTTGGCCACATTGATAAAAACACAAGAATTATTTATATCCACCAAGTTATAAACTAGTGCTCTTTCATGGGAATCAAATGTTCCAATTGTGTACTCCTGATTAACTTCTCACTGGCTCCAAATTTGTATAGAAATGGAAACAGGACTTGGGTTTGCTCATAATGGCCAGGAAGACAAGTTTGGTGAGCTGTCTTAAAGTGCTTTAAGTAATTTGAAGATCTATATGAAAGGAAGTTATTTTGATATTTTCATGATTAGATCATCACTATGGGCTGTACTCACTTGTCCCCTGTGGAAGCTATTTGTATGTTTAAGGTGTCACATACAGGAGAGTACACTGACTCTGGGGACTTAGAGAATTTGGACTCCAGTTGCACTGATGTGTGACATGGGAGAAGCTGATTTCTCTGAAATCTGTCACTAGGGTTGGTGAGATATTCAAATGAAATCAAAATAATCAGAGAAATAACTCAAGTAAAGACTTCAAGGAGTCTTAGATCATTGCAAACATATGATGAAGATTATTCTGGGAAGCAAAATATCCCAGCTTCTCTGAATGAGTGGCTGAAGATCCGATGAACAGTTGAGGGGCCAATTGTTGCTTAAGAAAATATAAATCCCACAGAGGGAAGAACATTTTTTTCTCTTTCTCTTTCTCTTTCTCTTTCTCTTTCTCTTTCTCTTTCTCTTTCTCTTTCTCTTTCTCTTTCTCTTTCTCTTTCTCTTTCTCTTTCTCTTCCTCTTCCTCTTCCTCTTCCTCTTCCTCTTCCTCTTCCTCCTTCTCTTCTCTTCTCCTTCTTTCTTTCTTTCTTTCTTTCTTTCTTTCTTTCTTTCTTTCTTTCTTTCTTTCTTTCTTTCTTTCTTTCTTTCTTTCTTTCTTTCTTTCATAGGCTATAGATTCCTGTGGTTTCAATGAGAGTTTATTGCCCAAGCAGTTTGTCACTCCTCAAACTCTGAACATAGCCCAGAATAGACAAGTGTCCTACTTTGATGGTATGCTTTGTAAGTTCTGTACATAGTTGGGAAGACTTCAATCACTCATTATTTCTTTCACAACTTTTCTCACTTCAGTGGGTGAAAATACATAGGAATTTAAAATATTGTTGTTAAAACAAAGAAACAGGATCACCCAGTATTAGCAGGGAATTACAGCTGATGACAGTGATACGTAATTAAATTAGACGTGGATATTTATTATTTACCAAATGTGATGAGCTACTTGAGTGCTTTATATCTTAATGGATTCATTACTCATGCTATAATATGGATAATGTCCCCTCATAGTGAGGATAGCCACTTCAATGATGATGGTGTTAAATCACTCGCCTAAGACCCTACAAGGAGCAATTCAAACCACACAAGTAAGCAATATACCTAGCCTCAGGGAATCCCCAGGAAGCAGGTGAGAAAACACATATCTATTCCCCATGAAATAAGTTCATGTCGAGCGGTAGCAGAACAATAGGATGTCTGATAAATTTAAAACTCTGCCTAATGAAAACTTCAGTAGCTTAACCAATGAAGGTTTATATAGCAGAGAACCCTGGTGAATATTAATGTGTTGTTCCAGCTTCATTTCCAATAGCCCTAAAATACAGTTTATATTTACCTCCAGGTTCCGGGTTATAGTCCATCATAGCTAGGAAGTCAAGGGGCAGGGACGACATGAAGCTACTGGTCTGGTCACATCCAGTCAAAAGCAGAGTACGTGTGCATACACACTTCCAGGGTGCAGCTGACTCTCCCTTTCCACTTGGCCCAGCTCATGAAATGGTCCCACCCACAATTCAGGATGGGTCTTCCCATCTCATTTGCCCTAAAAAAGAAAATCCCTCAAAGGTCGATCTCATTCCCACATTTCAAACCAATCTAGACAATTCCACAGGAGACTCCCTTGGCAGGTGATTCGGGTTGTGTCAAATTGACAATTAAACCTAATCAACACTAACAATGGGTGTTGAAAAAAGATGATCATTAAATTCAATTAGTTGTTCCAAAAAATACAAACACAGACATTCTACTTTCTATGTTTCTGTGGATCTAGGTCCAATGGGTTTATCACACTGAAAAATTAGGCTAAAGGAATGCATTTGGTGCAGTTAATATACTAGTTTTTTGTTTTTAATACACCTCAATAGAGATTAGATATGTGCTGTACCCAAGGCATAAAGCTTAAGGAAATGTGACAGTTGATGGAGTAGCAGACTGCACCCAGCAAGTCAATTATTTGCTATTTATGATTATACTACTGACTCAGTATAAGTTAGTGTAAACCATGCTCTGTACCTGTTAGGTGAGTTAGTGCAAAGGGCCTTCTATATCTAGTGAGGTACAGCATTGCTTGGTGGGCAAGCAGCTTATAAACTATGTCTACGCTAACAGCGAAGCTACCCAGTGTCAGCCAACCACAGTGGCTGCTACATCAGCCTATCAAGATAGCTGATTTCAATCAATCCCAGACTGAAGGGTGTCAGATTATTCTCCAATAAGGCAAATGCCAGATATCACCAGTCGGGCACTCTAGAAATTTCTATTCTCTCTCTGAAGTGTCTGCCCTGTCACCCCTTTTGCCTGGGATTGCTTGGCTACTCCAGGTACTTCCTGCGAATTTTAAAGGTTTTTTTTTTTTTTTTTTTTTTCTAGATGTGTGAAGAATGTCATGAGAGTTTTGATGGGAAATGTGTTGAATCCATAGATGGCCTTCAGAATATGGCTGAGTTTACGGTATTAATTTTGCAAGTCTCTGAACTTGAAATGTCTCTCCATGTTTCTAGGTCTTTAATCTCTCCCTTTCGATAGCTCTTAAAGCTTTGGTTGCATAGGTAAGGTTCATCTTCTTGGTTAGATTTATTCCTAACCTTTTTTTTTTTTAAGTTTATTGTGAATGGGCTACTGATTTTTTTTTCTTTGCTTTGAATGCATATTCTGTTATGTTGCTGATAGTATTTGTCATATTTAATTGTTTTCTGGTGGACTTTTTAGAGGGTTTATTTATTATTAAAATCACTTTCTTTTTATGTAATGTATGGGCTGTATCTGTGGAGACCAGATGAGGTTATCAGATCCCTGCGGTTGGAGGTACAGGCAGTGTGAATTGCCGAATGTGGGTACTGGAATTTGAACTCCATAAACACAGCAAATCATCTCTCCAGCCCCACATCTGCGGAACATTTCAATTAAAAAACATCTTCTAAAGGAGGATATGCTGACTTTTCCCATTTGTACACCTTTTCCTTCTTTCTCTTGCCCTCTCACCTACTGCTTCACAGGCTGTGATGGGTTAAGAGTAGCCAATCTCAGTGACCAGATCTCAGCCACCAGACCTCAGTCTAAATTTCGAGGAGAAAAGCTTTCACTTTCCCCCATTGAGTGTACTACTGACCCAAATTGTGTCACGGACAGCTGTGATGCACGTGATGCACGTGATGCACGTGATGCACGTGATGCACGTGATGCACGTGATGCACGTGATGCATGCATACATACATGTTACACCGAGATGGTCTTCTTGTCGTCTTAGTATCTTCAGGGATTTTATCGTGTTAAAAAAAGAAAAAAAGAAGAAGCAGCTTCTCAAAGACCTTTTCTCCACCCATTTACCATCACTTTGTGATTTCTAACACCGAGCTTAGGAGTTGTGTTAAATTTCTCAGTTGGCAGCTGTGGAATTACCTTTGTGTTCCTGGTGATTGCGTGTGATCTTCTAAATGTGTTGTTCAGCTCTCTTTACAGGGTCTTAGTTGAGAACGCTCCATCTGTGCTCACCATAGAGAGCAGTCTAAGGGTTTTTGTGGTTGCGTCTTTGGTTTGGACATCGGGATAGTACTGGCATTGTAGACTGTGCTTCCTACTGTTCTCAACCCCCTATCCCCCATTTGCAGAATAACTTGAAGAGCATGGGTGTCATTCTCTGAAAGTATGATGGAATCCAGCAGGGTTTCTGTCCCAGCTTGACCTTTCCTTTCTTGGGAGACTGTCCCTGCTTCAACCTTGGTGTGCGCTATGCATCTTTTAGAAATTATTTGCACCTGACGGAATTAACTTTGTAGTTTATACGTATCTTCTTCTTTGGGATTTTCCAGCTTAGTGGATCATGGGTTTTCAGAATACTTCCTAATGACCCTCTAGATTTCATTTATAGCCATTCTAAGGTTCCATTCTTCATATTTAATGTCATTGTTTTGTGTCTTTTCCCATTGGTTGATGTAGTAAAGGGTTTATCCCTTTTCGTCTTCTTTTTGGGGTCTTTGAACCCCTTTGTTCCCTGATTCTTCATATTACTCTTTTATTCCCCATTTCACTAATTTCTCCTCCATTCCTCCTTGTTTGCTTTTCATCTTCTGACTTGTTGCTTTTTATTATTTTTCTAAGGTTCATAATTAGCTGAGATTAAATGTCTCCCAGGTTTTGATTTTTGATTAGTCATTGGAGATTTTCTGTTGTTTTTATATCCCCCATGACAGCTTGAACCCATCTTATAATCACCTTGGCTGTGTAGCATTTTAATGTTCTGATCACTTGTGATTTCCTTTTCTTTTTATTCTGGGAAATTTTTGTGTCCCCTCTCTGGTTTCTTCAACAACCCAGTGTTCATGAAGGGTTTATTCAGCTCTCAAGCTTTTATATGGTTTGATATTTTCCTTGCTATTGATTTCTCATTTTATTCCACTGAAACTTGATGGGCTATGAGAGTTATTCTGATTCATTTGTAGTTGCTAAGACCTGCTTTCTGGTTCAAAAGATGCTGCCTTTTGGGGAGCATTTCTTGGGCTGCTGAGAAGGGGGTTAGTTCCACAGCGGTTGAATAGAATACTCAGCAGAATGTAGATGTTTAAGAAGTCCTCCTGTACTATGTTGCTATTGCGTGTGAAGTTCCTTTATTGAATTTTCATCTGTATGATCCCCCTCTTAATGAGAGAGTGGGGTGAAGCCATTACTTATTTATATGGCCCCTTCTTTTCCTTTATGTCCAGTAGTACTTGTTTTGTGAAATTAGGAGCCCTAATATTCAGTGCGCAATAGTCATAATTGTTATACCTTCTGGATAGATTGTTTTGTTTAGTCATGTATAGTAGCCTTCCTTATAACTTCTGGCTAATTCTAGCTTGAACTCTGTTTTATCAGATGTATGTGTAACTTATTTAGGGGCTTCATTTGCTCACTCCTCTCGCCCTCCCTCCCTCTCTCCCTCTCTCCCTCCCTCCCTCCTTCCCTCCTTCCCTCCCTCCTTCCTCCCTTTCTCCTTCCTTCCTCCCCTCCCTTCTTCTCTTCTTTGTCTGTCTTTTCTTTCTTCCTTAAAAAAAAAATCAAGTCTATCTCCTATTCCTGCTCCTTCAATTCCTCCCTCATTATCACCCCCAACACTGCATACTACAAGGGTCTCACTACGTGTCCCTAGCCGGCCTGGAAACTTACTAAGAACAGTCTGGCCTAGCACTCACAGCCATCTGACTGCCTCTGCAACTCCAGTGTGAGTGCTGGGCTTAGTAGTGATTAGCATCATGCCAGTGAATTTCACGTTTCAAAGTTTCTTAATGATGAGTACCTCTAAACAATAAATAGCTAGATCTTGTTTTTAAGGCAATCAGCTTCTCTGCCTCTATCAGTTGGAGAGTTAATCACTTTTCAAGTCATTAATAAGAGGGGATTGCTGGTTCCTGTAAGTTTTGGTTGTTTTTTTTCTAATTAGTTAAATTGCTTTCTTCTTCCTTCTTCTTCCTTCTTCCTTTCTTCTTCTTCTTCTTCTTCTTCTTCTTCTTCTTCTTCTTCTTCTTCTTCTTCTTCTTCTTCTTCTTCTTCTTCTTCTTCTTCTTCTTCTTCTTC
>NC_034605.1:43081585-43194663 GCF_900095145.1 Mus pahari | reverse complement strand
CTCCTGCTCCTCATCCTGCTCCTCCTCCTCTTCCTCCTCACCATTCTCATCCTCTCTTAATCATGTCCTAGAGATTTTGGAAGCTACAGCTATGGTTAAGTATTTTTCTTTATTGATATATAAATGTTACATATAAGAATCAGTTCTTAATAATGCCAATATTCACTATGCAAATGCTAACAAGGCATCTCTAATGGGCGATTTCTGGGACTACCAGGTAACACACCTTAGACTTAAACTACTTATAAATATTCTCCATGCATCTTCATTCTTATTTCTCTTTGATTTAATCATTCCTTATTTGGTTTCTCAATTATATCTCCCATCACTTCATCTCATAATGTGGATAATTCAATCCTTCTTAGAAGGGGGAACAAAACACCCATGGAAGGAGTTACAGAGACAAAGTGTGGAAAGTGTGGAGCAGAGACTGAAGGAATGACCAGCCAGAGACAACCCTACCTGGGGATCCATCCCATACACAATCACCAAACCCAGACACTTTTGTCGATGCCAACAAGTGCTTGCTGGTAGGAACCTGATATAGCTGTCTCCTGAGGGGCTCTGCCAGTGCCTGACAAATACAGAAGTGGATGCTCACAGCCATCCATTGGACTAAGCACAGGGTCCCCAATGGAGGAACTAGAGAAAGGACCCAAGGAGTTTAAGGGGTTTGCAGCCCCATAGGAGGAACAAAAATGTGAACTAACCAGTAACCCCAGTGCTCCCAGGGTCTAAACCACCAACCAAAGAGTACACATGGTGGGACTCATGGCTCCAGCTGCTTATGTAGCAGAGGATGGTCTAGTCGGTCATCAATGGGAGGAGAGGCCCTTGGCCCTGTGAAGGTTCTATGTCCCAGTGTAGGGGAATGCCAGGGCCAGGAAGCAGGAGTGGGTGGGTTGGTGAGCAAGGGAGGGTGGAGGGGATAGGGGGAGGTTCTCTGGAGTAGAAACCAGGAAAGAGGATAACATTTGAAATCTAAATAAAGAAAATATCTTATTTAAAAAAGAGAAAAAACAATAAAATATTCAGAACACTAAAAAATTAAAAATTAAAAAAATAGATAACAAAACAAAACTTGAAATATTTTCTCACAGCTGTTCACTGTACAGGTAAGGTTTTTTTGTTCTTTGTTTTTGTTTGTGGTTTGTTGTTGTTGTTGTTGTTGTACCTTAGGCACTCTACCATCAAACTATATCTTTCCAATCCCTAGGTAATTATTTTTCTAATGACTCATAATAGAACCCTGGAGTAAACTGGAAGTGAAAGTAACTAAGCAACTGACAAAGATTTGACCTGTTATGATGTGTGTCACCTCAGACAATGGTAGTGGATGCTTCTAATATTGACAGTTTGGAAATGAGGCAGAAGATATCACAGGCTACAGTGAGGCAGCCTTTCTCCACCCAAAATGAAACAGAAAGAAACACATGAAGTGTGCCAAATGCATGCCTAGGTTCTGAGCTGTCGGGTATTCCTTTGGTGGAGGGGTGGGGTGATGTGGGTGGGCGGGGGGGGCAACTGAGAACAGAGAATTGATGTCAGTACAGCCACGTTGGAGAAATACACAGGGGCAAGCAATATGACTGGAGCAAAGATGCTGAACTGCAGGGTGGGGCTCGGGATGACCAAGCTAGGTGACGTCCTGACTGTATGTGACATGGCGAATTGTTCTATCTTATTTCTAAAGATGTATTCCCAAAGGTTAAGGGAGAAATATCTACATTCCTCTGCCTAGTTTCCATTTCCTCTAACTGCTTCTACTGCGGGCCTGTGAAGAGGGTCCCTGTTGCTGCTTAATAAAAAAACTAATGGATATTTTCAGAGGAGGAGGAGGAGGAGTTAATGACTGGCTGTTAGTTTTATAAGAACGCATGCAGAGCAAATCCAAAAGGCTTATACTTTGTTACATAGAAGAACCCAACCCAAGTAACACCAACCTATTTAATAAAATTCATAGTCTTTTTATGAAATATTCAGTTTGTGTTCAGACTTCACCAATTGTCCCTTAAATATGCTTTAACACATGCTTGTTTAGTAGGGCCCAAACAGAAACGGGTACTGCAGTTGTTCTTCTGTCCAGCAAGCCTGACACAGCGATAGGATTAGCTGTGCTGCAGACATCCTAGAGACACACTTGACTATACTTCCTCCTGGAAGCAATTATTCATCTTTGAATATTTCATTTGTTTTCCCCGATACTGTGTCTATAAAAAAGACAGGATGTGTGGAGAAACAGTTCGGATGACATTAGGTCATTGGTAGTTACATTATTTAGTTGAAAGGCAGAAAGCATGACTTTATGTTTAACATTAGAAACATATTTTCTCCCTTTGGGCCCTAAGGTATGTCCCACAAAGCAGCTGTTTTTTTTAAATAGCTTAAAGATTTAATAAATCCGGGAAGCCTGCCAGGAATGCAGGTTTTCATGAACTAATAATGTAATATGCTCATCAATCCTTAGGTTTCACACCTCTCTGTGCCACCTGAAGTTATTATTTCTGCATCTGATTTTACATTTCTGAGAATTGTATTACAAATTATGTATTCTCCTGATCTATGTCTTATTGCATATTCCCGGATGTACTGATAGGGCACTGTTGTAATTAGAACATTGTTTGACTGAGATGCCAAATATTTATGTGCAGAGTGCTGGGTCCCTGGGGTCTGATGATGGCAAAATCACTGAGGTAGGAAACTGCTTAGGAGGCAATTGGAACATGGGTACCACCCAAGGATGGGTGAATATTGTCCTCTGGTGTTGTAGCTCTCCTGGGACTAGGATAGAACTGAAAGAGTGGGTTGTTAGAAAACCAATCTGCCCAACTTTCGTGGACATTTCTGCCTGTGGATGCCACCCTTTCCCACTTTTCTGCCATGCAGTATAGTGAAGAGATTTTGGACTTTAGAGTTATAAAACTGAGTTAAACGCTTTCTTTATAAGCATCCCACATTTCGTGACAGCAGCACAAATCAGCAATAAAAAGAACTGGTTAGGGGATGAGGCCTTCATTAGTTCCAAGGAGAATGAAGTATGGTATGAAAAATGCAAATTAATGATAGTTTGTGTGGTATGAACTTACAGATAACATTTCTTTATATATTCTAGTTAATTAATTTGGAATTTTTTATGAGTTTCTCATTTTTTTTTAAAGAATAATCAAAATCAATACTAGGAAATTGAATTGTAATACTAGGAAATAACATTGTAGATGATATGTGCCAGGCAATGCCTGTCATGAAATAAGTCCCTTATGGAAGGCTTGTGTCTATGATTTATTTGTTTGTTTATCCATCCTTATCACATATTTTTTAAAATGATATTGATCCTATAAGGTTAATTCATCAATCTAAATTATCTTCTATGGGTTGTTAATTATATGGCACAAAACATATATGCAATAATTCGTTTTTCCTGTCAAAATGGTTGCATCAAGAAATGCCCAGAAGATAAGTACATCTCTGTGTATAGCTGTGAGGACATTTCTAGAGAAGACTAAGAGAACAAGACACACCTTGAATAGGAGTGGCGTCATCCCACAGGCTGGAAGCCTGGTTGGGATCCAAGAGGAAAAAGGAAAATGCCAGTTAATGCAAGCGAATGCACCCTCCCTCTCTGCTTCCTGGATGCTGTGAAGTGAGCTGCTCTGGGCTGACACAGCATCCCTGCCATAAACACAAGTCCCAGATATTGTAAGCGAAAATAAATATGTCTCCTCACTATGCATATGTTGTGTTATCACAGTAACAGAAAGTCTGCTTAGCCAAGAAAATTAGTACCAAACGTGCCATTACTGCTCTGAGAACTTCTGAAAACAATTCAAAAGGGATTTTGTGCAAAAAAAAAAAAAATCTGAAAAGTTTAGTGATGCAGGATAGGAAAGCTAGAGATGGCTACAATTTGAGCTTAATGAATAATTATGGTGGGAGCTCAGAAGACTAGAATGCTTATCAGACTAAAAGTAAAAACTGTGGTCTTCAGCTTTCAAATGGAGACAGTGGTGGGAGGACTTGTTTCGAAACTGTAACCAAGATCATTTGTATTAAATTATAGCAATTAAATTACCTATATTTTGTTCTTGCCTTGAGACATTCCAAGATGCTGTTGACCTTGGATTGAATACACAGTGAGAACACAGCCAGCCCAAACAGACCGTCCCTGCTCTGTCTGCTTTCTGGTTTCCACAGTGACGACTGCTCTGCTTTGCCCAACTCTGCCACTACGGATTGAAACCTCTTTATAAAATAAAACAAACAAACAAACAAATCACATCAAAGTTGGACAAGGCAACCCAACAGAAGGGAAAAGAGCCCAGGAGAAGGCACAAGAATCAGAGGCCCACTTGGTCACTCTTAGAAGTTCCTTCAAAATACTAACTGAAAGCCATAAACTATATGCAGAGAACCTGGCCCTGACCCTTTGCTCTCCGCTTGCTGCTCCAGTCTCTGTGAGTTCACATGAGCTTTTCTCCATTGACTTAGAGGGCCTTGTTCTGGTGTCTTCCATGCTCTCTTTCTCGTACACTCTGCCTCCTCTTCTGCAGAATCCCCTGAGCTCTGAGGGGAAAGATGTGATATAGATACCCCATTTATAGCTCGGTGTTGGAAGCCTTCCTCTCTCTGAGTAATGTCTGGCTGTGGGTCTCTGTCTCTGCTTCCATCTGCTTCAGGAGGAAGCTTCTCTGATGATGGCTAAATAAGCGACTGATCTATGAGCATAGCAGAGTTATATTAGTCACCTTATCACGATTTTTCAAGACTAATAGTATTTAAGCTTACTGTAGGTTTATGGGCTATCTAGTCACCCATGCAGTACTGGGTATGGGTTCCATCTCATGGAGCAGGCCTCAAGTCAAATCAGTTATTGATTGGTTACTCCCACAAACTTTAGACCACCACCGCCCTAGCATATTTTGTAGTTAGTACACAGTTGTGGATAAATGTTGTGGCTGACTTGGTGTTTTTGTTTCTTTTCTTTTCTTTTCTTTTCATTATTTTATTTATTTATTTATTTATTTATTTTTATTTTTTTGGTTTTTCAAGACAGGGTTTCTCTGTGTAGCCTGGCTGTCCTGTAACTCACTCTGTAGACCAGGCTGGCCTCGAACTCAGAAATCCACCTGCCTCTGCCTCCCAAGTGCTGGGATTAAAGGCATGCACCACCACGCCTGGCTTAGATATTTTCCTTATTTACATTTCAAATGTTATCCCCTTTCCTGGTTTCCCTTCTGAAAAACACCCTATCCCCTACCCTTTTCCCCTGCTCACCAATCCTCCCACTTCTGCTTCCTGGTCCTGGCATTCCCCTACACAGGGGCATAGAGCCTTCACAGGACCAAGAACCTCTCCTCCCATTGGTGACTGACTAGGACATCCTCTGCTACATATGCAGCTGGAGCCACGAGTCCCACCATGTGTATTCATTGGTTGGTGGTTTAGTCCCTGGGATCTCTGGAGGTACTGGTTAGTTCATATTGTTTTTCCTCCTAGGGTGCTGCAACTCCCTTCAACTCCTTGGGTACTTTCTCTAGCTCCTTCATTGGGGACCCTGTGCTCAGTCCAATGGATGGCTACGAGCATCCACTTCTGTATTTGTCAGGTACTGGCAGAGCCTCTCAGGAGACAGCTATATCAGGCTCCTGTCAGCAAGCACTTGTTGGCATCGACAATAGTGTCTGGGTTTGGTGATTGTATATGGGATGGATCCCCAAGTGAGGCAGTCTCTGGATGGTTATTCCTTCAGTCTCTTCTCCATACTTTGTCTCTGTAACTCCTTCCATGGGTATTTTGTTCCCCCTTTTAAGAAGGATAGAAGTATTCACACTTTGTTCTTCCTTCTTGAGTTTCATGTGGTTTGTGAATTGAATCTTGGGTATTCTGGGATAATATCCACGTATCAGTGAGTGCATACCATGTATGTTCTTTTGTGATTGGGTTGCCTTACTCAGTATGATATTGTCAAGTTCCATCCACTTGTCTAAGAATTTCATAAAGTCATTGGTTTTAATAGCTGAGTATTACTCCACTATGTAAATGTACCACGTTTTCTGTATCCATTCCTCTTTTGAGGGACATNTGGGTTCTTTCTAGCTCCTGGATATTATAAATAAGGCTGCAATGAACATAGTAGAGCATGCGCTCTTATTACATGTTGGAGCGTCTTCTGGGTATATGCCCAGGAGATTATAAGGCTGCAACGAATATAGTAGAGCATGTGTCCTTATTACATGTTGGAGCATCTTCTGGGTATATGCCAGGTATTTGTGGGTTCTCAGGTAGCATTATGTCCAATTTTCTGAGGAACCACCAAACTGATTTCCAGAGTAGTAGTACCAGCTTGTAATCCCATCAACAATGGAAGACTGTTCCTTTTTCTCCACAACCTCTCCAACATCTGCTGTCACCTGAGTTTTTGATCTTAGTCATTTTGACTGGTGTGAGGTGAAATCTCAGGGTTGTTTTGATTTGCATTTCTCTAATGACTAAGGACATTGAACATTTCTCTAGGTGCTTCTCAGCCATTCTGTATTCCTCAGTTGAGAATTCTTTGTTTAGCTCTATGCCCCATTTTTTAATAGGGTTAGTTGTTTTTCTGGAGACTAACTTTTTGAGTTCTTTGTATCTAGTGGATATTATAGTGAAAACTATTCTCAACAATAAAAAGAACTTCTGGTGGAATCACCATCCCTGGCCTCAAGCTGCAATAATGATAAAAACTGCATGGTACTGGTACAGTGACAGACAGGTAAGTCAATGGAATAAAATTGAAGACCCTGAAATGAACCCACATACCTATGGTCACTTGATCTTTGACAAAAGGGGTTAAAACCATCCAGTGGAAAAAGGACAGCATTTTCAACAAATGGTGCTGGCTCAACTGGCAGTTAACATGTAGAAGAATGCAAATTGATCCATTCTTATCTCCATGTGCAAAGCTCAAGTCCAAGTGGATCTAGGACCTCCATGTAAAATCAGATACACTGAAACTAATAGAAAAGAAAGTGGGGAAGAGCCTCAAGCACATGGACACAAGGGAAATTTTCCTGAACAGAACACCAATAGCTTATGCTGCTCTAAGTTCAAGAGTTAACCAATGGGACCTCATAAAATCGAAAAGCCTACTGTCAATAGGACAAGATGGCAACCAACAGATTGGGAAGAGATCTTTGTTTCTCTTCTGATAGTATGCAGAGTATGTTCCTGTAACAGAGACACTGAGATACTAGGGTAAAAGGCTTTATGTAGACACCAGCTCAACATCTCCGTGTTTATTGAGTTGTGTGGTTGTTGTATTCAGCAATGAGGCCTTGATGTCAGTTTGTGAAGATAAGCCTATTGCTTTGGCAATAGCCTGGAATGTTTGGAGATTTCCATAGATGCCCTTTGGCCAACAATTCAATTGGATGTAACCTGGTCCCTGTAGTAGAAGTTTCATTTGGTGTCAAGAGATGGTCTCCCCCATTATTTGGAGACTTCATTAGGGTCATCTTCATATATTTGAGTAAGTTTCTGCTTCACTAGGCTTCCATAACATCGGTTAGAAGCCCCCAATTCTATCTGTCTCTCTCCAAATTTTTTCTATTCACTCTATCTCCCCTCCTCACTTGATCTTTCTCTTCTGTCTCCTTTCTCCAAGACCACCCATAAAATCTTTCTATTTCCCACTCCCAGGGATAACCATGTGTCTACCCTAGTCTCTTCCGCTGTACCCAAACTCTCTGGGTCTGTGGATTGTAGTTTGGTTATCATTTACTTACTGGCTAATATCCACAAATAAGTGAACGCATACCATATTTATCTTTGTGGGTTTGGATTACCTCACTCAGAATGATTTCTTTCATTTTCCATCCATCTACCTGACCAGTTTATGATGTCATTTTTTAAACAACCAAATAATATGCTACTACATATAATACACTTTCTTTATCTCCTCTTCCTCTGAGGAACATTAGGTTGTTTCCAAATCCTTGCTATTATTAGTAGAGCAGCAATGAACATGGTTGAACAAGTATACTTGTAGTGGGATAAACAACCCTTTGGGTAAATGCCCAAGAGTAGTACAGCTAGATCTTAAGGTAGATAGATTCTCATCTTTCTGAAGAACTGCTACACTGATTTCCACAGTCGCTACACAAGTTTTCACTCCACCAGCAATAGATGAGTGTTCCCCTATTCCACATCTTCACCACCATGAGACGTCACTTGGGTTGTTGATCTTAGACATTCTGACAGGTGTAAGATAGACTCTCATTTTTTTCTTAGTATGGTTGTACACTTCAAATATAACCTAGAAAGCTAAAACCAAACAAAATGCAGCATTATTGACCTCAGTCCCAATGGATACATCTTAATACAATGTCTGCTCCTAAGGTTCAGGGATTACTGTTGTAGAGAGGGCAGAAAGATTGTAAGATCCAGAGGAACAGGAAATTTACTGTGAGATCTCGTCTCCTCAGAATGTCAGAAGCTACACTCATGAATGTATCTGCCTAAATATAGTGGAATGGGGATAATACCAATAAGCAAGCTATTGTGGATGGGAAAGTCCGGGAGGCTTCAGTCCAGCATAAAGAAGTACAAGGAACTAAGAAAGGCTGGGAGTGGGAGAATTAGTCTTATCCAGGAGAGCACACAGATTGCTTATTTAATACCAAGTATTAGCCATGAAAACATAATATAGATAGCATTATATATACTGAGCAGGTGCTACATATATATATATATATATATATATANTATATATATATATATATATATATATGTGTGTGTGTGTGTGTGTGTGTGTATGTGTGTAACAATCACTAATGAAAAAAAGAGGCCATGAATTTGAAAGTAAACAAGGAAGGGTATATGAGAAAGTTCAGAAGGAGAAAAGGGAAGGGAAAATGATCTAATTATATTATAATCTCAAAAGATAAAGTTTGAAGAGTGATATTTTTATTATTTATTATTTTTCATTATTTAAAACTTTAACTTTGTACTTTCATTTATGTCAATGACCAGAGAACAGTTATTTATTATGTACACATACAAATATAGACAGCATGAGTAAGAATAATACATATGCATGATTGATATATTAAGGTTTAATATGTCAACATTAATGGCAAGTACATACTTAAATATGCATAATTCTCCTGGGAAAAAATTAAAATGCTTAAATGACCAGAGAGAATATTTTAGGTAAAATTCATGGCATAACTCATATAAATATTTATATTATTTGAAGAAATTGAAGACAGTGAGTTCAAAGGACATTTTAATATTTAATAATTTAATTTTGTTACTGAGAACTTACAAATTGGATATATAGTATTTTAATGTAGAGTTCATTTGTTATGTAGTCTTTGGATATATATGGATTCATATGGACACACACACACATACACACACACACACATATATATACATATATATGCTTATATGTGATACTCAGTGTGATGGAAGTTTCTTCTAACAATTTATAAACTTCTGAATTTCTTATCATTTTTTTAAATGGATGTGTGTGTACTCTTCTTATTTTTGTTAACATTTATAGTGATTATATGAAATAGTGGATCCCATGATGACCGTTCCATGGACATCATTGAACATGTATCATCCATTGCTTCATCTCCCATGCAGGGGTATGGCTGAAAAGCAGTGTATAAGATTCCCTTCAGTCTCCAGTCTCAGGCAACCCTAGGGGTCTTAGACTGTATCACGCTTAGATTTCAGGTAATGGCTCTAATCAGGTGTTGGTTGTAACACTGGAATATGGTTCATCACAAGACCTGAATCTTCTCAGACCTTGAAGATGCACAGGGAACTTTAAGGAGAACCTGAGTGAGGGTCTGAATCATCTCAAGAAAAATGTGACAAGAATTCTTGTGGTCTTCATGGGCAAAGCCTTTCTGTGTGAGAAGCAGAACAAAATCTCACTGCAAAGTGGAGAAAATAAAATCCTTCTGAGGATGTGCCAAAGAGATTGGCAGCTAGCTGCCTGCTTCAATTCTCAGGAAAAGAGAGACTGTAGCTAGCAAACGGACAGTAGAGATAAGGAAATTCCAAACCCTAGGCCTGTTCATGCCACCTGGTAGATTCTTGCTGCTTCTGGTAGAAAAAAAAAAGTGATGCAACAGAGATAAAGTAGAAGCAGGAGTCAAATGAGTCAAGTCTTAAAGGCTGTGACACTCTCAGCCTCTTGTTCAGCAAACAACACCAAAATGGTTCTTGAATAAAGAATTAAGAGGGTCACTGTTGAAGCTTTTGTTAGTACTATGGAAGTATCAGAGCAAAGCCCCAGAGTATTGATTGTAGAGAGGGAAAGACACTCTTAAGGGATGAAGTGCTACCCAGTTCCTCTCAATCAAACAATACTAAGATTCCTGGGGGGTTGAACATTTCACACCCACTGTTATGGAAGTCTGAGTCACTCAAATGTCTCCCTTTTGCCAAAGGAACTAATTGTCAATAAATCCCACAGAAATCTCACAAAGCCAAGAAATTCTGATTCAAGTAAAAGGACCAAAGAGTCCTTCAGATGAGGCTATCTCAAGCTTCTTAGATTCACCAGTAGGAAGAGAGATGAGAAACTGAATGGCAAAGACATGGGATGTCCAAAAACCAAGCCAAACCAACAACGATGACGAAAAACCAAATGGACGTAATATCTGGGGGGGGGGGGGGGGCTGAGCTCATTAACACATGAAATTGATGTGTATTGAGAGGTGTAAAAAAGTCAGTGGATTAAAGGAACCAAAAAAGAAGGAAAATTCAAACTATGGAAACTGAAGTTTACTGGGCCTCAGGGACCAGTTCCCAGGTCTTGAGACTTCATCAGAGAGCATGCAGAACCTGCTGGTCTGGATGTCACAGCTCACCCCTGTATCTAGCACTCCCTCCCTCTCATAGTGTGTGCCCATGTGAGTTATTATTATATCTGTACAAATATTAACAGGCTTATTGTTCAGTGTAATTATTTCTCCTTTTACTTTGGAAATGGGTACATGACTAAAATACTATAGTATGTCTTGTGTTCTATATAGTTAGCCATATGTTCATGTCCATGTTGGAAAACCGTATAACACTATGTTGGGGAGAGTACGAGGTGTGAAAAAGAGAGAGAAAGGGGAAAGAAGGGGAGAGAGGATGGAATATACACATGGGATGTAATTCGATTGAGATTGGGATGAGGCTTGGCTAGTAAGAACTAAAAATAGACACTGGAATCTGTGTTAGCATCACCAACTGTTTTTCATCTTTGGAGATGCCATTTCTTATTCTCTGTGTCTTCCTTGGCAGCAATTATGCAAGTAAGAAAAGTCAGATTTCATAAAAATGCAGCCACCCTAGGTCAAACTGCATCATTCTTATTTGTCTTTGGGAACCATAACTTTGGGGGCTTGGCATGTGTGTTCTAGTTTTAGAGAGTCCAGCTGCTCCAAAGATAAACTTCAAGTGTGTGCTGAATAAATTGTATAAATTTTGCTTTCATCTTTCTCATCTTCCATGCAGGATTTGGAATTTGAAAGAAAAGGACTCAGCCAGGACATTCCCATGTCATGTTTAAAGAAGGAAAAAGCATTCAAGAAGTATGTTCCTTAATGTTAAGAGTTTGTGTACTGTAGTGTGTTTGTATGTGTGCATTTGTGTGTGTGTGTGTGTGTGTGTGTGTGTTGTCTTCCTATGAGTTAAGTATGGATGGTTTGCAGGTAATAGGCACCCCTAAATTGATTTAACTAGAGAACCAGGCTTTAGGGAACTATGTCCCCATATTATCCTGGGATAGATCATTATTCTTCATCTCTGAGATGTTGGTGGATGGGCCGTCTAGCCTTGCTGGTATAAGTGGGAACTGTGTTTGACTGACCTCTGCGAGAACATTCAGATTCTTGGACCAGGACAGGAACTTCTAAGGTTTGGACAAAGCGGTCACTTCACACCACCGTGCCCAGAAATGGTATGTGTTTGGAGTCAGTTTTCAGCTGGGATCGTCTCCTTTGGAGCATTAGTGTTTACCTGGTCTGTCCGTCTTTGAATAAGGCTGTCAGCGTATTTCAGCATCAGTTGCCTGTCAGTGAGGCAGGAATGATGACACCTGTTGGGTGTCCTGGGGGTTGACCGAGGTAAGAAGTAAAGTATGTCCGAGAGAGTTTCTCTGTGCTTGCTGAAAGCTCGAGGCTACATCATGCTGAGAACATCAGACATTCTCAGCAAGGATCAGTGTCATCTCCAGGGAACATTTGGCAACATCTAGTGACATTTTGATTATGGAAGCTGGCATTAGATAGATGTCTAAGAGTATTCAATGAGTGGAGGACGGGATTCATTAGTCATTCAGTGCACTGAGCAGCCTCCACAGCGAAGCATTGCCTGGTTACAAAGGGCAATGGTGCTGAAGCTGAGACGAGCACTGTGCATAGGTGCTGCCTCTTTACTACCACTTCCCTTAGCTTGTGTTCTGACTGCAAATAGAGTAAACACTAGAGTGGAGCCTGTCTCCCCATGAAGACCACGTAGTGTCTGAGATGCTAGCTGTGAACTTGGGATTATATATCATTAAGGTGTCATTTCTATGTTCAACTAGAGACTAGTAGAATGTAGAATAGCATCCCTTCCACACCCAACGTATCTAATGATAGGACTTTGTATTATGGAAATTGCCAGGGAAGTCTGTAAGACTTTACATGTGAGAGAGCTAATTCCAGGCTAACTTGAAACAGCCAAAATAGGAACTAACCTAAACAGCCAACAATAAGAGACCATTTATACAAGTTACGGCAGACAGAATTAAACACTAGAGATACCTAAAACTTTAAATGTAGCATATAGAAAAATATGCATACGATGAACAAAGTAGAAAATAGACGTTAGAAAATATTTATAACATCAGTTTCACTTTGTATTAAAGATGAATAATTTAGCTATAGAGTGATGGAGAAGCCAGGATTTTGCAGAGGTTATGTCTAGTCTGTATGTAGGCTGTGGGAAGGGTTTTGATGATGCACAATGGAGCACCTATACAACCAGACTTTTGTAACCACAGTGCTGTGCACACCTCATCACAGTCTCAACCAGCCTTAGATGGAAAGTATTAATAGGAGTCGGAATGATGGCTCAGTTAAAGAGCAGGTATGGCTTTTTCAGAGAAGGCTTAGCTTTAGTCCCCGTTAACCATATTGGGTAACTCAAAATCACCTGCATCCCAAGTTTTAACCTCAGGGGCTCTCAACTTTCTCTATACTGCAACCCTTTAATACAGTTCTTCATGTTATGGTGACCTCCCAACCGTGAAATTATCTTTATTGCTACTTTGTAACTGTAATTTTGGTAGTTATGAATTTTAAGGTAAATACCTGATATCTAAGATACCCCTCCCAACAGAATCACAACTTGTGAGTTGAGAACCACTGATTTAGGTGATCTGATATCCTCTTTGGGGCTCTTATATACATGTACACACATGCACATGTGTACACACACACACACACACACACATATCTACACATAGTTTAAAATGAAATAAATGTTAACAAAAATGTATCTGTTAAAAAATAAACAGACCCAACATATAGACTGAAGACATACAGCTATTTTCTCCCTTGTTAGTTCTCTAAACAACCCAGCACAGAAGCTATTTCCATAGAATT
The DNA here is from genome assembly GCF_900095145.1 of Mus pahari. Classification (NCBI taxonomy): domain Eukaryota; kingdom Metazoa; phylum Chordata; class Mammalia; order Rodentia; family Muridae; genus Mus; species Mus pahari. The sequence goes on along the minus strand of NC_034605.1, from coordinate 43,181,029 downwards.
TGTGCTATATTCAGTGTTGTCAGTCAGGTAGAAATAACTTTGCCTATAAGGGAGTCTACATGTATGTGCTCTATGCAATACCTCATCACTGTAGATAATGTTTCTGAGCATCACTGGGCTTCAGTCTCTGGGAGAGGTATGTCTTAGAACCCGCTTTCCAGGGTATATATAGAAGATAGCTGTACCTCCATCAACATAATGTTAATAATGTTTGATCAGCGAGTAAGACAGAAATGATGATCTACTTTCAATCTTGTCTTGGGGTCTTATTGCTGTGACGAGATACCCTAACCATAGCAACTCCCTTACAGGAAACCATTTCATTGGGACTGGCTTATAGTTTCAGAGGTTTAGTCCATGAGTCCCTCGGTGGGAAGCATGGCACAATGCAGACAGATATAGTGCTGGTGGAATTAAGAGTTTTCCATCCAGATCCAGAGGCAGCAGGAAGAAGGATTGTCACTGGGCCTGACTGGGGCTTCAGAAACCCTAAAGCCCACCTGGAACAAGGCTATATCTCCCAACAATACCACTTGCTATGAATCTATGGGGGCCATTTTCGATGCAGATAGGATCTCATGCCTGCTCCTAGCTTCTGACCTTGACCTCAACTGCTTTACAGGAGTTCAAGTCAACAGTGTTTGTGGGTACCTGACCCCTTGTATTCCCTACTGTTTTTTTTTTTTTTAATTTTTAAAAATTAATTGGTTATTTTATTTATTTAACATTTCAAATGTTGTCCTCTTTCCCGGTCTCCCCTCTGCAAACCCACCCCCCCACAGCGCATTTCCCTCCTGTTTGCCTCTAAGAAGGTGCCCCCCCCACTCCTGCCCCACTGCTCTCATGTCCCACTATGCTAGGGCACTGAGCCTTCACAGGACCAAGGGCCTCCCCTCCCATTGATGCCAGATAAGGCCATCCTCTGCTACATATGCAGTTGGAGCCATGGTCCCTCCATGTATACTCTTTTGTTGGTGGTTTAGTCTCTAGGAGCTCTAGAGGGTACAGTTAGTTGATATTATTGTTCTTCCTATGGGGTTGCAATCCCCTTCAGCTCCTAAGTCCTTCCCCTAACTTTTCCATTGTGGTCCTTGGCCTCAGTCTGATGGTTGGCTATGAGTATCTATATCTGTCTTAGTCAGGTGCTGGCAGAACCCCGGATGGGATAGCCATACCAGGCTTCTTTCTGCAAGCACATCTAGGCATCAGCAATAGTGTTGGGGTTTGGTGTCTGCAGATGGGATGGGTCCCCAGGTGGGGCGATCTTCTCTGGATGGCCTTTCCTTCAGTCTCTGCTCCATTTTTTTGTCCCTGCATTTCCTTTAGACAGGAACAATTCTGGGTTCAAAATTTTGAGATGGGTGGGAGACACTTCACTCTTTTTTAAGTTGCAGGAAATAAGTTTTAGAAAAAAAATGAGCTTGTTAACAGGGACCATATTATCTTTTAGCTTTCTGCCTGCCTTCCTTCCTTCCTTCCTTCCTTCCTTCCTTCCTTCCTTCCTTCCTTCCTTCCTTCCTTCTTTCCTTCCTTCTATCCTTCCTGATAATAGTGAATGCAACATCTTAGTATTCAGATTAAAATTTTAGGATATTTCTGAGCACCTTGTAATTTTTACCAAGGGGAACAAAGAAAGAAACTGAGAGGAGCCATCTTACTTTGGTTAACATAAGATGTTTGATGTTTACTAATGAAATCTGTTTACCTTCATAACTGTATAATAGGGCCATTAAAGACAATAGATACAGTAGTTTAAAAGTAATAAAATTTACAACAAAGTGTATTTAATTTGAAATTGAATTGCCAGCAAATGGGTGTCCTAATGAACTCCTGTGTCAATGCAGCTCCAACCACATTAAGGGAGATAATTTGTATCATAGAAACTGAATCAGCAGTGAGACCCCAAAAGGCTATTCCTCTGGTGGGGGTACAGTCATTGTCACAGATGGCCCTGCTGATGGAATTAAACTTAAGTCAGGAGAAGTGGGAGATACAATTCTTCGTAATTCAAACGCACTTGGGAAAGCAGACAGATGATGTTAGGGTTTGAGAAGCAAACAAACAGAAAAGTCAACCATGAAGAAGAGTCTTGAAAAAAGGGAGTGCATAATTAATAAGAGGACAAGGGAGCAATTTAAGGAGAAAAACGAATCTTGATCTCTTGTCTTTTGCATTAAGGACAGGAAATGTGTATGTCATTTCAGCTAAGCATCTATTTTAAATAAATGCTTTTTCTCAAGGTTTCATGAACAATTTGTAGGATCAAAGAAGAATGGGTAGAAAAAAAATGAAATGACAAGACATCATATCAAATACAGATGGCTCTCTATATCTGTGGTTTCTGTATCTATGCATTCAACCACTACTGGAGGGAAAATGTAGTTAGGTCTGTGATGGCTTAAGCCATACTGAGCACCTTTGCTCTGTTGGTATGTTAAAGAAACAATGTTGCACAGCAAGTATTTATACCATTTTTACATTCATTAAACAGCCAGCTACTGCAGTGGTTCTCAACCTGTGGGTCTTCACCCTTTTGGGGATCAAATGACCTTTTCATAGGGGTTGCCTAAGAGAATCAGAAAACACAGATGTTTATATTATGATTCATAACAATAGCAAAATTACTGTTATGAAATAGCAAAAACGAATAATTTTATGGTTGGAGAGGGTCAACACAACGTGAGAAACTGCCTCAAAGGTTCTCAGCATTAGGGATGTTGAGACCAGAGTTTGCTTCCCAATTCTCAGGTGGGCTGATTCCTGTAACTCTGGCTGCAGGGAATCTGATGCTCCAAGAGAATCTGTAGTCACAGGCCTGTTTTTGCATGTGCATCGATGCACACACACAAAATTAAAATGGAATATTGAAAAATATATAGTCTATGTGCATAGAATTTATGTATATACCATGTTGTGTCATGTAAGGGGCAGGAGTAGATTCTGGTATTCATGATGAGCCCCCCAGTCTACTTCTTTGAGATCAAGGAAGACAACTGTATTTGATTTCCTGGTTATTTCTGAGACAATTGACATTTTAACTGTTGGGAGCTCAGGACCTCATATAGCATGCCATATGTTTTATGGGGCTCTACTTCAAATACCATGCTTTAATCGCGTGCAGCACCTGCAGTGTGCTGTTTATTTAATTCCTTGTTAATCCAAGAAAAAACAAAATCAGGCTATCTTGTGGATCTGAAAAAAAAAAAAAGGCTTTTTTCTCATGCTCCATTTTCAATATCTTTTCTTTCATTTTTTTGTTTTTGTTTTTGTTTTTGTTTTTGTTTTTGTTTTTTTTATACTTCCTTTTCCTACCTGCTGCAGAGCTCTGAGTCAGCTGTGTACTGCAGATGGGAATCCTTACACAAAGGGTAGTGACAAGGGGCAGCACTCATTTCCAGAAGTGACTAAAGAATCTGGAAGAACAGAAGTAACTTGCTGGAAGGTGAGCACTCTAGACTGATTTCTGCTGCAAAATGTCAGATGAAGGTGTCCATTGTGTGGCTGCCCTTACCTGTTCTTATCCTCCTAAGGGTTTCTTGAGAGAAAGCAGGTCTTACTAAATGTTTTTGATGCTAATACCATACATAGGTCAAACGCTGCCCATGGAAATGTCAGTAGCATTCCTCAGCACAGGGTGCCATGCCAGTATGGCCAGGCTCAGCCTCAGCTACCCATTGGAGGTAGGCTTGCCAAAATGCAAATGACGCAGGCCTGAGATTTGATGAATCTTCATTCCCCTTCTCTCGCTCGGCCTGGCATGTGCTTGACGGAGGTTGTAAATGCAAGAGAGATTGTGGTATAATTCCTCAGACTGGCACGTCTGCCCCCTAGTCACCATTCGATTATCTTCCAAATTGCTGTGTTTCAGAGAGATAAAGATTCTTTATGGCTTGCTGACTTGAAACAACCACAAGAGCCGGCACAGAGATGTCTAGGCGACCATGCATAGTAATGCTATTGATAAATGACAAAATCTTTGTTTGTATGACATTTCCAAAACAAAACAAAACAAAACAAAACAAAACATTACTACAGAAGATGAATCTAAAACACAAAATGTCACATTTGGCATGCAAAACTATCACAATATATTTCAGTATAAAATTCATAGAGGCGTTTAATTTAGAATGTGTTTAATAACTCCGTCTGCCTGCATCAGTAATCCTGCCTTGGGGTCGAAAAAGATTGTCTTATTTATTCAGATGGTGTTAATTTTCAAAAAAATATTTTTGGAAACCAAAATATTAAGGTTAAATCTTTGTTGTTAATTAAGATTTTCTAATTAAACCAAAAAATAATTGTTATTCTGATTACTTTTTAAGTATGATTTGAGTGGGAAATAAAAGAAACGGAACAACTTTCTTTGTTTACTTAATTCTAGAAGCATATTATCTGTACGGAAATATGCATTATCTCAATAAATTCTTGGCAGGATTAAGAAGTCTCTCTTCTGTCAACTGTAGATTAACCTGGTACTCCTATCCTGGGTGGAAGAGTAACACGTCCTTTAAAATGATATTATTTGTGATTGAAGCATAAAGTACTTCAAGGTTGAATTCCTCAGGGTCTTGTGAGTAAGTCTAGAAATAAAACTTAATGATATCTGAACTCTCAACAATCTTGCTTAAGTGTTTACTTGATCTGAAACAATAGTTTGCTCAAATCATTAATTTGTATAAGCTCACTGGTAATTACGGAACATGGAAGTGGCCTGTTCCAGTCAACTGTGAATGAGCAATGAAACTTGAATGTTCCATGAAGCACTCAGTCCTGTCTCAGTTACGTGCCATGGGTGGAGACTCAGACCTTGATAGTTCCCTCTTTTTTGTTGTGGGACGGGCTCTCATCGGAAGCCTGTGGGGCAAACCGACATGCTGAGAACATGTCGGATCAGACGAGGTGTAAGTCTTACATGTTTTGCAGGTCAGTTATCAATGTGCCGTTATTATCTGTGATTAGTAGTGTTTATGATCTCCGCCTTTCTCATGCCATGTGTGAGGCTTGCTGCTGGGGTTTCACATTCCCCCCCCCCCCCAAAATCTCAGCAGGCCTGCTGTGTGGTTTCCAGACGTGTTGGATTCCAGCTAATTCCATCCTACTGTAATAGATTAATGGTTTCTGATGGCATAGCTTATTAACATACCATGCTTAAACACTAGTTAAACTTTCCCTCCCATCACTGGGGAGTTTGCTTTTTGACCTCTTAATTATACATTGTGGGTCCTTGTCTGTTATCATTGCTAATACCTAACAATTACAGGTTGAGTAAAAATAATTGTCTCCCTTTTTTACCCTCTGAAAAGCCCATTGTTGCTAATTGCTTGGTTTTACTCAGTTCCTGTGTAATTCAAGAACTCCTCCTTTTATGTAGGGTGAGCAGCCTCAGTTGCCTAGTCTACAAATACAGATCAGATGTATCAGGGGCCTCAAGGACAAGGCTCCCCAAGGCTCCTACCTCCTCAGAGTGTCTCTGCTCAGTCAGCTGGGAAGCTGTGCCTCACAGGGGTGTCAAACAGAGCAGCTGAAGACAAGGACGTGCCCAGTTCTTCATGGTGGCAACTTTTATGATGTGGGGCTCTATTTCCACGAAAGCCTTTCTGTGGTAAGCTAACCTTCCGTGCACATGTGCATAGACAGTCTTTGCATTTGATTAGACTCTGCTGTCACTATCTGCTGGCCATCTCTTTCTATCCAGAATCAACCCACTGTTCTCAACACAAAGGATCTTATTCATATAATCTTCTATGATAGCATTCACTTACTCAGTAGGTGTTCAACACTTACTATTGGTCTATCTGTCTCTCTCTGTCTTTGCCTCACTCTCTTTCTCTATCTATCTATCTATCTATCTATCTATCTATCTATCTATCTATCTATCTATCTTTCTTTCTTTCTATCTATCTATTTATCTTTCTATCTATCTAACTGTCATCTATCTTTCTATCATCATCTATCATCTATCTCTGTATCTATTATTTATCTATTATCTATCATCTATCTATCTATAATTTATCTCTATGTCTATTATCTATCTATCTATCTATCTATCTATCTATCTATCTATCATCTATCTCTATGTCTATTATTTATCTATTATCTATCTATCTACCTACCTATCCTCGATATCTATATCTATTACTTATCTATTATCTATCTATCATCTATATATCTATTCCAACCCTATTGCAGGTAAAGAGATATTTAGTTCTATGTTCTTTATTTGTTAAGAGTGTAGTATGAATTATTGATCTTTCTGTTTTCAGGGTTTCTTGGCAAACAACGCTAACATGTGTGCTGTGTGCAGCACATGCTTATATATGTACGCAGCTAGGAGCTAGAGGAACTGTACATATAGTAAGCCATAGGTTGTCCTGACTATTCAAATGTATTCTGGAAAGGAGGGTACTGGGAGAAAACATGGTGGGTGGGGCTAGAAGTGATTCTGGAGAGAAGGAGGACATCAAGTTCAGAGAGAAGCTGTCCAATAGGAGCAGTGAAGCCAGGTTCGACTCATCCTGGAACATCTTCCCTGGATAGGTAAAGTACAAAGAGAAAGGAGAATTGATTAGTCCTAGAAGCCCAAGTTGCCCTGCTGTACTGGGGGCATGGCATTGACAGTTCACAGAATAACTTCCTTATATCCTATTTATTTGAATTATTATAAAAATTATCAGAATTGACACAAGTACTGAAGGATAATATTCAAGGAGAAAATATTTTTTCCCTACCTGGAAACGGAGTTTCAAGTTGTGCTTTTCACTAGCAGATGTGTTAATGCAACCGCCCCCCCCCCTTTTCTCTGTAGCTAAGAAACAACTCCATAGCAAATTGTAACTATGGAAACCCAATAGCATCGATAAAGACCGTTAGACAATAGAGTAATTACTCTGTCATTCAGAAGAAGATAAGCAGGGGTTAGAGAAAAAAAACAAAAACCAAAGACTAGCATGACCCATCAATGGAAGATGAGCACTTAACGATAGCAATAACTGTGTGCATGTATGACTAACCAATAACTGTGCGTATGTATGACTAGCCAATAACTGCGTGCATGTATGACTAGCTTTAACCATGTTAGAGTACTCACTGACATAACAGCCAGGACATCAAAAGCTGCTTTGAAAAAGGAATGTAAGAATTCATTGTGGGGAAATGTTTTCTGGAAAAGGGACCTTAACTGACAAGATTAGATAGTGGGAACAGTCTATTATTGGCCTAATTGGAAGATGGTATAGTGAGGTTGTTCTACCAGAGGTATGTGCAGAAAGATGCCTTGCCTCTGCATAGCAGGAATCCAATAATCCCCCTTATTGTTATTGTAATTATAAATATTATAAAATTATAAAAATTTACCCAGTGGGCTTTTATTTTAATTAATATGGTAAGTACTTATAGTTCAGATAACTTCCAAATTAACCTTTGGTTAAAAAAAAATTTGGGTTAATATACTTTTTATTTTTTTCTTCACTACATGATCCCCACACTCTACAGTTATATTCTTTTGGTCCATTTCAAACCTTCTTGTTTTAAATGTTTTTTCATTGAGGTGTGCTATAGTTTGGTTTTGTTACCTGCTTTTGTTCAACTGTCCATTCTCTCTCAAGTCCCTGGGTAAAAAAATGTGAACTCTGGATGCAGGAGCCTCACCTATACTTGTTGGCTTTATAGAGGGTATCCCATATGAGCTGTTGAGTCACGGTTATGGTCCGTGTGCGGAGTTTGAAAGCCTTGATGTACAGAGTAGAACTATTAAGCCTTTGAGATGGGGGGCCCTTGAGAGGCAGAATACAGTAGGAGGTTCTTCATCTATTGAGGCATCACCCTTGAAGAGGACTGTGAACCCCACTTTCTTCCTCTACTTTTGCTTTCTGGTACATGAGGTAAGTCATTCTAGACATGCCCCACCCTGGCACCATGATATGCTGCCCTGTCAGAGGCCGAAAGCAGTGGATATCGCTGAATTTGGACTAGAACTTCCCAAATTAAGAGCCCAAGTCACTATAAGAGCTAATTGTCTCGGGAATTTCTTTACAGTACTGATATGCTGACTTGTATACAGGGAAGGAGTTGGGCAAGTGCCAGTAGGAGGAGTCACACCATGCAGGTCTGGAAGGATACTCCCTGCCAATTAAAAGAGTGAGGCTGCAAAGATTACTTACAGTGCCAAAGCTGCACTGAATCGTAGGACAGGCTGCTGATTCCTGGGATGAGAAAAGCATTTCCCACTCCTGCCAGTCAGAGAGGGAAGCATCTTGGAATGGTTAAAAGAACAGTCCTAAAAATTCTACATGTGTCAGAAAACAAAAACAAAACCTCCTCCCATGGGCAGGAAAATGTACTCTTTAGCAGGCTGACAAAAATAACATTGAATTGTGTGTGTCCCTTAATATTCATGCTCAACAGAATCTGGGAATCTCGCACCCCAAACAAACAAATAAAACCCCACTAGGCTACTTCACTCTCTCTCTCTCTCTCTCTCTCTCTCTATATATATATATATATATATATATATATATATATATATATAGCATAATACTCACAACAAAAACTAAAACAGGAGATGCACCTAAGAAACCATTACTTGTCAGGCAAGAGGAGTCGTCACAGGAGCCTTTCTGCTTCTAGAATGTGAAAGGATGCTGTCGGAAGAAGTCCCATTTGCTCTGTCAGAGTCACCCCAGTAACATCAAGTTTTCTCATTAAGCATACAACTCTGCCTGCTGGTCTCACTGCTATGGTTTGTAGGAGACTGACAGTTAAAACAGCGAGTTTTCAAGCAACATACCTTAGTGTTATTTCATTTATTTACTTAAATTTTATTTATTTATTTATTTTTTTTTTTTAAAACAGAGACTCGTGTGTCCCATGCTAGTCTCAGCTCATTACATAGCAGAGGATGATAACTTTGAACTTCGGGTCCTCCCATCTCCATCTCCGGAGGACTGCGATCACAGACTTGTCCCACACACCTGGTCTATGGTATTGCTAAGGTCTGAATGCAAAGCTTCATTCCCAGCACCTATTTACTCTACCAACTGAGCTATACCCTCAGACACAGTATCATAGTTTCCTAATAGTAAAAATACTTTCAGGAAAAAAAAAAAAAAAACACAAAACCATGCCTTGGGTTTGTAACGAATATTGAGACATTTGAGACATCTAGTTCATTCCATTTAAGGAACAAGTCAGAGAGAATCCATTTCTTTTCTTACTCCATGAATGGAAGTGATTAGCTTCCCTAAGGCAGCTGGAGGGCACCAGGTGCCATTCGTGTGCTAACTAGAGAGAGATGACCATGCATCTGTGGAAAAGTCAAGGAACAAAGAAGGGATTACCTAAATGAAAGAATAAGGCCTAGTTACAGGAGACACACTGAGTCTGAGGATGTACTTAAATCACATGCGTGTAAGGTTATCTCTCTGATTGACCTTTAGCAAGGACACAGTGTTACAGTGTCACAAGTGGTATGTATACCTTTGGCATCAGGCTGACCCTTGAAGATAAAGTGTAACAGCAGCTGCTTTCTAGGTGTTGGCGAGGGTTCCTAAGGGAGGCAACAGATGTGCTGATGACATACTGCTCCAGATATCCTTGGTACCAATTCCATATCTAGAGTTTTGTTATTGTTCTTGCCTCAAATTAACATATTAAACATATTAACATGGCTCTTGCTATATCATAAGGTAGAGGTAGTCGAAGATGTTAAGGGAAAAATAGGAGTCACAGGCCCCTCAGATCACATGAACAATACCAACTACTTGATATTAACATAGTAGGTCAAGTTCATTTGTGGATTTCAAGCTTAGACCGGAAGATCTCAGTGCTTGCCTGAAGATTTTTGAATATATCCTTGGTGGAAACATCAGGGACCTGCTTGTCTTTTGCTGACACTTACCCTGGAAACATTCCAAATAAAGAGATTGCCATCTTTGTTCATGGTATCCATTAACAGCCTACAGATGTAGATCCTTGGGAGGACATGTGCTACATGATGTACATGCCTTTTGACTTCTAGTTCTGTCAAGATGATGAGCTAGGTTAAATATTTAGGTTATCTTAGTCTACCGTTCTGCTAGAGTCAGGGCTTAAAAGGCATATTCATTTTCAGATTTTCATTCTATAAACATTCTTGAATCTATTGTACACACACGCAAAAAACTTGGGAATGTATAAATCACTCAAGAACAGAACAGATAGCATTGTGGATGAAAAACAAACAAACAGATAAAACACAAAACAAAACAAAAACAAAACAAAAATCAAAGAGAACAGTGGTAGATTAGACAATGGTAATGTGAGGAAGAGAAGGATAAATGGTCAAATTTGGCTATCTTAAGATTTGGAACGTAACTCCCATGTATGAGTCAAGGGTTTATGATTATTTGAGAAAGAATTTCAAAAGTTTTAGATGTTCCAACAAATGGTATCCAAAAGGGACAGAAAAGACCAAAAATGAAATGAAATGAAATGAAGTGAAATGAAATGAAATGAAATAATCCAGGCATTGGGCCAGAGGTACCACAAACATTGAATTTCTTTCCTAAGGCTACCATGCAAAGTTTAGAAATTTTTGGGCAAAAGCAGGCAAGGTTTTGTGTGCTTCTCATGGATTATGGCAGGGTTAAGAGTTCTTTAGTTTATAGATGTTCACCATGGTCCTCACCATGTCTTCCCTGTATGTAAGTCTGTCTGTCTCCATGCAAGTAACTCTTCTTTATAAGGACATTGCCATGTTAGCTCATAGCCATATTAAAAACACCATTATAATTTAGTTAAATAAAAAGATCCCATTTCCAAATATGGCTGTTTTCTGAAATACTTTAAGTTAGAAATGTTAGAAAGTTCAACATATTTCTGTAGGGGAGACTTAATTCACTCTACAATTAATACATTCTTACTAGAAGCTTGGTAAAAGAATTAGCAAAATGACATTCAAGATCAAGGAAGAATGCAGAACAAGTGATACTTTCAGTCTTTTCTTAGAAATATTTTTGAAATTTTAAAAAAGAATGTTAGAGGGTGGAACTTTTCTATTTGAATTTAATAAAATATTTGATGACTTAAACATTTGAGTTGCAAAAGAAAAATAAAGAATCATACAATGTAATTAAGTATAGGGTTATATTTTTAATTATTTAACCAATAAAAATTTAGGGTAAAGGTCCCAGTGAGGACAACAGCATCTTTCTAATTTCCCTAAGACAGACAGGACAGCCCAGGAGCCCTGCCTTGACCCATTCATAAATGCACAAAAAAGTGAGTCATGCTTAGTGCTGCCATGATCCAAAGTTACAGATAACATTAGTGAGAGCACCGAGAGGATGTAGGAAGAAAGACTGTAGCGATCATTACAGAAAACATTGATAACACCAAGATGTAGGAAGACTATAGCCACGGTTACAGAAAGCATAGATGAGGCCAAGATGTAGGAAAACCATAGCAATCTTTCAGAAGTTTGGTGAAGGATGTCTTCAGTTGTTTTCTCTGCTTGGTTTCTAAGACATTCATGTTGCTAAATAAATAGAGCATTTTTAGGGATTTATAGGAGATTCAAAGAGAAAGGGTATCAAAATTACTTTTAAGAACATAAAGTCAAATGTAAATTAAGATTTTTGACCATTATTTCCTTGTCACATTAGCTTGCATGATAATTCTTGTGGGTGACATTTTAAAATATCATTATTGACCTTTGGCAATGGTAACTGAAGAAACTTCTGTTAATTATTAGCTGGAATTGTTATGCTTGCAATTCTTAGTATCGTTGGGTATGGGGATCAGCCAACTTATAAAAATAAGGATACAAATAATAGGTTAAAGAAGCAAAAACAGCAAAACTCAGGCAAAGAACATTGATTAATGAATTTTTTAAAATTCTTAAAGGTCATGTGCTGAAGTTTGGCTGAGCCTCGGGCAGATCTAATGAACATGACCAAGCCCCTCTGTGTGCAGCAGGTAACCCGTGCTGACTCGGAATTTGCTGACATTACAGGGTTATTATTTCTGGAAGGATGCAGCATTCTGGAACAATTTCTCTAATGATTCCATTAAGACCATGGTTTCCTTCAATTTAGGGTAACATATTCCATTTTTCTCATTGCCCCAAAACACAGAGAAGTGTGTATAGGACAGAGGGTTTATGTCAGCCAAAGGAAAGGAGGAAAAAAAAATCACTTGATTTTGATGGTACTTAACCCCATTTTGTATTTGATAAGCACATCTGTTTTGTGGATCACATGCCAGTGTGCAAGATTGTCTAAAGTCAAAAAAAATATTTTGGTTTAAAAATCATTAACTTATGGCAATCTTGAGGATCCCTTAAAGTAGCCATAGTTGGCTGTCATTGTATGAGAGGCACTTTAATGCCCAGGTCAAGGAAAAGAATCTATTGGACCAGAGTCTCTGAGAACAGAATGGGGACAAAGGTTTCCAGATGGAGAGTCCGAGAGCAGGCGTTTGGTGGTCATTTATCACGAGGGTCTGCTTTTTGCTGTGACCAGACAGGGCTTGCTGTAAAAATGCATTCTAGTTGCATTTTTACATCATTGGGAGATGCTCTCATAAGCCATTTCTCATTTTATACTTAAAAGCAAAGAATAATTACAGGAAGCAAGGCTTGGAAGGGTGTGCTAGGATGTGGGCACTGGAGCCCGTATTCTGGCTCCGGACTTCCTCTGTGATAGGACGTGCCACAGTTGTTATCTCCTCTTGTCTCCGTGATCTCTACTCTAAGAGTCATCACCAGAAACTCTGTCCCCTTGAAGCCATGTTACTGACAGAGCAGTGATCTGGAGTAAATGCTCCAGTGGAGCCAAAGAACACATTTCTTTGAAACAAACTTGAGCTCAAATAAGGAAGCCCAATCCCAGGTTATACCTAAGTTCTGAGTCACTGCAGGGTTTATCTCCTTCCTTCCTACATCCGTGACCCTTCTGTCATTTTAAAGAATACATGAGTGTCTGTGAGCAATATTGATATTTGAATTTCTTAAATGTTTCTAGACCACAGTGAAGAGTTTGTTACTTCCACTGATATCAGGGCACTTACAATTGAAGGAAATATTGGGAGACAGCATTAACATTTGTAATTCACACATGAGAATCTGAATTTGAGGGAAGTTTGTCAAGTTGCTCAATGTCACATAAATTCTTAGGGAAAAGTTGGAAATGGAACTTTTACTCCACAATTATGGGCACTCAACTATGGCTTTCTAACTCCAGTAAGATATTCTAATTATCTAACATATAATCACCTAATATCTAATTATTGAAGAACACCTAGAGACATCCTGAAGCAAAACAATGTTTCTAAGACATCATCTCACAGTTTGGTTAAATCCATTGTTTGACTTCTCACATATGTTAGGACAAGTCAGTCTTGCTGTATGTTAATAGACCCTGGTCATATGGCTTCCTCCTCTCTTCTCTGGGATTTCTCCACATTAGACAGAGTACCTATCACTATGAACTAAACTATGCTGAGCTATAACTGCATGCAATTCAGTGCATTCTCCCAATATTCAGTTTCCCACCTGAGTTGGTCAGACGCATCCTTCCCACTTACCCTTCAGTTTCTAAACTCATTCATTTAGCTACTGTTTATATAAATTAGTTAGCCCCCAATAAGACTACACACACACACACACACACACACACACACACACACACACACACATACTGCTTTGTACTTCAGGGCACAGACCCCTTACAAGTAGCAGATAATAAAAACAAAACAAAACAAAACAAAAACAAAACTGCTTCTAAAATGAGAGCAAACATAATGTGAAACTATTTAGAGATACTAGACAAATTTAGTCGAATTTCAGATGATCAAAAATACCGATTGCTTCTGATAAAGAGAAAGTGAAAGAAATGTTAAGGTAATGTCAAATGACATTATCACAATATCGGAAATTTTAAAAATAGAATATAGGATATAGGGAAGAAACAAATCAATTCAGAGATGTTATTTTAGTATTTCTAAATTGGTAATATTTAAGAAAATAATAGTACAACTTGGTTTTACTGCTTTAGAGTCACTTCTTTCCTTTTTAAGAAAGTAATATTTTGGGCTGGAGAGATGGCTCAGCTGTTAAAGGCTAGGCTCACAACCAAAAATATAAGAAAGTAATATTTTGAGTAAGACTTAAAAAAGCAAAATGAGCCCATACACTCATTTCCTAGAGGTATGAGCAAACTCAACTCAGCTCATCCTCAAATGGAAAAGAAATTTGAGGTTCAAGCTTATGCCTAAAGGAGTTGACAGCTGCTGTTTTCTGTTGGGTTGGAAATCTTCCTCTTGCCACTTCAAGTCATCTTGTAAAATACCAAATCCTCTGCCGGAGAGACTGGAAAGTGAGGCTGTGCCTACAGGAGAACGAATGTCCAAGTCTAAACTTTTAGTTTATCCCTGATGAGCAGGGTGTAGATTATCTGAGACACACACACACACACACACACACACACACATACACACACACACCATTTCAGCTCTTCCCTGAGCCTGAGAGCTTCCAGGTGTCCTTTGGGAATTTTGGATATGCATAGACATATACAGGCTCCTACCCTGCTAACTGCAACTTTGATGCTTATAAAAAGCAAACAGAACCTTCTCCAAATCATGCTTGCTATTTTTTAAGTGATGATCACTGTTTTTGCCATGTTATGGGAGGAAAGTATAAATCTTCGAGAAAATCAGTCAAATCATAAAAAGTAGTCTCCTTATAGCCTGTGTTCCTACTCTGGAACTTCATTGGCTGTATACACATTGCCCCTCATTTACATGGTCACAGCCATTAAGCCTGGATAGAATAAATTATTCACTCACTGTGTGTCTTATTCAGTTCATGATATTATGTTAAAATGCCATACAATGAATGGCTTAAACAATAAGCATTCATCACCCTCAGTAGAAGAGTCTAGAAGGACAGAGATTAGCATCCTAGCAGATCTATCTCTGGTGATCACCTTTCCTCTGGCCCAGATAGTCTTTCGTTAGTGTCTGTCCTGAGCAAGAAAATATCGGAGCTGTTGACCTTCCTCTTATAAAGCCACTAATTCTACTCCCACTTCTTCATCTAAACCTGAGTACCTTACACAGGACCCACTTGTAAATTCCATTGTGTGTGGGCTGAGGCTTAAACATAAGATTTATAAGCATTTTGGTTCACTCCTATGTGCACACGAGTAGTACAATTATTACATAGATAAGCATCCTGTGATTAAAAACAATGCATACAACAGGAGAGTTAAAGAGATATGCATGGGGTGGGTAGGGAGAGATGGCTCAGTGGTTAAGAGCATGCACTTGACCTTCAAAGGACCAGAGTTAAATCCCCAGCATCCATATGAGGTAACTCACAACTGCCTATAACTCTCGTTCCAGGCCAGAGCCCCTGTGGGCAACTGCATTCATGTGTGCACACACTTAGCCACAATTATAAGTACTAAAGAGAATTTAACAAAACAAAATATGGAAACTTGGCAGCTAGCATTCTTTAATTATATGAGAGTTTTTTTTCTCGAATTATTGGAAATCTTTGATGTTTGACCCTAATTCAAATGGGAGGTTCTGAACTAGTTTAAGATTATTATACTGTACTCAGCCAAATAGATTAATTTTATTAGTATTACTTACTTTATTTTGTATTTATTCATTAATCTAGTTACCAATAATTCATTGAGTTAGATAAAGAAAATTATAAAATTTTTGCTATTTCCCCAGTGAAGGGCGGGTCTTTATTTTTCTCTCTTCAATCTAAGAGGACTCATTGACTATTAGCTAAATATGGAATTAATATTGTAGAGTTTTGGAGTCCATCTTGGGTCTAAATGGACTGACAACTTCCTTTTCCTGTGTTAGAAATTGCTTTTGCATTTTCACCTCATCTTATAAAAGTACAATGTTAACTGCTTGAGAGACTGAAAGTGAGGCTATGCCTACAGGGGAGGGAAGATCCAAGTCTAAACCACTTTTCTATGGTCTTTGAATTCCACTGAATTATGCACACACATAACAGGGAAATGAGTTATACTAAACAAATATCATACTTTTAAGCTACCTTGTTTTTAAATAGTTTGTTAGTAGGAAGAAAAGAAAGACTCATTTATTTCCCTCCATACTAAGTGCTATATTGTGTGTTAGAGAAATAGTCATGGCATATCCCTTAAAGTGGTCATGGCCCCAGTAGCTTCTGTTGACGTAACCTTGTATATGCTTTCACAGAAAATTTAAGTTCATCTTATTTCTCTATTTTAAGTTTTAAATTTTCTAAAAAGGCATCTGTATCTCCAGTGATATGGCTTAACCTTAAGCTATACTATCTGCATGTAGAAAAATAAATGTGGGAAATAGAAACAGGGGATGTTATAGACTGAACTATGCATTCCCCCAAAATTATACAGTAAAATATTGGTGCCTAACCTTGGGGCATAACCATAGGATCTTTATTGGAATGATTAAATCAAAATGGGATAGAACACCAAGATGGGTGAGAGAGAAGGAAGAAAAAAATGGGTGGAAGAGAGAAGAGAGAGGAGAAATGGGAGAGGAGGAGGGAGAGGGGAGAGTGGAGGAAGAGGTATGGAGAGAAGGGAGAAGGATTAGGACACACTCTAAGGGAAAGCCATGCAAAAACCTGGAGAGAAGCTGGACACCTCGAAGCCAAGGAGAAGGTTCTCCCAAGAAGCTAGCATGAATAACAGCACTCAATGGGAAGTCTAAGTTCCAGATTGAGGATAAACATAATTGTTTAAGTGTCCCAGCCATGGACTTTGGCATGATGGTCTAAGTGCTTAATATAGGGATTCAAAAGAACAGGCCATCAAGAGCCACCATAGCATCAGGGACCTTCCTGGTACATCAAATCTTCAGAAGGGCTGCTTGTTCTGGCTGCTCAGATAGTAGGGCAGTGCATTGTGTGAGAACATGACCAAGTGCTCCTGTGGACAGACATAGACTATGTGCAGTCTGCAGACAATTCAAACATTGAACATTACGGCCAGCTAGGGACAACATAGTCTGTGTTAGGAACCATGGGGGAGGAGGCTGTCTAGCTCATACTCCTACAAACTGTAAAGCCACATTCTGGGCTGTAGATCTCAGGGTCCTGTGAGTCTTCAGGAAAGCTGAAATCACGTGCTTAGCATGAGTGGCAATACCTGCAGAGGTGGGCAGGGCAGAGGGAACATTTTGGATGACCTGTAAGGCCCATGGTGTGCATGAATGAACTGCAGGAGTGAAGCTTGATCTCTATCCTTCCATGTATGTGGTGGATCTGGAAGAGTGGTCCAGCCAGGGCTTTTAATCCTGACACAAGCAAGATCCAGTGATGGACAGCCATTTAAGACGAGCCAGGCAGAGACTGGAGAGAATGCACAGTGGTTATGAGTGTAGGATGCTCTTCTAGAAGCTCCAAGTTCCATTCCCAGCACTCACATACCCACAGCCATCCTTAAGTCTAGGTCTGGGAAGTCCCACACACTCATCCAACCTCTGAGGGCTTTGCACATACATGCAGACAAAACATGCATACACGTAAAACAACAGAGTGAGGGCAAGCGCCTACAGCTGGTATGGTGGCACATACCTTTAATCCCAGTGCCGGGGAGACAGAGGAAAGTGGGTAAATCTAAGTTTCAGGCCAGTCAGGGCTAGACACAGTGAAACAAACTGACAAACAAATAGACAGCCTAGAGACTCATGCTGGGCTCCTGACGGTGATGTCCTTGTATATATTCTCCTTCCATTTGCGTATGGTTAGACCATGAGGTGTCTACAAACGGTGCCTATATAATAGGTAGAAATGATGGGATGTCATCCCTGCATTTCTATCAGAGAAAGGTTGACAGGTTTTGTCTCACTCTCTCCAATGAGACAGTCCCCAGGAAACTGAGGCTCCGAGTCTAGCAGTCTGCTTTAAGAACTAAAGCTGACAAGACCACCTGTGTTGCCTTGGACTCCCTGGTTTGTCTTGAATGCAAACCTACAAAGGACCTGAAATCAGGAATTCATAGCCACACCTGGATTCATGACCCACAAAAATGGTAAGGAAAAAACATTCATTTGTAGGCTTGGATTTTTTTTTTTACAACCTACTTTATATGGGTTTTAAAACACTTTAACCTCTTTTGTAACCTACCACCCACCAGAGGTAGTGGAAAATAAATGTTAATAGGAAATGAGAGCTGTGGACCTGTTTAGAAATACTTCTTTGGGGGCTATTCCGAAGTTCACTGTCAACAGTCCTGTCCTCTAGCAAAACACCAACATGAATCAGTAGCAGCAGTCCAACCCATTCGACCATCACCACTCATAAATCTGCAATGGCAGTTTGATCAAGACAAAACCATGACATGGCGAGAAGCTCCCGTAATGTCATGAGAAGTTCTTTGGTGAGTTCAGGACACTCAAAGATCAGCAACGTGATGCAAGGTGAACCAATATAAGAGCATTGGCTGTGAAGACGAGCAAGACAGAGCAAGGCGAACCAATGCCAGAGACTCCTCTTTCTCCCCTTTCCCTTCCCTCTTGGTTAGAAGTCTAAATCAGTGTTTCAAATTAGACAAGCTATTACTACTTTAGCCAACTTTAAATGCAGCTAAAACACAACTTCCCAGCAAAGTGTTTAAGATAAAAGCAAAAGACTGATTTGTATATAATTTATGTGACAGTGTGCTATGGGGTCATATTTATAGCCTTTCTAAGCATCACATGTCCCCTCATGAGTCTGTTTCAGAAAAAAGCTCCTCTCACCTGTGTCTGCTTCAATATTCTTTCATGTGTCTGATGGAGCCAAACATCCTTCACCTGTGTGCCCCAGCAAAACATCATATGACATTTCCAAATGACCCTGAGGGTCTCATTTCCAATATGACACCATATGAGCTTCCAAAGAAACCAGAAATTTCCTCTTCACTTCTTAAAAGGAAGCAGCGATACAAAACAAAACTAGAGACAATAAACTGTTTTTTTTTCCTGGTGGGAAAAGAACAAGAAAAGATTGCACAATGGTCACATGTATCTTTTATTATTAAAATAAGCGTATTTTGTGATGTGTTCCTTTAGGGAGACCATGAGTTTCTCAGGAGGCTTTTCCCTATGGTAGGGTAAACTTAGGAACTATAGATGCTATAGAGAAAACTTTCTCTGAACTCACCAAGCAAGCAGACTACTTTGAGGGTGTATAGAATTTTAAAAATTGTGTCAGCCAGTTAATATTTATTTATCAGTATGACAAGGTATCGTTTTTATAGTGGTAGATGGGCACCATTTTTGTTTCACTGGAAGGAAATCCAATCTGAATAAAAGAGTAACTTTTCACACATGACTTCTAATCCATGCATGTAAATCAAACTGAAGATCTATTATTCATTATTTAAAAAATGGCATATTTTTATTACATTGAGAATGAAACACAAATACTGTGAAAAATTTAGTGCCCTTTCTGGAAATTTTAAGACACTCATCATGTCGCCATCTAGCTGGGGCTTGCTCTCATTTTTAAAATATAGCCACAAAATTAATAAGTTTGAGGTTTTATGTTAGAAAAAGAGGGATGCTCTATTTCAATGAAACAGGCAAATTTATTTTTTATTTAAAGCTTCCTAAATACTTAAGATGGGAAAGCACCCCAGTAGTGCTCAAATTCCAATATGTATATAAAGAATATAGTTCATATTCTTGTCATTATTCATCATGTCCACAGTGTTCTTCCCTCAAGTGATTTCTGAAAATGGCATATATATCAGAAACTGATTAAAATGACCCGAAGTATTAATTCGTAAAATATGATGAACCCAACACTTTGCAAGAGGTGATTTTCTGTGTGACATTTAATATGTAAGAGTTGAAATGATTTTAATAACTCACAAGAAGGAGTGGTCCTAGGGAATCCAGACCCTGAGCATGATTGCATTTATTGATTATTAGTTATTAGCATTAATAGTCCAGAGACCTCTCGTATATATTATATTTTGTGACTTTAGAGCGTTTCCCCTTATGTCAGTTGATGGAAGGCCCTTTTCTCAGCTCTGAAAAGGACCATGTTATCCTGTTGAGGGAACCCAGGACTTGTGGAAACTTTGGTGGTCACACCAGTGAGCCCTAGGTGTTCAGTGTCATCAATGACTTTTCCTGACTTGCTCTCTGACATTCTAGGGCAAATGCATATAATTCTCTCCAATTAGATGAAGGGGGAGTCTAGTTCTGTGTTCACCTCAATCCTTGACTCCTACCCAAATAGATTTTAGATACAAAGGATGCTGGTCACAAGTGCATCTCCAGAATGAGAAGTAATGGAGTCCTGGTTTTGCTAGCATTCACTGTCATGACAGCCCCATGCCCAAAGGTAGTTGCTCAACCTCAGACATAAGCTTCCTGAAAGTGGAGACTTCACATTTCTATGAAAGTTCTCTTGTGGAACAGAACCAATCGAATGTAAGTGGAACTCCAAGAAGAGATTTATTTGATTGGTTCTTATGGTCAGTGAAGGACAGTCTTACAATGGTCAAATGTATCACACATTCACCCATGACTTCTCACTTCCTCTGCTTCCAACAGACCTACATGCCAATCATTTCTAGAAGTACCCTCACAGACACACCCAAATATGTGTCAGGTTGACAAGCAAGAGTTATCCTCATAGGCCCTCTTTGTTCCCTGCTGTATTGCTGACATCTAGAAATGTAGCCGTATCTGTGTGGATTTCCAAAGTAAGCCCACAGATGTGAGAATTTCAGAGTCCCCTCAACACCTTCAAAGAGACTGGTGAGATCCTTTTGATTGATTTTTTTAAAAGATTTATTTATTTACTTACTTATTTAATGTATATGAGTACACCAGAAGAAGGCACTGGATCTCATTACAGGTAGTTGTGAGCCACCATGTGGTTGCTGGGATTTGAACTCAGGACCTCTGGAAGAGCAGTTGGTGCTCTTAACCACTGAGCCATCTCTCCAGCCCCTGTTTTTTTTTTTTTTGTTTTTTTGTTTGTTTGTTTTTTTTAATACTAGAGATTGAACCCAAGATCTTGAGACAGCTAGGCACCTGCCCCACCAATAGGCCACAGTTTCAGAACAACCTGAATTATCTTCTTTTAAAAATGGTGTTTTATGTAAATGTGCACATTTAAGTTTACTGGGAATTCTGCATTCTTATTTTTGTCCTTTGTATCTGTTCGTGTGCACCGTATTCAGAGTTCAGAATGTCCTAGTTACAGAATAGCGATTCTTCTTCCCTTCCCATGCAATTCAACAATCAAATCATTTTGAATTCTCTAAAGAGGAGGATCTTGCTTCTGTTTGAACTCACTCACATTCCCAGGGAATATGTTTCAATATTTCAACATCTATACAAAATGCTTTACAATTCCTTTTACGGTATTAATTTTCATATGAACACCATATGAAGTCACAAAGGACTGAGTAGGGCAAAGAATTTCTCCAAGGTCACCCAGCCTGTTAATTGCAAAGGACTAGCTCAGCTGTCTTTCCCCATCCACATCTGATTACCACAAATACTAATTTCCAAAGCTTAGGGAAGGGGCAGGAGCAGAATTCACATTCAACCTCCCCCCCCCCCAAACATTACCAAACTCTAGGACAAATAAAGATCAAATAAAGCGAATCAAAACTTGTCACATCTGTGCTGGCTAGTTTTTTGTCAACTTGACACAAGCTAAAATCATCTGAGAGGAAACTGCCTCCATAAGATTGGGTTGTAGGTAAGTAGGGTATTTTCTTAATTAGTGATTGGTGGAGGAGGCTCCAGCCCATTGTGGACGGCATCATCTCTGGGCTGGTGGTCCTGGATTCTCTGGGAAAGCAGGATGATCAAGTGAGTGGGAGAAAGCCAGTAAGCACCACATCCCATGGCCTCTGAATCAGCTCCTGTGTCAGTTCCTGCCCTGTTTGAGTTCCTGTCCTGACTTTCTTCGTTGATCAGCAGTGATCTGGAAATATAAGCCAAATAAACCCTTTCTTCCAAAGTTGCTTTGGTCATGATGTTTTATCACAACAATTGCAATCTAAGCTACAACAACATCCCTGCCTAAGAATCTTAATCAACTTGGATAGATCCAGATCACTGACTTGAGCCTGCAGAATGTGTTTTGTCCTTTATTCCATTTTCTGATTTTATCCTGTGTTGCTTGCCTGCTTCTATATTCATTCCTGTCCCCATTTTTTTTCTGAATATATCAAACTCCTCCTTTCCACAAGACCACTAAACTCAGTGATTCTCAACTCCCCATCCCCAAACATTATCAAACTCAGAACAAATTAAGATCAATGAATAAGGCAAAACCAATCATGTCACATGTGCTGGGTAGTTTTATGTCAACTTGACACAAGCTAAAGTCAAAGACACAAAGATACACAGAAGACCCTACTTAAGCATGTCTTCCTTAAACTTTGACATAGAAGTAGGTCTCAGTGCTGTTTCTGCCTTAAGCCAAAGTTTCTGAACAGAACACACACCTGTCATATTTTAGTGCTTTATAATTTATGATTTCAGTATCAATTGAGGCTGACCAAACCTTTATTACTATTGATGAAATCATATTAGTCGACTGTCTATTGCCTTACCAACAGTTTATAGCTAATGATAGTTTCTTATGCAAGTGTCAATGTTGGGCTTCAGTTACAATAATCGGCATTTCATGAATGTAAGTGAATAAGTTATGCAAAACAAACAAAAACATCAGACACAATTGTTGATAGGAGTTAAATTAATAATTTGGTAGCTGAGAAAATCCATTTTTTATTCACCCGTGAAATGGGCAGGTGTCAAGAACATGGGAGGCTTGATGTTGATACCGTGTCCCACAGTATGTGTGCAAGAGCTTTATGAAATGCTGAGTGCCTCACTGACACTGTCTTCATCATTATATATCTTTGGTGTGATGGGGGCCGCCAAAGGGAAAATGTGGATTAGCAGTTATTGCCCAAAGTTTTCTACTTTCCAAATGATATATCTACATGCTCCTTGTAAAGCCATTTGCGGCTAATTTGTTGGTCTTTGATCTAATCAGACTGCAGATGTTCAGAATCACCATCTTTTCGTGCATTGAGGCTCACTCACTGGGGTTTATAAAAGTAATGGGCTGTGCCCAATTTTCCCCCAATGTGTTCA
Organism: Mus pahari; assembly: GCF_900095145.1. NCBI lineage: Eukaryota > Metazoa > Chordata > Mammalia > Rodentia > Muridae > Mus > Mus pahari. The sequence goes on along the minus strand of NC_034605.1, from coordinate 43,157,902 downwards.
ATTCTCAGGGACGATGAAAGGAAAGATCTATCTTTTGCCTAACAAGGAGAAAAATGAAAAAAAAAAAAAAACGCAACTTTTTATTTCTCAATTAAAAAGAAGAATAAGGAAGGAAAAAGAAGAGGAAACAGAGGAAAGACTGTTAATCCCAGAACTGAATTTTCCAAATTAAAATATTCAATTAAAATTCTTCCGTCTCTGGAGAGTGAAATGTTCTTAGTCACATGTTTGAGCAGCATGCAAAAAGATGAGTTACAACAGGCTGAGGTTGAGCTCGGGTAATGGCATTGCGTATCATTGCATGATAAGATGATATCCGATCAATTTCCTCTTAATTTCAGTCATGTTTCAAGGAGGCTGGTGGGAAGGTCATATGGTAAATCCTGTAATTATTCAAATAGGACTCAGATTTCTATTCAGAATGAGTAGCTTATAAAGTAGGAGGTAAAGTCCAAAGATGTTTTGACTCAATATGTTCTAGACACATTGTAGATGCCTGAACCCAAAGTGAGCAACTTGAAGACAGGCATGTGGAAGAAGTGATGAAGAGAAGCTGGTGAGTCAGAGCAGAATGACCTTGAGGACTCTGGGTGGTTTTTTGCATTTCTTCCTCCTGTTCACAGGTTGTATAGCTCAGATAGCTCCCCAAGACCTAAATTCAGATCCCAGTTTTACCTAACACCTTTTTGGGGATGTCAGTGAACCCAACTAATCTACATCTAGTCCAGGAGTTTATAAAATTGGGTCCATATTAGAATATAATTCCTTGGATTATTGTGACTATTAAACTAATGACGATGGAGTGCTTTTGAAATAAAATGCCTTGAGTTTAGCAAACTCGAGTGTTAACTGTTGATATTATAACAACATTTGGGATTAGGGACTTGAAATAATATTCTAACACATAGACTTGGAACACTTGTGTTCAGGGGTACAGGGACTGAGAACCTATTTTCTATTCAGAAGCTATGTAGTTGTAATTCTATGGGCTTCTGTCCTTTTTACCTAGGTCAGAATAAATTTCCAAGAACAATGACTTTTTTAAACCATATAGCAGATAGGCAGGGGATTAGAGCTAGTTGGTCTATATTTTAAATTCGTGACTGGGAAAACTGGAGGAAAAAGAGAATAGCACTATAAAACTCTGTCTGATAATCTAGATGACCCTGGGCTCCATATCAATTCCCAAGCACCTTTCTGAGCTGTCTGCTTCCAAAGGAACATTTTGTTATCTCTAATGCAAATTAAGCACTGATTTACTTCCTTGCCTCCCTGTAGTATTCTCAGCAGAGTTTAGCTCAGGAAGACTCCATTTAGTTTATTTCCATTCTATTTATTTGTCACCATTGCTTCTTTCCTCGCTCTTTATAGATAGTGACATCAAGATCTGAAAATGCCATGTAGGTTATTTATTCAGAGGGAAGATGGAATTTATTCTCATGTTTATCTGATGCCATACTTTCAACAGTTAAGATATACAACACCTCCTTTAAATGAGAGAAATAATTACACAGAGCAGGATGGACATTTTGGATTCAAGTATCCTATACAGTGTGTTTAAAGTCTACAGAATCATTTACATTGCATTAGGAAGAGGCACAGTCATGGCAGATGTCCTATGAGCAACTCATGAATTTCCCAGTGTTCGGTCTACCAGGTGAAGTACGTATTACATGACTATGTACATTCTTATTTACTCTTAGCTCCATGTCGACCAAGAACCACTAATTCCTCATATCAAGAGACTTAGGATATTATATCTTGGCAGATTAGCAGAAAGTTGAAGGTCAGAAAACCAGGCATCCTAAGCCTGGTTATCCCACGTTTCCATAAAAGCCAACATCTCAGAGCAGAATCCTGCTTTTCATTTCTGTACCCCACATCTCACACATGTACTCTAGGCCATAGACAGCTTGAAGAAACATCTTCTGGAATGTTCCCTGTCTCTTCCAAAGCAGTGAAAAGGGGACAACCCTGGTGGATTTAGAGGCAACCGTTAATTCTCCGCTTGAAAGAGGTGGAAGTGGCTTGATTCACCCAGAGACCCTTGTGTACAACTAACCAGAGAGTGATCATGGGGTGCAATCATACCACAGGCTTGGAATATGACAAAGTAGGTCTAATTGCTAAGTAGAATTAATTCATGACACGGTGGCCACTCAGCCAGCAGAGTCACTTCCCAACAACTGGAGCTGTTCACATGTGGACTGCTTTTTACATTGTCCACTCTTCTAACCAGGTTACAGTTGACAAGTGAACAGCAGTAATCCATTATGGAAAAATTTCCAAGGAGCCAGAGACTGAATCTAACAGTTTCTCAAATGCCAGAGACCGGATCTAACAGTTTCTCAAATTTGGGGTCATATGTACCATTAGGACCTTTAGTAGCTAATTTCTAAAACATTTTAAAATGTCTTTTTTTTTTTATCTCATCAAGTATATGTGATTTTGAAATTGTTGTTATTGAATATAAACTTTAAGGATTTGCATGACCTCTAATTTATGTTCAGGGCCCAGCAGTACCTGTACCAACACATCTGCTTGAAAAACTGTGGGTGTGGAATGTTTTACTAATGGAGACAGTGGCATGATGAAATAATAAACCTTGTCTCTGTGTGTGCATGTGTACAGTTATTTCAGAGAATAATTTCAACAATCATTTTGACTCTGTTTAGTGTGTGTTTGTATCTGGGATATCTAATCTTGGTTTTCAAGTTGACATACATGGGGAGAGGAAATCTTAGTTGAGGAATTGCCTTGAGAAATTGTGTTTATCAACTTCGCCTGTGGGCACATCTGTGGGGGCATTTGCTTCATTACTGATAGATGTAGGAGGACCCATGCCACTGTGGGTGGTGCCAACTCTGGGTAGATGGGTCTGGACTGCGTACCAGAGGCAGCTGAGCAAGCCATGGTAAACAAGCCAGTAAGCAGTATTTCTCCCTATATTGAGTTCCTGCCTGTGAATCCCTTTATGGTGGGCCACAACCTATAGGAATAAACAAATTCTTCCCTTTTGGTCAATGTTATATCAAAGCAACAGGGAATCAAACTGTAAGAGTATTATATTCATTAATATGTATTTCATTTAATAGGACATACAGCTAGAAAGTGGTGGCTATGTTTATATCTTAAACACAGTGCTAAGGCATCCCAATGTGTGTAGTAAACACAGGATGTAACACAAATTCAGTTAGGCAAGAAATCACTGATGAAGTGACTAAAGGCAGATTTAGAATAAGCCAGTGAGTGATTCTTTTAATTCTGTACTCAGAATAATGTCACATGACCAGAGTACAAATCAGAGGAGCAAGGACATAAAACTTAAATTTTCCTTGTGGTATGTAATATTTATATGTTATATAATATGTTATATTTGAGATTTTGAGATTAGAAAATACAGATAATGACCGAGCATAGCCCTTGGGCTGTTCTAAAGGGACTTCTCAGTTAGGCATCAGCAGCAATTTTTCATTTGAAAGATTCTATCTCTATCCTGATTTTCACTGGTGAATTCGAGACTTTGAGACATTGTTTCTATGCTTTGTGTGGAATTACCTGAACTTATTTTTGTGGACTAATATTTTCCTTAAATTTGATCAATTTATCTCTTCAAATGACTTTAGTGCCATTTCCTCTTCTTGTCATCTAAGGACCCCTGGTTCACATGTGCTGGAATATTCCACAAATTTTTCATGCTATCATCTTTATGTTTCTGTTTCTTTCCTTTCCTTGTTTTTGTCTTTGTGCTTTAGTTGGGAATGAATTCACTGTCGGTCCAACTACCACATTCATTATACTGTTTCTGTCGTGTCCATTTATACCCTTAATCCCATGTCATAATTTTACGTTGGCAAATATATTTTTCCTGCTCTAAAAGACTTTTAAGTTCTCCCCTGATATATTATATTCTTTTCTCTAACTTTGATTCTAGTAGTATAAGATCTTTCTTATTTCCGGATTCTGATCATGCAGATCACTCACCGTCTCTATTCATTGACAGATTTTCATCGGTCCATGCATCACATTTTCTGCCTGCTACAGACATCTCATAGTTGCCTGCCATGTGGTAGACATTGTGTATAAACAAACTCTAGAGAATGAAATAGAAAATACTGATTCCCTCATCAAGATCTGACCTCTCTGCTCACATCAGGAACTGAACTGAACTGGAGCTAAGTTCTAACTCTAGTTAGTTGGAACGCCCCACTGAGTCCCATAGTTTTTAAGGCCCTGGCTTCCATTTGGCCTTGGTATCCAATGGCTATTCAATTTTTTGATTGTGTTCTTCTCTCCAGGACTACCACAGGATTCCTAAAACACCAAGAATCTCTGCCTTCATAACTAGACCCAATTGCCCACATGCTACTGAGTGCCTTTGAAGGTTCTAGGGTTAAGAATTGGTCCAAGGTAATGACTTGGTCCATGTCTGGGGGTTGTGTCTTAAATTACTCCTTTCTCCTTTTCCCTGCAGTACCCGGCATCCAGTGTCTAGTCTGTCTGCACTTTCGTCTGATCCAAGGGTTTTGTTTCCTTTAAATTTGTCTCTTTAGCTCCCATAAAGCTGTGTATTCATATAATTTTATATCTTGCTTTTTTTCTTAATTCTGTTTTCTCTCTTCCTCTTCCTTTGTTACTGGTGATGAAGCCAGACACAGAATATGGTAGGCCAGAGCTCTACTGAGCTCTATTCTCAGCCCTTTTCCTTATGAAAACTATCATATGATTCTGGAGAGATGACTCAGTGTGTAAGACTGACAGCTACTCTTCCAGAGGACCTGGATTTAGTACCCAGCAGCCACATGGTGGCTCAATGCAACTCCAGTTCCAAGAGAACCGACACCCTCTTCTTGCCTTTGTGGCATTGATTGTGCATGTGGTATACAGACATATATGCAGACAAAACACCCATAAACATAAAAAGTAATATTAATACTAAAAAATAAATGTAACCCAAATTATCACATCTTTAAACATTTCAGAAAATGCAGAAGCAGGAAGCGTGCTATGAAATAGCTTTTCATCGCTGTTCTTGTTTTTCTTTCTTGTTGCTGTGATAAAACCATCATCAAAGCATCTTGGGGAAGAAAGGTTTGACTTCCTCCAGGTAACACGCCCGTCACTGAAGGGAGTCAGGGCAGGAATTCGAGTAGAAGCAGAGGCAGGATGCACAGGGGAAATGTCTCTTACTGGCTTGCCTTCTTTGACTTGCTCAGCTCTTTCTTATGCAATGAAGCCCAATCTGCTTAGAGGTAGTATAAGCCACAGTGGCCTGGGCCCACCTCCATTAATTTTCAATTAAGAAATACCCCCACAGGACATGGTCACAGGACCACCCGTGGGCAACTGTTCAGTTGACTCTAGGTCTGTGTCAAGTTGACAGGTAGAACTAACTATGGTGGGCATTTTGCAGCATCATTCCCTCCTGGCTAACCATTTCTGTGTACCTGATTTCCAGTGGATATAACATTTCTCATTGCCATTTCTCCACTCAACGTTTACCTCCAAACCCTCATTTACTCGTTAGGTTCCACATCCTTCCTTTCCTTCCACGTGTATCTTCCTTCTATGTGGAAGACCAAGGGCATCACAACTGCGGTACGCAGTAAAGTTTGTTTCTGTAAAACCTCTTTCTTCCACAGAATTATTCATGGTGGTCAGATGATGAAGCTCCTCTCAGGACATCCTGATCTCCAGCTATGAGCACTCTGAGGGCGAGATGGTACTGGCCTCAGAGAAAACAAGCATCTATTCATTTCCTTGTAGATTTCTAAGATACGAAGTCAATGAAAGATGCTGAAAAAGGTGTCATTTCGTAGGCTAGCTATGGAAGTAGTCATGCTCCTGGAAAAAGGCCTCCCCAGAGACAGAGAAACAAGAAAATGTAGAAATCCTCCTTGCCAAAGCATAAGCAGCCAGTCTCGAGGTGCACGTTACAAGGTTGAAGGGCTCTCTTACAACAAGCAGCAATGGAGAAGCACTCAAGGCCTGTATTCTGAAAAAACGCCTGTGGTTAGAAAGAGTAGATTGCTTTCTTTAGGAATCCAGAACATCTTTGGGGATGGAGAGATGTCTCAGTGGTTAAGAGCACTTCCAGAGAACCTGGGTTCAATTTCTAGCACCCACTTGGTGACCCATAACCATCTGTAACTCCAGCTTCAGGGAATTTGATGTCTTAGGGCACTGGGCATGTGTTTGGTACACATGCATTCAAGCAAAAACACTCATACACCTTAAACAAAAATTAGTTAATTAATTAATTTATTTATTTATTATGAAAGAATGTGTAGCTCTCATCTTGTGTTTTACCCAGAATCAGTGGAAAGGTTTTTATCGTGTCCCTCTACTTCTTAATTTCAGGAGTTCTCAGGACAATTACACATGACCACTCTCTGTTACAGAATAGATTTACACTAAGTCCCCATGTGTACTCCAGCTTGAGATTCAGTACGGCACAGTATTCACATGCCCTGCCTGGTAACTTCAATGGATAGGTCATTCAATAAAAGAATGCTAGTGTTTGGCAAAGTCACTGGCACATTCTGATCTCAGATATCTTCTTTTTGTTACATGTCATCCAGGAAGTGGTTGGGATAAGTCATAAATACAAATGTAAGACTCATGCATAATTCATATGTTCCGGAGCACTGTTAACTTGGTATAAATGTGCCATCTCTAAGAAGAACATACATCACTGTGGTCTGGGGTTTTATTGTAATTTTAGAGTTTTGATTGTTTCCACTTGAGTTGAACCTAGGGCCCAGGTAAGTACTCATTCACTTAGCTACACACACAATCCTTTCCATGGTTTTCCAGAAAACTCAAGTGCATATAAACTTATGTGTAAAAAGAAAAGTAACTTACATAAACTCACAACAAAAGTCAACATGGGTCTGTCACTCTTGTCATATTCTTATTACAACTCCTACAAATGCATTTTTGGAAAACACTGGTTAGTCGAGGTGGTTCCTTCCTTTCACTGCTAAATCCAATGCAAGCACTAAAGCACTGTCTGATGGCATGGGTCCAGCATTGTGTTAAATCATGGATCTAACCAGGATTCTGACTCCATCTCTCCTCCTCTTTTTCTCTTTTCTCTTTTCTCTTTTTCTCTTGCTAGAAATGTTACTCGTTGCTGGCTAGCCAAATGAAAAGTACAGCTTGATTAAGGATCTCTTCTGTCAGTAATTTGTGCCTAATGTCTTTAGCTTTCCCATGGGCTGTTGTAGAAAATGGTAAATCTGGTTTAAATGAAACCTGATCCTGTTAATGGCTTAATAGCAGCTGCCACAGGGTTATGGTGTTTTCAACAGATGTCTCTGTTACATTTTGTTCCTAAACTTAAGTCTTGAGCTATCCATACGAATCATGTAAGTATAGCTGTATGTTTGGATAAATGTTTTGCAAGATAGTCTATGACAATACACTCTTCTGCCCACTTAAATTTATTCACGTATAATTTTGCAAAGAAAATTAGGTATATAATATTTTTTAATATTTTTTTATGTCTTATAGTTTTCTCATTTTTTAAGCTGAGAAATCGCCTTCATCTCTACACCTAAGATGATGACTTGATCAATGTGACCAACTGATTCATCATTGCCTACAGCTATTTGTTTGGCTCTGATGGTGACGTGCATTGTAGTGTCACTTCAGACAAACAGTAGTAACCACACTACACGGTCTCTGTCTTTTCCTTTCTTATAATAACTGTAATTATCCTCATGATTAGGGTTAGTTTTTCTGGATTGTGATAATTTAATCAACTACTTTTATAGACAGTATATTTTCTATATAAAGTTCTTAAGCCAGGTATATGAATGATCCAGAAGACACAAACTAGGGCTATAACATCATGATTGTGATGGGAGATAGAAGTAGTCATGCAATTAGTCTGTTTCTGTGCTGTGAATACTTTCAGTCATAATTTAAAAAAATAGTTTAGTGGGTTCATGGTTCTGTAGGCCTGGAAGTTCTCTAGGCTAATGACATCTGGAGTGAGCCTTCTTACTGTGTCCAATTTTGATGGAGGCTGAGATGGAAATGGGCAAGCAACTACTTTAAGCCTGAGACCCATTATTCCTTTCTTATAGAACCACCGATGCCATACTGAAGGCCCCAATCTCAGGACCTCCTCTAATCCTATCTCCACAAAACTCTATCTCCAAATGCTATCAGCATACGGATTAATAGACGAGCTTTACAGCACAGGAACTTTAATGGATACCTTCAAACCACAACAGCAGACATACCAGCCCGAGCCAATACGAACGAATGAAAACAGAGTAGCATGTTAATTGCAATGCTGCAAAACTTGATTCCAGAAGCTTACAAAGAATGGAGTCTCTGACATAGCCGCATTTTCAGGGTTGTGTGGTTTCTTAAATTACCTGAAGCCAGAAAGCTTATTTGTAAACTCATCTAAGAGTCAGTATTTGAAGGCAACGGGAGGAATATAAAACATGTCTGTGCTTACTTTTAAACTGTCTGTGGGTATCTCTGGGTAACAAATAGCATCCTCCTGACGTTATCTTATCTTAATATTTTTACCAGGTACTTCCTCAAAGGAAAGCCGTGAAGCCTGGCTTGTCTTTCTTGTTTGAACTCTTCCTTCTCCATGGAACATATGCTTACAATGACCTGATCATGGGCTGGGCAGTCTTTCCTGTATGTGACAACAACTTCCATATAGTAGAGGGAAAATTCAAGTGTCCACTTCTCCGAGGACCTTATGACCAAAAACTGGACAGCTTCAGAAAAATAGAAAACTTGATTTGCCAAGACTTGGATCAGTGGCTGTGCAACCTATATTTTAAGGTTTGTGATATGGTTTTGTTTATTAATTTCCTGAGGTTGAACTTGGCCCTATAGCACAGGCTCTCTTCAAACTCTTGGTCCTCATATCTCAGACTTTGATGTGCTAGCTGGCTAGGATTACAGGTTTGAAATATGAGTTGGTAACTGGAAAATAATTTCAAGTACTCTCTGGAGTACCTTTTTTTCTAGCTTTGGGCTTTCTCTTGCAATTAAATTGATTATCTTTTAAAAAGTTTTAAAAAGATTTCTGAAAAAGCACATGCATTAATATTTAGAAACAAGGAATTACATCGTGAGGTCATGGGAAAAGTCAAAGTGACTTAAATACAGTCTTGTATATTGGATGAATTGAAACTGCTACCCAAGGCTTTTCCAACCCCGCCCCCGCCCCACCCCCACCTTCCACTTCTCTGCAGTTTGCAATCTGTAAGGTCATCCCATCATCCCAAGAACGGATGCTTTCTTGCCTTTCCAAAAGTATTGACCAAGCTTCCCTTGGGCGTTGAGAGTTGCCTGTGATGGGATTCAGAAGAGCTGACGTGTGACTTCTGCCTTCTGAATGCTCGTCTCTGACAGGACAGACACCAAAGTAGAGTGGCTGTGACATCTCTCTCAGCCATTCCACTTCTGAGCATGCTTCTTTGTCATACTCAAATATTTAAAGCAAATAAACTTGGACATACACATTTGTATATGTTTATCTTTCTGTGTGCTGCTGAGCCCAGCCTTGTAGCAGATATGACAGGACATAAATTCATCGTGGGCCGATGTCATCATCCAGAGAAGAAAATGCTTGCATATGTTAAGGACAAAGTGTCCCACCTGTTTGGAGTCTATTTTGATCTTTGTTTATATTTTTAATTATAGTATTTTCCCAGATTGCCTGTATCATAAAGTGCCATGAAATTTTATTCTTTGTCTACACATTTGATTACTATCTATCTATCTATCTATCTATCTATCTATCTATCTATCTATCTATCTATCTGTCTGTCTATCTATCTGTCTATCTATCTTTGATCATCTGCCTATCTATCATCTATCTATTATTTACCTATCACCAATCTATCCACTTGCCTACCTACCTAATTGATGGAACTGATAAAGTTATTTCCAAGAAATGTATAATTTTGGTCTTAAGTTTTAGAGTTTCCTATTGGTCTTTTAGGGTTGTTTCTGATACCTTTTTTGGTGATAAAATTGTCTGGTATTTTCTTTTTAGTGTTCCCCATTATAGTGTTGTGCTAAAATACCTTAATGGGTTGTCTAGATAGCCATTAAGGTAATAGTTCTTACCTGGATCTGTGTCTTCCTTGTCATTGTGGAAACAGTGCTATTGTGAGATAACTCTAGCTGCTCCTTAGACTCACTAAGAAAGGCATGCTCACAGGGGCTGTTCGTAGGTTCTGTGCTCTGAGAATTTGTGCCAATTATTTTGTGGTGCTGCTTCAAGTAGCAGAGCCATTTGCAGCTCTTAAGAATTAAAAATGTTGATATAATCAAGCTTGAATGAAAGAATGCTACAGGAGAGTAAATGACTCTAAAAGTCTTATAACAAAACGGTTCTAAAATTGTAGGCTTAAATGTTATTCCATGAATCAAAATAAGCTGAAAATTAAAATACAGTCACAAAAGGGAGTACATGATCATTACTATGAAAGACATCTCTAAGTATGTGTGTGTGTGTGTGTGTGTGTGTGTGTGTGTGTGTGTGTGTGCATTTGTCTGTCTGTCTGTCTGGTTGTCTGTCAGTGTGTATCTCTGTGTATATGCCCTAAGGCATGCACCTGCACATTTGAGCTTAGGTGTTTCCTATACTGCTTTCTTACTTGACCTGGTGGTTCAGTAAAATCCAGAGCTGGCTAGTTTTAGCTAGACTGGCTGGTCAGTGAGCCCTTGGGAGCCACCTCTTTCGGCCTCCTACTCCATATGACCCATTGCTAAGATTAAAGGCATGGGCGGTTCTACTTGGCTCTTTATGTGTGCTCTGCAGATCTGAACCCAGGTCCTAATACACAGAAAGCATTCATGTCACTCACTGAGCAAGCGTGTCACTCACTGAGCCATCTCCTCAGCCTTGGCACCTGAGACTTTTTAACTCCTTTTCTTTATATTTTCTTTTGTTTTGTCCTTTCCTTTCGCACCTTACTGTCCATGCCTGGGGTGGAACTCAAGGTCTCACATTTGCTAGCCAACCTGACTACGACTGAGCTGTATCCACAGCCTTTAATGCTCACACTAGCTGGAGCATATAGCTCAGGATTCTGTACATGATGGCTTGGAAAGTTGGTAGTAAGTTCATAAAAGACAATTTAAGTAGTTCTGGTATTAATTATGAAGATTATGTACATTGAGGTTAAATCAAGACTTAAAATCTACAAGCTTAAAAAGTTGATTATTAAACAGTATTAAAATAATTTGGCTGGATCACAATCTTCTTGGACTTAAAGACCAAATTTTTCTCCTTTTTTAACTAAGTAAAACATAATGGGAAAAAAACCTAATGCTTTGATTTATCCATAGAGCATGTCTGGCCACTATGTGTCACAGCTAGATATAATTAATCTCCAGTTCTGTTATTTATTAGACAGTGTTAGGGACTGCTGACGTCTACACTGATTGAGAGGAAAAATAAGTGAGAATAAAGACACTTCTCCTTCATCAAGATGAAAACAAAAATATTCTTACACAAAACTCTGTGATCTATGTAAATTTCTGTAATACACGACTTTTTCCAGTCTGAGTTTTCTCAAGAGCAAAATGTTATGATCAGGGTTGGGGAAATGGTTTAGGTGGGGCTTGCTCTGTCAACCTGAGGACCTGAGTTTGGATCCCTTGCATAAAACCAAACCACACCAATAAAAGAACTCCCTCTCCCACCCCCACCCCACCCCCCCCAAATCCCTGCATAGGACAGCATATGTTTTTAACCCCAATACTGGGGGAGGGGAGGTCAAAGACTGGGGATCCTACTGGCCTGTGATCTCCAGGTTAGTAGAGACCCTGCTGAAAACTTAAGTGAAAAAACTTAAGTAGAGTGATTGAGGAAAGCATACAAAGTCAACCTCTGGCTTCCATAGGCAGGAACACACACACACACACACGCGCGCGCACACACACACACACACACACACACACACCAATCAACCATACGGAAATTTCTGATCAAGCAGTTGATGGAAATGCTAAATAAAATAAATAAATAAATAAATATCAAATGGCAGAAAAGGGCAAAAGAGATGATGACACAGAAAAAAAAAAAAAACAGTTTTTCCAGTTTAAGTTTAGAGAAGATTAAAGATTCCAAGGGAGCCCTTCCTTCCTTTTCCTTGCAGGGTCAGTGTTTGGGCCCACCATGATGTGGGCCAACAACAGAGCCAGAGCTCATGGCTTCCCACTTACCTCTGCTGTCCTGTGCCATTGGGGGCAGTCATGGAGGAGGTTGGAATGTCTCACTAATTCAGTCCCCCGGGGAGTTTGTGGGCAAGGAGTGAAGAGGGAAGATTCTGCAAGCACAGGAGGCTCGCGGTCCTTCCTAAAGAAGTTCTCCGTGCAGATTCCATCTTTCTCCGTGTTTCACTCTTCCCCTCTAGCACTCAGCTACTTTAAATGTGTGAAAAGGTGAGCAGCGAGCAAACAGCCCTCTCTTCACTTACCACTGTGGTCTATAATCTCATCATTTGTTTTTGTTTCATTCTTTTGTTTCTTGGAGAAAAAAACAACCTACAAATGAATATTTGCTAGTTTCATACAAGTACGAAGTTTAGTAATACAGTGTTTTCTTATAAGACATTAAAAATAATAAATCAAACACGTGAAGCACATGACAATATTTAAGGTGATTATGGAGATCATTATAACTTAGGCAGACAAAATCTGTCCGTTTGGAAACCTGAATTTTCCTTTTAGATATCTCAACCGCCCCCCCCAATCCCCCTCCCACTGTTTTAGAGAAAAATTAACTACATAGGTAATATTTGCAACAGTTTCCATTAACTGATTTATCTCTTAATAGGTAATTAAAACTCCTTTGCATTTGGGTGATCAAAAAAGCCATGAGAGCCGCAGGCAGCTTTCTCCTGAATGTCCAGTGTGCTTAATGATGGAAGCAGAGAACACGGAATTCGATTTGGATAACACAGCCGGCCCTTCAAAGAACGAACCGCCAGGAAATGTTCATGCTGTAATAGGCGGCGCGACCCATTCTTCTCAAGGTTGGTTGACCATCCACTCCTCTCAGGGTTGGTTGACCAGTTGACCATCTACTCCACTCCCGGTTTGTTTATCCATTTTCTTCTTCCGCATTCCAACACGGTGTCGAGGACTATGTCATACTGAATGAAGCTAATTAAAAAGTATTTCTTTTCTAAGAATGCATTTTTCCAAGCTACGGCATGGAGAGAGAATATAACTATTAACAAGAATATTAGTTTTCACATCACATTGTCTATCATGGAAAAAAGTATAAAATTATTCCCTTGAGATGCATATTTTTCTCCATGACTGACCCCACTGTTTGTAGGCTAATTTCTTCACTACTTTTGGGAGGTGTAGGGTTTTTGGTTTTGGTTTTGTTTTGCTTTTTTGGTTTTTGGTTTTTGTTTGTTTTTTTGTGGTGGTGGTGGTTTTTTGTTTGTTTGTTTTGTTTTGTTTTGTTTTTGTTTTGTTTTTCGAGACAGGGTTTCTCTGTATAGCCCTGGCTGTCCTGGAACTCACTTTGTAGACCAGGCTGTCCTCGAACTCAGAAATCCGCCTGCCTCTGCCTCCCCAGTGCTGGGATTAAAGGCGTGCACCACCATGCCCGGCTTGGTGTAGGATTATTTGACTTCTCTTTTGGGTCTTCTGTTTAAATTTTCAATTTTCTTGTATGTTTTTGAGAGTCATAGCCAAAAGTCTGAGTATAAGAGATAAATTATTCTCCGAACAATGTTCCCAGGGAGTAGAGTTTATAGATAAAGTATTCTCTGAACAATGTTCTTAGGGAGTAGTGTTTATTCTGTAGGGCTTTGTTTTTGATGATCAGTTTTATCAAACGCTAGGTAAATCAAATTCAAAAATTCAAAATTTCAGAAAAGCCACGTTTTAAATTATCTTTTGTAATAAAAGCTTATTACCTTTTAGTTATTGGTTTCTGAAAATCGATAGATATTCAAACAATAAATATAATATTAGGCTACCTAATATTATGGGATGGATTTTCAGCTACTGCTTGTCTAGAGGTCACAGTCTCATGGCAAGGAGTGGCACTTATGCTAACTACCAATGGCAAACCCTGTAGTAAGCATTTTCTTTGAAATTACCAAACGATTAAATTATATGGTTCAGAAAATAACATATACCGATACTCTGTCCTCTGCTTTGGCAATTCTATTTTGCTATGTTTCCTGTACATCATTTCTTTTTATTTCATCCTCCTCTTCTTCTACCTCCTCCTTGTTCCTCTGTGTGTGTGTGTGTGTGTGTGTGTGTGTGTGTGTATGTATGTAAGTGTATAAATGGGTATGTATGCAGGTATACATATTAATGCATGCATGTACCTGCATAGGGGTATGCATGTGTATTCATGTGTATATGTGTGTATGCATACATGTGCAAGGGAGGGGTATGCATGTATATGTGTGCATGCCATGGAGGCCAGAGATCAATACTGGGTAGCCTCACTGATGTCTCTCCACCTTATCATTTTGAGGCAGGTGTTCTCCCTGATTTCACTAGACTGGTTGGTTATCAGCGAGCTCCAGAGATACTTCTCATTCACCCTGCCTCTTTCAGCACTGAGATGATAGACACCTGCCACCACATCTAGCTTTATTTCCCAATGTAGAATCAAATGAAGATCCTCATGATTCTACAGCAAGCCCTTTCCCATTGCGGGGGGGGGAAAAAGACAGGGAATCCAGAAGAGAGACAGGATATGGGGAAGAAAAACAGGTTCCAGATCAAACTGCAAAGTGATTAGATTCAACTAAGGAGGGTGTATAGAGACATAACAAAACAGGGCTGAGGGGCCTAGCTCTGGGAAATATCTGCGATTCTGCAACAGGATGCTGGCACTCCTCCGTCATGGTCAGACTGGCCACACGATTCTGCTTTCTGGATCACCTCTGCCTTGTTGTTGTTTGGGCGGGGGTTATTTGTTTTGTTTGCTTGTTTGTTTCTTTCTTTCTTTCTTTCTTTTTTTCTATCCATTGATTAGTTGGCAACCACAAACTTCTAAGTGCTAAACAAACACTTGTTAAATCATGTTTGCAACTTTTTTAGTTCTTTCGGAGAGATACCATATTGGGCTGAACAGAACCCCAGTTGCTAGTTTCAAATCATGACTACTTGCTCTTCTAAAACGTTGGTCTAGCATGAGCCTTGGGCTCTCTCATTCCTGTCTGACCTGTGTGGTTGCTTGTGACTCCGCCAAAGTCATGAGCTAAGGACTCCTGAGTTACCACGCTGTCTGGAATCATGTACTCCTGAAAATGTAAGGTTAAGATTTTACATACAGAATACATAAATGTCAAATTATATGATACTGGCCTTAAATAAATCTTGTTGAAGATAAATTAGAACCAGCTATATGTTGAAGCTACGTAATATATTGCATAGTTACAAAACAATTTGAACTAAGTGTATTGTTCACACCCTTCAGGACTTGCACTTATTTTACTTGTAGCAGGAGAACGCAGATGATAATTGCTTTTACAATGGGTCTTAGTTGGACCTAACTGATTAGATTTTAGCTTAAACATCTGAGTGATCCCTGCTCAATGGGGGAAAATAGTAACGTTACCATTGCATATACAGTAACATTACCATTGCATATAGGTGCAGCCTGGGTGCTGCAGGTTTATTACATCCTTAAAGAGACCATGTTTTGGAAACTTGGTTGCCAAGTGAAGCAGCACTGAAAGATGAGTTTTGTTTTGTCTTCTGTTTGTTTGTTTGCTTGCTTTGCTTTTAAAGGGAGTGATTGGGTATTGCTAGATATGGGTTATTCAGAAAGTACATTTGTCATGATGAAACAACTCTAATCTCCCAGTATTTAATCCTAAGACTGCTGGGGTCTCTGAAGACCCTCACTAGACATAGCCTTTTGAACCACCTGCCCCAGAGCTGGAAGAAACAAAGCCTTCCCTTCACAGATGGCCCGACCCTGGCAATTCTAATGGGGCCACAGGAAATGCACTAAGACACTGGAAATCTGAGTCGTAGAAAAGACAGACAGTGTCATAGCCTCTTCTGATGGTCGAAGATCATCATCCTAAGAAAAATAAAGCAAGAAGCAGAAAGGGAATAATTGTGACTTCATTTGGGTGAAAAAAAAGAGAAAGCATGCCATTGATTTTGCTTAAATATCAAGTTCAAAGGTCAACTCTGAAGTCACTGGACACTGTAAAATATGTGCAAAATGTATTTCTTTTAAAAATGTGTTAGTATAATACAGTCTTATTTTAGAATTCTCGACTTTTAACAGAATGGGTTCTGACTTAACTAATGATATTTAATGCCACTGATATTTTTGTCTAGTTTTAGGATACTGAGTGGAAGATGAGAAGCAATTATTCTTGGACCATTTTCTACCATAACCTCTTTGTTTCTCAGCTTCCCTCTGACAATGTGGCTACCTTCCCCAGATGAACCGCACAATGCTATGAACTTGGCTTTTAGAATGACGCCATTGTCCCATGCTCTCCTCAAAGAGGACAGCTGGCAACCTGGAGAAAAGGAACACCGTCACATTCAGTATGCACATACAGTGTGCACCAAGAGGGAGACTTTCTTGAGCTTTGCTTTAAAATAACCTGGCTATTACTTTTGCTTTGCTATGAGCCTAGAGACTAATGTAAGCCTCACCTTTGAAGACAACAGAGGGACTATTCCCTCCTATTATGAACAGATCAATGCAGAACCAGAACACAAAGTTTTCTTCCAGTACATGCATTCTCTATTGCTTACTTTTATTCTTCTTGGAAGCTTCTAAGCTTATTATTAGTGGTTAATATCTCCCTTGGGGCTCTTTTCTCATCTATCGGGGCTGTGATACAGTGTGCAGTTTCTGCCACTGACGTGTTGCTCAGAAATTGAATAATGGGTAAACATACTCAACATCTGGTAATTCATTTCAAATTAAAAGTTTATTAAACTCTGGCTTGATGACTTTCTGGTTATTTACATGTAAAAGAAGGAAACGCGAGGAAGCTGGGACCATGTAGCATGCTTATGGCTGCAAAGTTTCTATCTAAAATCTGTGTTTATGATCTTTCACAAGCTGTTATACATCGGTAGGCTCCATATGTCACCTGTCAAATTTCCTAGACTCCCCCAAAATCACACAAAAAAGTGGCTTTCATGTTTCCTTGTAAGTGTGCCTCTGTACACACTCTCTCCTAAGGAGATCTTGGACTTAGTCCATAGTTGATGAGGGTGATCAACACTGTAACTATGAGCTATGCCTGGAAACAGGAAATATTTATAAAAGCTGGAAGAAAATATCTATGGTATAACTTGTGATTGCCATCTTTCAAGTTGTTGTTGTTGTTGTTTTTTGTTTGTTTGTTTTTGTTTTTGTTTTTTTTCCGTTTTAGGCTACCCACTAGGGAAATGGTGATTATGTTTGATAATTTTGTTTTGTATATGGATATCTTGCAAGAATAATAGTTCTTAGAAAAGTTTATGGATGCTTGATGATTCTGAATTCAAGAGAATTGTATCGCATTGTGCACTCACAGTGAACAACCACAACCACACTGCTAAATGCTGTGGGGTTGTAAGCCAAAAGTACCTCTAGAGGTTTACTTGAGTAGCTCTGCTTCATTATGATACAAACATATGTATAAGTGGCCAGTAGGATAGATGGGCTCTTTGAGCATACTTTCCATTAAGGTCTGAAAGCCATTTGGGGGAGAATCCAGACCTGGGAAGAAGTAAGAGCAACCAACTAAATAGCTTTTTAGTTGTAAGTTGAGGGAACAAGTATGAGAAATGTATGTTGTCAAGGAGTTATATTTGTGCTGTGTCTCAATTGGCTCCAGCCCTTGAGAGTAGTGTGCAAGAAAACTGGTTTTAGGGGTATAGATATTAGATGAGGTCTCTCTCTCTCTCTCTCTCTCTCTCTCTCTCTCTCTCTCTCCCACCTCCTTCTCTCCCTCCCTTTACCTCCCTGTCAATTCTTATAAATGATATAAACTAGAAGAGAAAACAAAGAACTATTGATTATAATAATAGAGCTTTTGACATCTAAAGAACAGAATTAGGACTTTTTTTTTTTACAGCTTACAATGGTAGAGAAAAAAAAATATGCATTCAGTAGAAATGATCTGTCCAGCACTGGATTAGAACATGTTCCCAGGCTTGTAGTAGACAGCATAGTTCTCTTTCATGACAGTGGGCAATAGCATGGTGCCAGCGCGGTGGTCTGTTGGTCATGTGGTCATGAGGAGCCACACCAGCACTCTCAGTCTCTAAAATTCACTTGCTACAGGATATTTTTAACTTTGGGTGGATTTCTCAGTGCATAACCTCATCATCCTGGCACGTATGTACTGCACTGTGCACCCCACGTTCTGCATGATGAGCAACTGATGGGTTGCAGGGTTTCAGCGTCCAAACAGACCACTCCACCTCTCTGGGATAGGGGGGTTGCCACAGTCAAAGTCAGCCCCAGTGACATTAAATCATGTAAGATGTTGATTTATACCAAGCAGACTTTTGCCTTCGAGTACAATTTAACAAACTTAGTGAAACAATTAATTGTGTTCACATATTAATTTTTTTTGTGGAGCTGTTACTACACATTGACACCTGAGCTCTGCTCAGATCCAGTGACTACGAGTCTCTAAGGTCAGGTCCTTGACATTGGTAGTGTTAAAAAATTATCCATAGATTCCAAGTCAAGAAAGAAGGAAGGTTTCTGGGCATGGTAGTACATACCTATAATGTCACATAGTGTAAGAGAAAAAGACAAGAGGATCAGAAACTCAAAGCCAGCCTTGGTTACATAGTAAAGTTGTGGCTAGCCTGAGTTATAGGAAACCCATCTCAAAAAGAAAACCAAAGCCAAGCTACTGGCTGATTTTATGTGTTAACACAAGCTAGAGTCATGAGAAAGGAAGAAGCCTTAGTTGAGGAAAAGCCTGCATGACATCCAGCTGTAAAGCATTTCTCTATTAGTGATGAACAGGAGAGGGCCCAGTCCATGCTGGGTGGTGCTGTCTCTGGGCTTATGGTCCTGGGTTCTTTAAGAAAGCAGGCTGAGCAGGCCATGCAAAGGAAGATGGTAAGCACTACCATCCATAACCTCTGAATCAGATGCCGCATCAGGTTCCTGTCTTGCTTGCTTTAGTTCCTGTCTTGACTTCCTTTGGTGATGAAAAGCAATGTGGAAGTGTAAGCCGAATAAACCCTTTCCTCTATGACTTGCTTTTGGGTCATGGTGTTTCATCACAGCAGTAGAAACCCTAAGCTGCAAACTAACCAGATGCCTGAAGTGACACTATTGGTAATTCTGAGTTTCTTTAGTTCCTTGAAACAGGTATGATGGTTTCTTTGACCTTTGTATATTCTTTCATTTTATGGTATCATAAAAAGTCCTCACCAACTAGCGGTTCCTTCTTAAAGAACCCCTGCTCAATGTTGACTTACCCTAGTGTTCGTTCTCTTCATTGTGAATATGAATTCATTTGTATGTCTGGATGACCAGCCTCTTGACTATGTCTATGGAGTCTAATCTGTGCCTGGCACAGAGTCTTTGGCCCATTAAAGACCTGCTAAGTGAATAAGTGAATTAATCCATTCTGAAGTACATAATACTTATTTTCATTTAACAGTTACACTATGGTAGTAGGCAAGGCAATATGGAGTCAGCATCAAACATTTTGTTGAAAATCTCAGTTTGCTACTGATTACAGCAGAATCATTGTGATGTAGCAAGATGATTTAACTCTGTAAGAAAACCCCTTTCTTCCAGAATGGCCATCCTGTCTGCTCTGCAGGTCTACAAGCTCTCCAGGAGCATCAAGTTTTCACAAGTTTTTGAGAACTCGTTCTAATTTATGTTTCTAATCATCTCGTGGTTTCTAATTCTTTCATTTCTTGAATGCTAACAGCCTTAATCATCTCCCTGTGTATGTTCAGAGATACCTTCTTCCAGTCTTTGTTTGTTTGTTTGTTTGTTTGTTTGTTTTGAAACAGAGTATTATAAAGCTGGCTAGGCTGATCTTGAACTCACTATGTAGTTGAAGGTGACCTTCAACTTCTGATTCTCCCACTTCACAAGGATTCTGGATTTAAATGGTGCTCCGGACTGAATTTAAGGCTCCATGTTTGCTAGGCAAAGACTCAACCAGTTGTGTCGAACAACCGCTTTCAAAGAATGAGCACTTTTACAAATTATAGGTATAATTTGAAGAATTTTGAACGACTACTTAAGAATCACCATTTGTTGAAACTCTGAAGCAAATGTTAGGCTCTGTGGAATTTGGTCTCTAGGATATATATATATATATATATATATATATATATATATATATATATAAAATTTTTAGATAGATCCGAATTTTTTATCTGAGCCCAAAACTGAGCTGCAGGGAACCATGGAATGTTTCAAAGTGATTAATCTGCATAAAGAGCTAATTACCTGCATTTTAAATGCCTTTACTGAAGATATGGAAATGCATAAAATATTATAAGTCACAGAAAAGCTTCAACATGATTTAATTGCAAACTTTGTAGAAAAAAAAAGCAGCAATTTGTATGTTCTTCCTCCTATCCTCCACACACCCTCTAGCTTCCCATTTCTGTTCCTTCATCTTGCTTTCTTTAAGCTCTGATCTTGTCACCTTTTAGGTTTATTTACAAGCACAAAAACCCTCCCAGTACCTGTAGCACTGACATTCCTAAACAGGCTGAGCTGAGAAAATTCTGCTCACTGTTAATGGAGGCCAGCAGCTCTCCGACTATTAGCAAATTTCGTCAGAAAGGAAACCATGGTAATTTGTTTTCGTCTTGGGTCTATTTTCTGAGGTGTCACACCATCCCTCAGAATCAATCACAGCATTTCATTTTGTTTGATCCACTTCTATCTCAAAGTCATGTCTGAAACTCGCTGGAACTGAGAAAGCTTTAAAGAGCCACGCAGGTCTCTGTAGATTGGTTTTGACAGGACTGTGATGCAGAGTCCTGCCCGGGCCCACAGTGATGCTGGCTGACAGCCCCTCACTGCTCCTGGGAGGAGGGAACATGTGGAAGGAATTGCTCTTTTCCTTTTCACAGTTTGTCATTTCCTCTGCAGGGCAGCCTCTGACCCCTCTGAAGATCCTGACACCCATACGGGAAGTGTTCCCACTGATGTAAAGGAAGTGGAGAAGCAGTTAATGCCAAGAAAGGAGGGATGAGGTGTGTCAAAATGATGTGGGGGACAGAGAGATGGGCTTAAAATGTTTCCAGCAGGTTAGACTCTGCTGTATTCTTTCCTGAGGAAAGCAGTACCCACTGATCGGATGCTGTTCAAGGAGTCAAAGCATTATAGGGAAGCTACCTCCGAAACTGATCCCCTCCCACACACCGTGTACCTCTTTCTCCATGTGTGTTGTGTGTATGTGTATGTGCGTGTTAGTGCACGTGTGCGCATGTGTGTGATTTTAAAAGTAGAGATGGCAATAAAAATAGATGTATCACAAGCAAATTGTGGAGAAAAAAAAAGGTTGAAGGAAAATATGCAAATCGATGTGTGCTAGCCTACTTCAGGACTACCAGTGTGTCGTTGGTGCTTGCAATTACAGTTTGCAGGTTAGAGCCATGGTACACCAGAGCTTGAGATTTCAGACCCATGCCTATGTTCAGTGTTTTGTGTGGTCTGGTGAATCCTCCACGTTTATTAAACAGTCCAGTAAAGTAACACGAGGGCTGAGGGCTAGGTGGTCAACCACACTGCTTTGACATTCTTTTCTTGTGCATGGTTGTAGACCATTCCAGAACACATGAGATTATCAGTATTTTAGAAGTGAGGAAGGGATTCAGTTTTAAAAGCACAGCTGTGCATCCTTTAACAGCAGGACTATGGACTGCGAGATAGATTGTGAGGCAATTCTGTCATTGTTAAAATGGCGAAGCATATTTTCAGGTGCCAAGGTGGTGGAGCCTCCAATATACCTGGGTAGTGGGAGAGAGCTAGGAAACCTTATTGTGCCTGGCGCCTACTGAAGGCTTCTTAGGCGGCACATTTGTAAACATTTTCCAGGATGTGTAGTTTTCTAAAGAGCACTCTTTAAAGAAAGGACAATACTTCTAACTCTGCTCTCTGATTCTGTTTTATGGGTATGTGTGTGGTATATATGCTCCCTATTCTTTTCAAATGGACTGCTCACTGAGCAGGTATGTATGTATGTATGCATGCATGTATGCATATATTACATATGTAAATATATATTCAATAGTCACTCATAAATATATACTCTCCTGAAAATAATATTATTTGTCATCAGTCAGTCTCTCTCATATAGTCTGTACCTCAGAATTAGACAAATGTCTAAAATAGTAAACATACAAGTGAGTATTGACAAGGAATCATACAGATGTGGTTCTTGGCTAACTATGAGCCACCATGATTGACCTATCAGGGTAAGAAAATGAGAGCACTCTGAAATAGCCTTGGGAGCCATGGCTTAGGTAGAGTTACCATGGCACTTTGACGGGACCCACTTATCTCTGTCCTCACTATTTAATCTGAGGCTCCCAGGAGTACTGAGAGCTGAACGCAGATGAAAGTTGAAAGACGGAAGTGTAGGGATGAAATATACTTTCTGCCTACTTTTACTAACATGTGATTCATGATGAACGAAACCAGGACTGGCTGTGGAGGAGGATTTGCCTTTGAGTCATGACAGAGTGGCTGCCAGTCTAATGTGAATCCCAGTTGCTACAGTTTGGGTCACAGGCTTTTATGTCAGGCTCATGCCCCAGAAGGTGGCATCTCCTTTGGCCAGTCCTATTTCCCCCAAAAGATAAATGAGACTATGAGACTTCATATGAGTAAGAGGAACATTTATTTATTTATTTATTTATTTATTTATTTATTTATTTATTTAAATCTGTCTTATGTAGCTGTGTACGAATGTTGGCTTACGGAGGTCAAAGAACAACCTCAGGTAATGTCCTTGCCTTCTGCCTTATTCCAGAGAGGGACTCTTGCTTCCTGCTGTGAATGACAGGCTAGCTGGTCCCCGCAGTTTCAGGTTACTCACCAGTGACCACCTCTCATTCATCATAGGATTTAAA
Source organism: Mus pahari (assembly GCF_900095145.1). Lineage (NCBI taxonomy): Eukaryota > Metazoa > Chordata > Mammalia > Rodentia > Muridae > Mus > Mus pahari. The sequence goes on along the minus strand of NC_034605.1, from coordinate 43,134,820 downwards.
AATTTCCAGTTTATCAGTTTCTCCTTTTATGGATCCCATTTTGGGTGTCAAGTCAAATATGATTTGGTTATTCCTAGATCTTAGGGAGTTATATATGTGGAGTGATGCTTAGCTCACTCCATTAAAATATCAGATTGCCCCAATGCCACTAGTTCAAAATCACCTTTCTCCCATCCAATTGGTTCTTTACCTGTTTTAAAAATTAGCAGCTGGGAACAGATCTGCAGACTCACTTCTACTTCACCCACTGACTTCATGACCTGCCTCTTAGCTAACTCCTCAGTCTTGATCGCCACAGCCAAGTCATATAGCTGGATGCCAGGGACAGTGATTTCTCTCGTTTATTTTCTTTGTTGAGATGAGGTCAACCATATATTTCTTTCACTTCAATATAAAGTATTTAAATAAGTGAATTAACATTTTGTAATTTTGAATCTAAAAATTCTATATATGTTTTGTGAAGTTCATACCTAAGTACGTTATTTTCAGTGTAATAACTGCGAATGGTTCTTCATTTTAATTTTACCTTTAACAAGTGCATTGCTAGCACACAGAAATATGACTCTACTTGTGCTATTTTTCCATAAAATGTTATGGATATTCATTGAAAGCTTTTTTCGCATTATGCTTATATGTAAATATCATTGTACATAAATGCAGGTCCCCTCAAGAAGTGGAAAAAGGCGTCTGATCCCCTGGATCTAGAGTAAATCCAGGTGAATGGGGGGCTGGTTGTTAGTTGCACAGTGTAGGTGATGGGAATTATACCTAGGCCCTCTGCAAGAGAATCAAGATTCTTTACCTACTAAGACATCTCTTCAGCCCCATTACACACACACACATTTGTTTACTTGTGCATATTGCCTAAGAAGGCCAGTGGTCAAAGTTGGGTATCTTCTTGTCTGGATCTATTGCTCCCCACCCTGTTTTTTGAGATAGGATTTCTCATTGGAATGAGAACTCTTGGTTTCAGCTAGACTGGCTTGCTGTGATCTTCCTTCCTTCCCTCTGTCTGTCTCCCTCAGGCCAGGGGTGACCAGCATATGCCACCATGCCCAGATCTTCACACATGTACTGGGGATGAATGGTTCTCAGGTCCTCAATTTTTCACTGCAAAAAGCTTACCCATAAAAACCTACTCTCTAGGCCCTTGGTCCTGAGAAGGCTCGATGCTCCAATGTAGGGGAATGCCAGGGCAGGGAAGGAGGAGTGGGTGTGTTGGTGAGTAGGGGGAGGGGGATGGGGGCTTTTGGAGGGGGAACCAGGAAAGGGGATAACATTTGAAGAGTAAATAAAGAAAATATAATAATAATAATAATAATAATAATAATAATAATAATAAAGACCTCCTCTCCAATCCTCTGCTGTTTTTTTTTTGTTGTTGTTCTTTCCTTTTTTTTCTTTTTTTCCTTTCCGTTTTAAACAAGGGAAGCATTCAATATTTTTCTGGCTTTTAATCAAATTTTATTTTGTTTTGTTTTTAGTTAAAAGGAAGCATTTCCTGGTACATCAAATGGGTTTTGAATTCCATAGAATTTAGTATTGTTCAATAAATACAATAATATGATTTGTGAAAGTGAGACCGCTAGGATGAAGGATTTAAACATCTGAATGCACATTGCGTACGTAAAATAAACTCCAGTTTCCTCGTTCATATTTTTTTTTTCCACATGGTGTTGATTTCAATTTTCTCAGGTTCAATCTGCAGAGGACTTCTTCCTGCTAGTCTTACTTAGAGATGCTGATCCACTGTCTTTGATGATGTCTTCCCTTCGTCTGCTTTTGATGTTAAGGTTAGAGTAGCTGCGTAAAACGAGGAAGTAGATGTGTTTCCCTCAACTTTCCGGAAAGGATTGTGTAGTTTACACAGTGTCTCTCACTGGCTCACAGGTTGACTGTTTAGTTTTCACTCAATGACACTACGGGGAGGCAGTGGAAACTTGGGAGCTTGGCCATAGATGGGGGTGGCACTTTGCGGCAGGTATGCCTTGTATCCTTGAAGGTGATTCCTGCTCGGGTTTTACCTCCGCTTCACGTGAGCAAGGGGCTGAAGATGCTGCTGCTCTGCTACACAATCTGTCTGCCATGACTCTTTCCGAGTCCGTGGTGCCAAATGACTAAGCACTAACACCTGGGAAACCCGAGAGCTGAGGTGAACCCTCTACATCTAAGGTGTTTTGGCCAGCTCTGTCACAGAGCCACTAAAACTGACTGACTTTTGTGAGCGTCAGGGTATTTAGAATTTCAAAAGAATCCAACCAGCCTGAAGTTTTATATTACTAATTCAACTTTTAAAAATGGTTATGGGACCGTTCAAAATATCTGTTTATTCTAGGCCTGCTTGATCCATCTACATAGCAAGTTCCAGAACAGCCAAAACTAAATTGAGATATGTAACCTCAAGAAAACCAACCAAACTAATATCTGTCATGACCAAATGCTGCCATGTGTAGTATATTGGTCCATTTTTCCTTGTTCATTGAAGATATGGGCAGGACACTGTTGGAGAGGTCTCTTTAATTTCTTTTCAATGGCTTCCTCTCCTTCCTGGTACTGGGGACCTGTATCTTCTCTCATCTTCCTTGTTAGTCTTCCTAGTTTATTAACTTTATTGTTTTTAAAGTGCCAGCATTTGTTCTATTGTTTATGAATTCCCCTTGATTTCACATTCATTGATTTATACTCATATTACAATCATTTTCTTCCTTTTTCTTGCTTTGGATTCTTTTGTTGCTGTTCATCATGTGGGATCTTAGATGACTGATTTTTCTTCTTTTTTTCCAATGTAAGTATTTAATGCTATAAAATTTCTTCTCAGCATAGGTTCATCTCATCACATTAATGTGAATTTTTTTTCTTGAATTTTCATTAAAACTTTCTTTAAACTAAGGATATTTAGAATTGTGCTGTTTAGCTGCTGTCTGTTCACATCTTTTTCTTTTTACCTTTCTGTTTTTGATCACTAGTTCAGCTTCACTATAACCATGGAACATGTTCTGTATGATTTCAGTTCTTCTAAACGTGGTGATAAGACTTGCTTCATGGTCCAAGGTGTACTTGTGAATTATTCATAGGCACTTGGTAGGGACTGACTTACATATGTGTGTATGTGCATAGGTCTGTCTGTTGGCTGTGTTTGTCATATAAACTATATTTTTCTTGTAGTTTGATTATTCTGTAATTCTATCATCTGGGGGAAGGGGGTGTTAAAGTTCTTAATTATAGTTGATAATTCAGTCTCTCCTTAGCCTGATTTTTACTTAGTGATTGTTGAAAGTCCACTATTTGTCCACAAATTATTGAGACTGTAACATCATATTGGTACACTGATAATTGGGTTATTATATAATGTTCCTCACATGTAATGGTCTTTTTTCTGCTCTGAATTCTTTTTATCTCATATTAATATAATCAATCCTGACTTTTTAATATTATTGATTAAATGATTAATTTTTTCAATTTTTTACTTTGATTTATTCTGTTGAGTAATCACTGTTATGTAATAATAGCTATAATCTAATCAGGGCATTTTTCAAGAGCTCATTTTGCCAATATCTATGTTTTAATTGAAGAAGTCAGAGCCTACATTTACAATAATTATTAGTATGATAGAGATGAAGTCTGGCATTTAAATTTTTGGTTTCTTCTTGCTTCTTCTGATGTTGTTCTCTTCCACTAACTTCTCTGTACGTAGATTATTGAACACTAGCTAGGATCCCACCCTGTTTGGCTTATAGTTTTGGGGTGTGTCTCTTCATTTGGTCTTCCTGTTGTTTTGCCCTGGGGGTAGAGATTCACTCATATGCTGTGTAACAATACTTCTGTCAACAGTGGGCTGATTATTGGGCAGTGGTCCCACAAGATTGTATCCACTAATATCCTCTACTTCCACTTAGTTCATGCAACCATATTCTGTGATGCTTATATAATACTTGTACTAATCATTTTCTGTCGTCAGCATCCACATGCTGGTGTATACATGTGATATCACTTTTGCCTGTCTGTGTTTTACTATTTTGAATCAGTTGTGTCTACCTTTCTTCCACTCCAGGTCTCATCCTCTTCCTCTCTTGAAAATACCATTTTCTTGAAAACAGAATCATAAATTACGTTTTGATCAACAAATATGATTTCTGACGCTCATAAGAGAAAGGCTAGTGCACTGTGCATATGTTAATGCCTGAGTCTCCTCTGTTTTTCTTTTGTCCCTTTTCAGGTAGCTCATGGTTCTATCACCTTGCTTTTCTTTGTTGTAATCGCTCTCTGAGGGTAGATGTTCTAGTGACATTTGTCCTTCAGTTTCCCTTCATCTGAGCATGTCTGTTCTCTTTCATTCTTTAATAATAATTACCACATAAGATTTGTGACTGAGAACATTTTGTAGTTAGAACCTGAATAATACTGAATTATTTCAGTGTGCATGACTCGATTTGCTTCTTGGCTTCCCACTGGGGAATTTCTGGGAATGCTGAGGAAGATGAAGAACCACATAGTGTATACGACTGAGGAGGTAGTCTCTGGACTCATGCCAAGGGCTACTTATGTTAGGCACCTGTAGTGGGATCCTTTATCCTGGTGCCACTTGGAAATATGTGGTTGTTCTGTGAGCGAAACGTCTCAAGTAGCTGGAGAGAAGAGCATCAGAGAGTATCCTGCATCATCCTGCCAAGGACTTAGTGCAACTTTCTCTTGAATTAGGATGTGGGTAAGTAAGTCCTCTTGAAGACCTTCTCTTTGACTTACACATTATTTCTAAGAGCGTTTAACTGATGATTTCCAAACAACTCTCCTCCCGTCTTTCCATTTTGATTGCTAATTCAAATTTGTTGTGTTCATATAAGCTCATCTGTTGGCCACATGAGGTTGAGTGTTGGCAGGTAGCTCATAAAACCACCTCTTGTTATTTAGCAGATTTCTATAATACTCAATGCATACTTCATTATGTATAGACCTTGCTGAATTGGGGTATCAGTCTAAGACATCATCTAGTCCTATCTCAGATTTTCTATTATCAATGGTAACTTAAGTAGGTAAAAATATTCATTATTTAAAATAGCTTTAGCTTCTCTAAGTTCAGTGGAAGTGTTAATTGATGATAATCAGGAAAACAGCACATTGAAATTTCTGGATTCTCTCATCTGTAAAATGGAGAGTTTAATATTGTTAAAACTAAGGAGAAAAAAAGAAACTGATTTTCATAAAAGGGTAGAATCTTCTTATGTATGACAGAATTGGTAAATGTCTAAAGGCTGTTTTTAAAGAGAAAAGCAAAGCATATCCACTTCTTACATTATTGTAATATTTTATCAGGCAAGGCATGCAAGCATAAATATTGTATAGTCTTATGGATGAAAATGATTCAAACATTAGTAACATGTTGGTAGACATCCTCTGCTGGCTATGAAGTTCATAAACAACTTGAGGTAAGTAAATAATGTGTGCAAATGTGTTTGCAAATGGAAATCCATTGTGTAGATGTGTGTTCTTCTTTACTGACTGACTGCAAATGTTCATGAGTGTCACTCAAGTATGCTTTGGTATGTCCATCCACATGAGACAGATGTGGGCTTCCTGGTCTAGACAGGTTGAAGTTAAGGATGACTTCAGTGTATTCTTGCTTCTAGTTACATTACAATATCCTTAAGTATTAAATTATTGAGCCGTTTCATATTTCTAGGAAAATTAATAAAATATTTGATGGATACATTCGATCATTCACTAAACACTTTGGGTGTTAAGGAGAATAACATAGGTTAAACATTCAATATTTTGTCAACTGTAATATTTAAATTTAGTTTTATTTTAAAGATGTGTGTGTGTGTGTGTGTGTGTGTGTGTGTGTGTGTGTGTGTGTGTGTGNATGTGTGTGTGTGTGTGTGTGTGTGTGTGTGTGTGTGTGTGTGTGTGTGTGTGTGTTGGAGTGTGTGCCTACCTAAGTGTGTAGATATTAGCAGAGGCCAGAAGAGGGCATTGAATCACCTGGAGCTGGAGTTATAATTGGTAGTGAGCCACCTGACAGTGGGTACTGGGAACTGCACCTGGGTTCTCTGTAAGAGCAGGAATCTCTCTTAACTCCTGAATCGCCTGTCCAGCTCCAGCTGTTCATCCTATTTTCCTCTTGAAAAATACAAGAGAAGAAGCTCATTTGTTTCTTTCCTAACATTGTGGCACATTCTGACATACTAATGATGGAAGCATCTTGGCAGTTTCCAATCTTATTGGATCGAATCGTGCTAATAGTACGGCATGCTGTCAACTTTTATTTGTGTTTATATAAATCCTAATTTGTTTGCTGTGCAAAGTTAGTTAGATGTTTGGAGACGGCTTGAATGGATTTGTTGTATTAACCAGCACATGTCCAGAATTTGGAGTAAGTACTTTTGAAGCCAATAAGCACGTTAGTATTAGGATTTGGTCCTGTGACTGCAGCCATGGTCATTGCAGTACACTGCTAAGGATTTGTAGTTTGTTGCTCAGTTTTTGGCCTTTAAACTGTTCATTTGTCCTGTGAACTAGATTATGTGCTTCTGACTGTCAGTTAGCTGAATGCGTTTCAAGTCAATTTACTAAAATAGTCACTGTTAAGCGGTATATTTGGACAGAGTTGACACCTTTGACATTTTCTAAAATGGCAAAAATGGCTGTATTTAAGGCTATGATTTATGAACGTTGTGTGCCTCCAGAACCTCCGTCTCTTTCTGGACTTTAGCTTAGCTACTGTAACTCCTTCCACAGGCTGCTGAAAGGGCACTTAATTAGGGCTGTGTGGTCAGATAGCTCATGATGCACGGACAGACAGACATTCATACAAACACAAAACCATAGTATTGATTCAAAAACAATGACCTCATTGCTCCTTGCAACTGTCTTGTCTCACAAGAGTAGAACTGGGGAAACACAGAGGAAGCAGAGAGAGTGAAGAAAGAGGCGACCAGTGGTGTGGCTTTGCTTCTATGAGGCATGCATCGCTTGGCATAAATAGGAGACTCAACTTGCTATGATTAAAAAAAAAAAAAAAAAAAAAAAAAAAAGTGCATTTCGAACCTTCAGTTGTCTTCTAGATTGCTGGCCTCCATTAAAAACTTCTTAAAATAATAGATAGGTTTAATTCCTCAAGCAAAAGAAAAATTATGTCATCCTAAGGATTTTCCTTATTTATTATATAGATGAGGCTTGACTGTGGCCAGAAAAGGAGGCAAATCTCATATATTGCAAGTTTTAAATGTACCCGGCTAAGGTTTACTTAATTGGAACCTCCAGGCAATAAAGGAGCCCTTTTTAAAATTCTGTGATTCTTAATATGCTAAATAATGCAAAGCTTCCCTCTTGAAGCATGGGACACACATCTGGCAGCTTAACATTTAAATTACAGGGGGAAAACCGCCTCACTTCAGCCGTAATTTTCTCTAAGAAAAGAATAGGAAGTGGAATACAACTGAGTTTAATTTCTGCTTAGATTTCCATCTTGTCTAATCGCAGACATTTTTTCCCTTGGTTCTTTGTATTTATATTTCTCTATGCACTTTCTGTACGTTTTATTAATCTTTAATTCGAGATGCTTCCCGGCGTTGGAGTGCTTGGGAAAACGTGGTGCATTTTACTTAGTGAATTGTTTTTGAAAAATCTGTCGGATTTCAAGCAATAAAAACAATAGGGTAGAAAATAAAGGGGAAATGGAATTTCAGAGACCCATAAAAGTGTTTCTGACAAGAATTGAGTGTTTTTCAGTGGGCTTCCCTTTCAAGGTTTAATTTTTTTTCTCCAGTATTAATGTTTCCTCTGTTTTGTCATTCTCTGGCTGTTTTTCATGCAAAAAGTTATTATGAGAGGCATTCTTTCTTTGTATTTCTCCAAAGGACAGTGTCAGATCCTTGATTAATTTTGCAAAGGTCATTTGGAAAAACCATTAAAAAAACATGCCAAGTAAAAAAGATTAGCATACAGGGAGAAAATACACGTTCATAAACATATGCATTTATATACAGAGAGAGTACTATAATATTATACAATTTTGACAAGTGTTTTCCTTGTGTTCCTCATGTATTATTAAAAATATGACTGTTCCATTTATTTTGTCTGGGTGATACCAGCTGACATACTCCAAAGGCATCTGCGGGTTAGTGTGACTTGTAAACATTTTATCTTTTCCTCAACATAAGAGGACCTGATCATTAAATAGAATGGCTTTCCATAAAATAAAGGGGACTTTCAAAATAATTAACCTACATTTGTATTATTAACACATAAAATGGACCATAGGTAGCCCAGACAAGACATGTATTCATTTCCATCTTTTAATTAAGATATTAAACAATTTTTCCATTTCTGGTTTTAATTATCATAGGGTAGCAGGTACTATACTGGATTCTCTAAAATAATTCACTGTCAAACTAGAGAGAAAAACTGAAACTACCGCCCAGGGTTCTGGTATGAAGAAACATGATCATGACACTTGAGATCAGAGATATTTGTGTGTGAGTCCTCACAAGTGATCTGGGTTCCTCTACCCAGACACACATTCCGGCTGTCCATTGATGGCATGCCATCACAGCAGAGGCGTTCTGCTGAGCTGAAGAGACAGACCTCGTCTTTCAGAGAAGATCAGAAAACTGGAGCCTGCAGAGCAGAGCTGGCAGCAAAGAGGTGCCAATACGGAGTCCTTCTTGGTCTGGAACTGAGAGGTGAACAGGACACGGTCAGACTTAGACTCATGTGGGCATTGCTGAGGGATTGTGTCCCGTGGCTATTGTAGACCGGAAGTGGAACCATAAGAGATTTTAGAGTAGGAACAGAAGGAGGTCAAGCCCAGTGGGAGAAGTTATGATAGCAATTTCAAGTCAAGGTACCCAAAGTCTTTATGTGTGAACAAAGGGCCACATCCTGGAGAGCTTACTCCAAAACCTAGACTGTCTGTAGACCATTAGCAAATGCAGACATGTTACTCTTTGAGACTGGTTATAGCCAAGTTAGGCAAGACTGGGTAAGATCATGAGTTTTTCACAGACCCATATAATCAGATATAAATTGAAGACTAAAACTTTAAACATAGAGGCAAGTAAATAAATGGCTCACTACAAAAAAAAAAAAAAACAAACAAAAAAAAAACTAAAACCTTTCAGAGGAAGATAACAGGACCCAGCATCTTTTGCATTATCTATAATAGAAATTGTACTTAACAGACATGTAAAGAAATGGAAAAATATAAACTATACTTATAAGAAAGGGAACTGTGAATAAAAGTAACTCTAATACGACTCCCTTAATAATTTATTAGAGAAAATTATTTAAGAAGGCAATACTCACATATTTAAAGAAAAAGCAAAGGGAAAATTTGGGATATTTTTCCATAGGCAGGAAGTCTTCACACAAAACAAAAGCCAAGTAATCAAACCCAAAACTGAGATCCCAAGGCACAGTCATAAAGTTTAACAGTAGATCAGAATGGCAAAGGGAAGACTGTGAACTTGGAGACAGAGCGATAGAAACTGACCAAATCTAAGATGTAGGAGAGAGTGGGGGAAACTGGACAGACTAACAGAGAACTTCAAGCAACGTCCCCAGATTGATGTCTGAGTGGTGGAGACTTAGGAAGAAAAGAACAGTAAAAAGGAAAATATATACTTCTAACTAGCCTCAAGTTGGACTCTGTGTTATTAGAAAAAAAGAAAAAAGGTGGGGAGAAGGGTTTGGATCTGAGAGGAGTTGGGGAAAGGGGTGGGGAGTTAATATAATAAAAACAAACGGTATGAAATTATTGAAGATTTGGTGATTAAAAATTTAGAAAGCACTTACTGAAAATTTCTTTAAAATTGAAAAAAAATGTCAACTCACAGGATTGAACATCCTCAGTTTAGCTGAACACCATAAAATGCAAAATTGAGCCATGCATTGGAAACCTCATGGTTGCCATGCTGAATCTCCAGGGTGAGGTGAAAATCCAGACAGTAAGAAGCAGGGAAAATCAACATATTCTACAAAACAAACAATGCTATCGACCACCAAATGGCTGACATAAACTCACAAGGGTTGGGACAGCATGAACTAAGCCTGTTCAAGCCCCAGGCAGAATAAGTCCCAGTCTCAATTATAGCCATGGGGTTGTCAGTGCTTCTGGGAGATAGAGAGACAGTTTTCCCTAAGAGTATGTAGCCCCTACTAAATACACTCCACTGAAAAACTACATACCCAAGAATGTTTGGACAATGCACGTTGAAGATGGAATTTTAAAAAGGTCCAAATTTGGGTGGGTAGAGAATGAGGTAGGAATGACGGTAAGGGTGGAGTCATTTCTAAATGGTATATCTTCAACAAATCCTCCCCCCAGCGTTTGGGGAACTCTGGAGAAGAGATGGCAGAAAGATTGTAAAAGCCAGAGGAGACCGAGGATGACAGGAAGCAGTGCTTCCAAACATTTACAGGACTAACACCTAGGAACCCACAGAGACTGTGGAAGCATGCACAAGGCTTGCACAGGTTCACACCAGACGGAGTCTCTGTGCTGAGCAGGGGAAAATGGATACAGGCCCTCATCTCTAACCCAAACACTGTCTCCAGTAGCTTGCAAATAACTTGCTAAGGGAATATTAATTTTCCCCCAATGGAGTCTCACTAGAGGTACACCTAGATGGCCAAATGGTATTTCTGCAGACCTTTGGTGATATCACTTTGTTTGGGGGAGAGGTTGCCTTACCAGTCTTTGGCTTGTACATTGTTTCGGATTTTTGTAGTTTTATTGGTGTGTGTATATGTGTGTGTGTGTGTGTGTGTGTGTGTGTGTGTGTGTGAGAGAGAGAGAGAGAGAGAGAGAGAGAGAGAGAGAGAGAGAGAGAAAGACAGAGAGAGTTTCTAGCTATTTCTCTCTTTTTTATTCTGATTTGTTTTCTCTTTTTGTTTATCTATTTTTTTTTAAAGAAAGAGAAATAAGTTATAGATTTGGGTATATGGAGAGGTGGAGAGGACCTGGGAAGAGTTGAAGGAGGTAAAACTGATCAGAATATACTGTCTGAAAAAAATTAATTTCAATAAAAAAGTAGTATAGCTACATTAATACCTACTATTAGGAATCTATATGTAGACATTAAGCTAAAGACAAAAAAAACCCTACTATGCAACATCTGTCAGAGATTGAAGACACATGCAATAAAAAACAAACAAATAAACAAATAAATCTGAACAAAAATAAAGAAAAGGAAACATGGTTTGAAGAAAATGTTCACAAACCACTGTTAGGACTATAACATAGAATAAACATTTTGCAAGGCTTGAAGGGTTTCTTAATTAAGTGAAAATTTATCAAATAGTACAATGTTACTCTTTTGTATATTTCCCAAAAGTTATACATATATTTGTCCACGTAAAGACATAGGTATGTCTTGTCTTAGGAACTTCCTGAGTAGAAGGAGCCAGAGCTAGAAAGAAATATTACATCATTCCATAGATGTAAATAAATATTACATCATTTCATAGATGTAAACACTTGTGACTGACTTCTAACTTACAGTGATAGAAATCAGATCACTTTGTTACAAGACTATCTCTCTCTGTCTCTGTCTGTCTGCGTGTATGTGCACATGCACGCATGTGTGCACGTGTGCATAGGATCCAATAGTGTATGCAGGATCTAATAGCATCTTTGTGTGTGCGTACATGATAAATAAATGCTTGATGTTTGACTTCTGGGGTGGATACACAGGGGTTTACATTTTCAAACCTTCTGGGCTGAACATATAAAATGTATTCAGTTTACAGTATTTAAATCATAACTCAGTAATTTGAACTTCAAAGTACAAATTAGATTGAAGTGTTCTGAAGATAGTCAGGCATAACTCTGACACAAAGTTGCCTGTGCCTCTCTCATCCAAATTGTTGAAGTTGCAAGGGAAGCGATAGCCTGTTCCTTCCCTTTCACCCTAAACACTTAGCATAGGGCTGGAGAGCAGGGGTGCACACATACCTGGGGGAGTTTGTGATGAATCAGCACCCACCTCAGGTCTTAAACTATCCATTTATGATTGGTCCACACTAGCAATGATGAGAGACATTTTCAACAGCAACAGAGCTAGGGCCCTCATCCTGCCCACACTTTCTTTCTTTCTTCCTTTTTCTTTCTTTCTTTCTTTCTTTCTTTCTTTCTTTCTTTCTTTCTTTCTTTCTTTCTTTCTTTTTCTTTCTTTCTTTCTTTCTTTCTTTCTTTCTTTTTTGTTTTTATTTTGTTGTTGTTTTGGTTTTGGTTTTTTGAGACAGAGTTTCTCTGTGTAGCCCTGGCTGTCCTAGAACTCACTCTGTAGACCAGGCTGGCCTCGAACTCAGAAATCCGCCTGCCTCTGCCACCCAAGTGCTGAGATTAAAGGCGTGCGCCACTACACCCGGCTCACACTTTTCTTTAAGCTGGTCCTAAAAGGTGTGGATGGACCACAGTTCTGAGATACAGTGTACTTTATTTCTGACTCTTCTTGTGTCTTTTCTGTATCTTAAAAGTCATCATCACTGATGGTCTCTTGGGCTGGAGTGTGCAAGGGTGGGGAGGAGAACCCCACTGTGTCTTCTGTTAGTGTGGTCACTGAAGCTGCTGGGCTTTCTCAAGCTGACTGCTCTCCAGTGGGAATAAATGTAAACTCCTTTAAACATTGCCTTCCGTATCCTTTAAGTTCCCAGGGCTTTGGCCTCTCTCAACAGTCTTTTTCCAGAGCCAGGTACCCACCAGTCTACATCCAACTCTGGTCCCTATGTAATGCCTCTACATGGTAAAAGAAAATACCAGAGTTGAATTGAGACACACAGCAGAACACAGACCCTAAGAAGACCTTAAGGGGAGTTCAAAACAGAAATGATCTCAACTCAGTTCAGCCAGCAATACAGAGAATAAGAATAAATGAAGTAGCAAAGCAAGCTAAATTAAAAAAATAATAAATTGTGTTTTGTAACATTGGAAAATCTCTCTAGTATAAAATATATTGTCAAAAAAGAGTTAGTAAAAATATCTGATTACATAGAGTATACAGTATATGCTCAAGAGAGAATCATAAATAAAAGCTGCATACCTGTGGATTAATCAAGAAGTAACAGTTTAGTAAAATAAAATAATTGTGAAGAGGCAGTGCCAGCTGCTGGAAACCTAGCATTTAAAGTTTTAAAAGGTCTCATTCTTTTAAGAAGTGCACTTTAATAATAAAATGTGTATTTTATTGCAAATATGATGTAGCATTATGACATACCCACGGCAAATGACAGTTATATTGTAAAAAAAAAAAACCCAAAAACAAAAACAACAACAACAACAAAAAAAACCCCACAAACTGACAAGGATTCTATATGTAAGAGGACCAGAGGGTCCTATAAAAGTTCAGTAGGAGATGTCACTATTTCCTGCTGTAATACTAATTAGTAATTCAGAAATGGTCCTTTTGTAGAAAGGATTTGGGAGAATAGATTTTATTATATAGAGCTTGCATGTGTGTATGTGTGTGTGTGTGTGTGTGTGTGTGTTTGTGTGTGTGCCTAAGTATGCCTTGTCTATGGAGGCCAAGTAGTAATGTAAGTACACTTCCTTGATGGTTCTCCCATCTTATTCTGTCAGGTGGAGTCTCTCAATTGAACCCAAAACTCTCCACTGCAGTTAGTCTAGCTGTCAGCTTGCTCCCAAATAGTCCCTGTCTCCATTGCCATGACAGTAGGCAAACAAGCTCGCCTGCCATTTGTACAATTCTGGGCACCTGGAATGCAGTATTCTCACTAGCACAGCAAGTGGTTTGTCCATCTCCTGTGGCCCAATATATACTTTGAAAAATCAACTTACTGATGGTTACTGTAGTTGCGACCTGTGATTCCAATAGTAGAAGCTCTCTTAGGCAGGATGATAATGAACAAGAAGGCATCCTTAACTACATAGCGAGGCTGTTATAAATGACAAGAAGAGATGCTTACCATCATCTATTCATATTTGAGACAGACACTATCTTTGTTTCAGCTGTTCTTCCAAATAAACACCACTGAGATGATTTTATTGTCTTGATCTCTTGAGTAGAAACAAATAAAAATAAATAAGGAACACATAAGTGAATGTTCACTGGAAGAGAATAGTTCAATAAGTTACTTTTCCATGGTGCTAAGATGCTAAGCTACATGAAAAATGCAGTGGGTAATTTCTGACTTAAAAGGAATTCAATCAGATATCATTAAGTAAGAAAGAATGTAGGAGCCGGGCAGAGGTGGTGCACACCTTTAATTCTAGCACTTGGGAGGCAGAGGCAAGCAGATTTCTGAGTTTGAGGCCAGCCTGGTCTACAGAGTGAGTCCCATGACAGCCAAGGCTATAGAGAGAAACCCTGTCTCAAAAAATATATATAAATAAATAAAAAATAAAAAAGAAAGAATGTAGGGAGAGTCATATAATATTTTTATCTTGCTCTTATCAATAACTATGTGAATGCCTATATATATATATATATATATATATATATATATATATATGACATAAACTTGGTTACAATGTGACAGACACCAAGGGAAAAGAATTCACCTTAAGGGGACTGACACGTTCATGTCTTAGAAAGATGACTAATTTCTCATTGAATTAAAAATAGAAATTTAGATGAAAGTATATGCTGTGATTGTATTTAAGCTAAAAGTATCTGTCTATTAACATCTATTTATATTTTCTAGATATTACTAGCATCTATCTATATCTATATATCCTTTATATTTTTTATAAGCTTTTGATAAGCTCTTATATGTCAATGTTATAAGATTATATAGCTGGAAAAGTGAAAATCTTGATAATCTGTTTTTGTCACTTTTTTGTTTTTAATTCTAGGGAATATTTCTAATAAAACTGACTCCTGCCCTAGGGGCTGTGATGTGTGTCTCTTCAAAGAAGCCCATGACTTTCATGCTAAGGTAAGAGGAAGGCCGGGTCCTAGAAAGACCATGAAAATAGTAATTACTAGTTATTAGCTATGATTTCTTAAAATGTATTTCCAGGTTGAGAGTAATTTGTTCTTCAAAGCTGGTTTTGAAGTGCAGGATATGCTAAATTGGCTAATGTCTGAAAAATCTATAGAGCCAGTAAAGTTTTATTACATCCCATTCAGACTTCTTTATGCTATTGGTAAGTTTAGTTTAAATTAATCTGTCTGGGTAACTTTCTATCTTGAGAGGACAACTAGAAAAATCTGTTAATCATGCTGTGTTTCTAGAACAATAGACACCATTTAAACCGGTCTAGAACAGGTTTATGCAGATATTTCAATTATGCTTAGGAAATCTGATGCAGATACATAGATTCTCCTCCCCTGCTCTGAGTGATCTTAACAAGGGACAATTGTGGGGAGGAAAATGGCTATGGACATGCCAGAACATCAGCCTTTGAAAACCTTCCCTGGGGTTCTAATACTTACTGTTAACAATAAACTTTGCAAGTAGGAGAAAGCAGAAAAGATGGACATGAATAAAATTATTATAAAGATCCAAAAATTATTATAAAAACTGTTTTATGAGTTTGTGGATTCAATTAAGCAGTTTTCCTGCTTTCTTTTCTCCCTTCTTTTTCCTCCCTCTCTTTCCCTCCCTTCCTTCCTTTTTTCTTCCTTCCTTTCCTTCCCTGTTTTCTCTCCTCTCCCTCCCCCTCCCTCCTTGTTCCTTTTCATGGTAGGAAATGAAGTGGAGGCCTTGCTCCCAGCAGGTGTGCACTGTGCTGCTCAGCTCCATACTGCTCAGCTCTGTGCCCCGTCCTTTCTCACACTTTGTTTAGAGACAAGATCTCACTAAGTTACCTAGATGGGCTTCAAATCTGCAGTCCTTCTGCCTCAACCCTCTTCACAATGAACTGCTATTCAGACACACCAGACTCCTAAGTAGGTCCGCATTGTCACTTCCTTTTTGAAATTCCAGCTGATATTCATGGAGCAGCTACAGAGGCATAAGGCTTAGCCTGGACTTTGGATAGATTTCAAATATCAGTCAGAGAGCCATTCGCACATGTAGCTCTGGAAAGAAGGGGTGCTGACTATCCTATACTAGGAAGAAAGAGAAGCCCAATGGGGTTGGTTGGTTGCTGGATGGAGTCTGCCAAGTTTAAACCTGAACTATGAAGCGTGAGATCCTCTGTGGGGCCGTGGAAGGCAGTCTGTTTTGGCTGAATGAGGCTTACTCCAGAGACCCAGAAGAACACTCTAAAAGGGACAGAACAGTGAGCCACACTCCCAAAGACAGGTGCCTGACACCAGAGCCCCCAGCTCTATAATTCTGTGACTATCGGTCATGCAGATAAAGCCCAAGCTCCTGGCATTCTGGCTAGACTCCACCCTCACAGTTACCTGACAGTAGCCAGGTATGCTCTGCCCCACAGCTACCCTGCAACTACAAGATAGTCCAGCCCACTATAAAAGGGGCTGCTCGGGACCTCCTCGCTCTCTTAAACTCTCACCTTTCTTACTCTCATATCTAAGCCCTCCTACTCTCCCTCCCTTCCCTCTTCTCTCCACGTGGCCATGGCCTGTCTCCCTCTTTCTACCTTCTTACTTTCTCCCTGCCTTTCTACAATAAATCTCTAAAACCACAGACCGTCTCTGCTTATCAGGGTCTGCTGTGCTTGAACGACGGGCTTTCCCCTAAAGAGCTGTGTCCAACCTGCCACTGCGCTCTAGCCAGGATCAGACCAAGGACTCTCACCCGAGTGGGAACCACCCAGCACCCCCTCTCTCCCTGCCCTCTCTTCCCTTTGGTCCCGTTGATGACAGAGCTACCCCAGGGGCCTCCAATTTGCTCTCAGCTCTTCCGTGGTGTCCAGCCCTGTCTGGGATGCCCGAGACTGAGAACCTGTTCTCTCCGGCCTCAGTGAGGCCCAGAGACCTAGGACTGCCCTTGTCCACCCCCTGGCAGGCTGGGTTCAGTGGCTTCCCACAGCCAGACACCCACCCGGGGCCGTGTGGAAAGCATGCGCAGTCCTCCCTTGTCGGCCCGCCCAGAGCACCGGAACTCTGGTAGGACGTGGGTTTTTCTCCCACTCCCTTTATTAGCCCATACCCGGAGCCCTACAATTCTTTATCTCTCTTGTAACCGTCTTTGGTCAACACATTGGTATGGATTTGAAAAGGAGAAGCAGTGCTCATGTTGTATGGTTTTAAATTTAGGCTGACAATTTAAAGCTGAATATATATATATATATATATATATATATATATATATATATATGGATGGTATTAGCAGCAACAACAGAAACAAGGGCATGTCATGTTAATTTGCTTTGATTCCTATGTGCACCTGGCATCTGTTGTTGTCCATGGCTTCCAATTCTGTGATCTTATTAACGCAGGTCTCAGCCTCAAATCTTCTTCTCCTGCCTGCTGTCAAAAAAAAAAAAAAAAAAAAAAAAAAAAAAAAAAAAAGTCACTGCTGAGGCAAGCATTGCTCTCACTGGCTGTGTGCTTTCCCTAGCTGTCTTCTGATCTTCCCAGGCCAGTTCCAAAGCATCCGTAATCCTCAGGATTCAGTCTTCAGACACTGTTTCCTCTTTCCCAGCCCTCCTCCTTTGATGAGAACAATCCCTTGCTCATCATCTGGCCAGATGGGCAGGTGAACATCTTCCCTACACATCACGCTCAAAGCCCCTGCAAGGTGTCCGGGATATAGGACTGCTGCTGACTGGGGCCTCACTGTGCTGACCCAGTAAGACTTCTCTACAGCACTGTGTCCCTGCTCTCTCTCTCTCTCTCTCTCTCTCTCTCTCTCTCTCTCTCTCTCTCTCTCTCTCGGGGGATTCCCATGTCTGCACCCCTGGCCTTGAGTCCAGGGGTTTAGGAAAGGAACTATGACAAGAGGGCTAAAACATCTGAACAAGAATCCAGGAGCTCTGAATTTGTTTTTTTCTTTTCTACTAGAGACACAAATAGACCTAGAGGTCATGAGCTAAGACCACCTTCCTCTATTCTACAAAGTCTCCTAAATGCCTGCCATAGATGCACTAGAGAGGGGGTTACACACCCCCTTGATCACTTATGCCACACCATCCTGTGCAGATATGCTCATCTATTACTATTATAAAACATCAGAGGGCTAGAGAGATAGCTCAAGGGTTAAGAGGCTGGACTCCTCATGCAAAGGAGTCCCTTCTAGCACCTGTATCAGGTGGTTTACAAATGTCTGTAACTCAGGCCTGGGGAGTCTAACAACTCGGTCCTCATGCACACCTGCACTCAAACGTGCACATATTCATATTCAGACACACATTTAGACAGAATTAAAAATAGAATGAAATTAAAAAAAATAAAACATTTGTGAGCTAGGTCCTCACTCCATAAGAACTACATAAATATAAAACTATACTATAAATGTATTATAACATTATATATAATAAGTATATGGTACAATGTTGTTTTAAAAATGTAAATGCACAGTATTATATACAATATTTAAAATATATTTATCACTTTATATACACATGTCTATGATTTCTGTTTATAAAGAAAATCATAATAGCTTATAATATAGTTATGAGTATAAGTAAGTCAGAGTTGACTTTTAGTAAACCAAGAACTAATCTGTGTAAGACAATAAGTGTCTCTATTTTTAAGACTAAGCCTTTGGTCCACGGGCCATGTACATCTGTACTCAGCAATCATAGGAAGGACATGCGCGTACATCTTCTACTGATAGTCTGTTTAGTTTCTCATGGGAACGGTGCATTTAGGTTTCTAAAACCTCTCAATACACATTTTTGAAGTGTATTTAGTATATAAATTAAGATATTTATTGTTTAAAGAAAATATATAGGTTTAGGAGACTGTCTTGAGTTTCAGAATTTGTCCATATTTTTCTTTATGACTTAACACCTAGAGGTGACATTCATTATTGCTATTTGTAATGTGGATGAAATGACCTAATAATCACCTCTTGAGCATCTAGCATGGTCTTATTATCATGCCAGGTGATATGAAAGACCCAATGAGATATACTGAATCCCACCTTTGTCAGGTTTAGTTGAGAAACAGGATAGATATTCATAGACTAACCAAATAGAAAGCAATACCAATGGCCTCTAGCTTAAACCACCTGCATTTTCATGGGACAAGTGGGTAAGCCTAGTCAATACAATAGCTCCTGGCATCCATCTCAGGTTTTATTTATTTTTATTTATTAAATGTATGTATATGAGCGTTCCCTGCATGCATATCTTTGAACTATGTGCATGCCCGCTACCCTTAGGATCTCTTAGGACTAGGGTCACATACAGATGCTTGTCAGGTGCCGAGGGGTTGCTGGGAATCAAACCTAGGTCTTCTGGGAGAGCAGTGGCTCTTAGCCACTGACTTCTCTCTTCGGGTCCTGTGTCAGCTTTCTATCGAGGAAAGATAGACTAAAACATGAAACCCATAAAGAAATGGAATCAACTTATAATTTAAATGGCTACAAAGGCATGTGGGGTGATTCAAAGATCTCATATTTTCCCCCGAGAATTTTGACACTCTTCACCTCCCGTAGCAATGAGGTAATTAAGAACACCAGTGTGAATAATCTGATCAGAATGATTTTTATTGTTTGAAGAGCTCTACAGGCTAAGAAAGATAAAAAGGACCACAATAAAAAGTATTTCAAATGCATGGCTGTCATAACCGGATTTTGTTCTTAAAGTAATCAAACCAATCAATTCCATATAAAAGAAATAAGCCTCGTGGGGTTCACTGGGGATTTGATGACATATTGGCTCCACCTGGGTTTCTATGGTCTTCCTGGTTCCTGCAACCTGTCGACTCAAAGCCGAACTTGGCAATTGCAAAATAAACTCTGAGCTATGCTGAAACTTGGATCAGCACAGATCAAGGAATTTCAAACAACTGGCCCCTCACAAATGACAACAGAAATCATGAGGAAGAGAACAGGTTTTAAGGCAGCTGTTATAAATTCAACACCCAGTGTTCAACTGTTCTGGGCTCATGTCCTTCAAGCTACTTTTTCTAACTGCTCTTTGTATTACAATCTTCTGGGAGACACCTTTACATGATACAGGTAAAACTTGAGGTGTTTTGGTGGAAGCAGAAGGGAGGGCCCTGTTGGCTTAACTGCTTTTACTCCCCAACTCTCTACCATAGCAGGGCTCCCAAATATCATAGGTTAGGTGGCAGGTCTCTGTGTCATCATGTCACATGATTCTTTCAAATGCTAATAAATTAGACTCACAGTCACTGTACAAGTGCTGAGCTTAAGGTTACACTGACAAAAGTCCTAGGTTAGGGACTCAAAGGTTAACAGTGGCAAAGCTAGTTCACCATAGTCTGCTATATAGCATGGAGCAGAAGGGGGCAGAATCTTAAGAACTCACCAAATCCTTGTGCCCTGTTTTCAGAATCCAGCCACCTCCTTCATCTCTATACCTGGCTGTTTAAGTCTCCTTTCAAATGTCCTTTGCTAAGAATATATAAGTTACATTTTGTCACTGGGAGCCAAAATCCTGATTGGGTGGCATAGTATAATCATGGTTACATTTATCATTTAGTTGCAAGAACAGTTATAGATGCCATTTAGTGTGCTTTAACACCGTAACTACCCCAGGCTCTTATCATTGTGCAGAGAAGAGTTTATGAGAGAATGCCAAATAGGAAGCAATGCAAGAAATATCGCTAACTTATTTTGTAATTGGTAATTCTATAGGCCATCCGGGAGAAATGTAGGTGAACATTTCATCTGCTATTAATAAAATACTTCATTTTTTTCATTTATTAACTTTCCTAACAAGAGGAATAGCTTGGCTGCTCAATCTGTGAAGGAAAGATCTGCTGTGTGGAGAGCTGGAGATCCTGAAGATTATTGGGGGGATATGTCTTACCTAGAGGAACTGGAGAAATATCAGTTTTCCGTTTGGTGAGTGACTGTGTTCTACATTTTAAATTTTATTTAAATTCCTTGATTCTAAAAAGTCTTTGTCATATTCTCTTTTATTTATTTAGTCCTCAAAATAATAATGACATGCTCATTGTACACTATAGTACACCCACCCTGTCCTGGAAATGTTCACAGTTCATGATGGATGCGGATGTGTAAACGAGTAAATTATGGATGGTTTAAAACATATTTTTACAAAGCACCCCATAAAAAAGATAGTGATCTCATTGACTAGAGAACAAAGACAAGGCCTCTGAGAAAGTTGGAGCCACGTCTTAAAGAGGAGCCTGTGATACGGAAAGAGTGGCGGTAAGGTAGAGGTAGAAATGGTAGGGTGGAGGCAGAAATGGAAGACTGAGCTGGGTGTGGCTGGAGGTGCATGCTGAGAGCTTCTGTTCACTTATCATCCAGGAAGACCTTAACTCTTGTTATTTATTACTCTCCTCATGCTTGTGGTTGTATTTGTACAAACACACGTAATACATGAAACAAGATGGGGTTAGTGGAGACCCTCCAAGGGAGGAAACACATCACATTCTAGTGACAGGTCCATCTAAGAACCACTGCAGCCATGGGGCAGAGGCAGTAAGCTTGCTAAGGAGAAGAAAGAGACAGCAGTGACAGGTCATGTGTTCCTATCATCATTTGTCTGCCCACTCCAAGGTCTTCCCCTTGAATGGTCTCCCATTGGGCCATCTATCCACCTGTGGTTTATTTATCAAGGTTTATACTCACACTTTCAGTCAGAGCTACTTGCTTGAGGCTATAACATTAACTTTAATTGCGCCATTGAATCACGTGTTCTGTAATTCCTGCTCACATTCACTTGACTTTCTTGCCATAAACACGTTTACCCATGCTTCCTAAAAGCAGCAGGACTATGGTCTCCTGGGCTATGAGTACATTGTTTTCTGTATGAAGGCGCTAATTCCCATTTTAGTATCTGTGCTGTAGAAGTGAAACTTGGGCTTCATCTCTATGGATTCACATTTGCACATACCTCCCTTCAGGCAATCCCACCCATGTACTCATTCCTGCTTTCATAGTCTTTTATTTTTTCTTTCCTACAAGCTTTGTACAAGCCTTTGTCTCCATATAACCTACAGTTGGCATGCCTGAAAAATCTAGCATCCAGGTCTGATAACAGACCAAGGCCGAGCTGAACACCCTGGGGTCTAACTACAGAAGTATCTAAATGAATAGCTGAACTAGGAACGTTGCTTTCTTAAGTAGTCCTGTTTGTATTGCACCCCTACCCCCCCCACCCCCCCACAGCAGCCATGTCTTCTCTTACTCTACTTTTTAAAAGGAAGCCTTTTAAGTGTCATTGCCCCCAACACCGGGACCATGGTCTTGGTTTCAAACTACCTCGGCTCTAGTTCCAGTATAAAGCACCCAGCTTCTGCTTAATGGTGCCAGTTTCTAGTAGTCACAGAAGTGATACCCACATTTTACCTACGTTTGAGTTTTGTGTTTCATTTTTGGTCCTTCCTTGTCTGAGCGACTTGATTTTCACATGTTTCAGAACTACTTTCTGCTCACTGTAAATCTGGCTGAAAGCAGAAAGCAATAACCATGCCGCACTCTGAATGGTACGCTCCTTTGAAATTTCCTCCAGTCTATATATCCATCTATTAGGTTTTAATTCAGCCCCACTCAGATGTTCAGAACTAGAGCAGAGCCTAGCTAGAGTCTTTGCCAGGATGTAACATTAATGGCCTGAAATCTAATTTCTGGTAGAGTCCTTGCTCCTATCTGAGACCCCGTGAGTACAATCTTCATTGCCTGCTTTCCTACTGCATTCCATTCTTCCAGTCTTTCACCAGAATAGTTCAATAAGCTCATCTTTAGAGCCCTAATGCTTCCCCAGATCAGAGTTGTCAACTCTTCCACATTTTTCCTCTAAGCTAGCTCCAAATGCTTACAAAGAACATGGTCACATGTGCCCCAGCAGTAATCCCATGCCTTGGCATCTGTTTTCAACATTTAGGTTTTTTCTTTTTGCTGTGACAAAATTTTTGATTGAAGAGACGTAGGAGAAAAGGGTTTGTTTTGCTTCGTGCACCATGACGGGAAGGTATGGTATGTCTGTAGACTCGGCTGTCTACAGACAATGTGTGCTGCATTTCCTCCCTCAGCAGTCCTATTAAGTAGCATCAAGCTCAGACCAGAAACAGATGTGACCTTCAAGGATCATTCCCAGAGATAAACAGCTGCCACTGAGTTACATATCCCAAAGATTTCACAGTCCCCCTAAACCTTGCTGTCATGTAGTCATACCTGAGCCTATGGAGAGAGAGCATTTTTATCCAGACCTAAGGATCTAAGTGATCCGGTTCTAAGCTCTAACTCTAAGGCAGGATCAGGGAGTGGTACCATAGCTACTGAGGGGAGTCCTGTTCTTTCTCTATGTTTGTTAATAGAGCATTAACTTTAGGACACTTTGCATCTGCCTCTCTTACCAACTAGGCATCTTACAGATTTTCATTATGAGTGCTATGTTCTGATTTGCAGAAGATTTAATAACTAGTAACCTCCATGTTATTTACTCAGTTTTTGAGAGCTCTGGATTCAGGCAGGATACATCATTAAAAATGCTATCTAATGGTTCAAAATAAGCCCCAGGGCCAGTCAGAGGGTAAGGATTATATCTCCTGATGCAAGAATTGGAAAGGTGTCTTTGCAAGCAGAGCAGGTTGGCAAAGAAGTTACTATACAGCTGCCTTGGAGACATGGTCTAATGCATTCTGCTTTACTATGTGGGAAGCCCCTTCACTGGGGGTCAATAGTTGTTTCTAGAGTCAAACCTGCAAGGAACGATACAGAAACACATTGGCTTTGCAGATAGATTAAGCTGGATGTGAAATCCAGTCCTGCCACCACTGTGGATGCTACATTGGACAGTGCATTTAGCCCTTTTGCTGCTATTTTCTCTTTTCTCAAGCACATGTGATAACTCACCCCATCCCCATCCTTTTAGTGACCTTGAGAGTTGAATGATAATATACATGGAGGCTGGTGCATGCAGAGTTTTTATAAAGGAAGCTATTGTCAGGAGCATTTTACAGAGAGACTCTATCTTATCTGAAAGTTAAAATCAAGGATTGTTAATGCTCAAAGCTTAGTCACTAGCTTGTGAGTCTCAAGAGATGGGATGATAGCCTCTCAGGAGATGAGTCCAGTGGGAAGGAGTTAGGTCACTAGATGCATGCCTTTCAAGCGAAGGTTGGAACTAAGGCTCACTCTTGTCCCTGTCTGTGGATTCCAGCCATTATGAGGTCAGCAGCCTTTACCCCATGATCTGTTCTCTGTCATGATATACTACATAGATGAAGGCCCCAATCAGGCCCATGCAACTGTGAACTGTAAGGCTTGGAACCATAAGCCCAAGCAACCTGTTTTCTCTTTGAAGATACTTAACTCAGGTAATTTGTCACAGTGACCAAATGCTGACTAACACAAGGGTGGCGGAGGTTATTCAATATGACTTGTCACTGTCCACAGACATCTTCCTTTTTATTTATCAGACAGACTAAGCACTGGGTAACATGAAGGCTTTTGTGTTCCATGCCTTCTTTATCTGGAATGTTCACCTACTTCCTGCTATGGTTAGTTAGGACTTTCGACAGATCTCACCACCAATTTCATTTTTCAGGACAGGCTATGCCTGACGATGAGTCATAAAAGTCGAGTCTACTTCAACTCTGGTTATTTTCTTTCTTATCACTGCTTCCTTTACATAGTTACTATAATTTAAAACAAAAACTCCAGCATATTTGCTCATTTCTGCTTTCTCACCTTATAGGGAAGCTGCAGATAGAAGCACCTCTGAGCTGCTTCCAGCTAGGTCTTCCTGCCCAAGACCTACAGTACCTGCTCTAGAGCTGGATCTCATCAGTTCATGTGTGTCAAGCCAACAAACAGAAAGCTAATGAGTGAACATGTTTTTCTCTCACCCTCTCACACTGCGATCTGTTAACACAAATGAACTTACTGCCAATCATTTTCTCCTCTTGCAACTGCTGCCATTTGGGGGACGGTGATATGGAAGCCTTTGTACATTTTGGTTTTAACCAGAGATAAGGATTTAGGTGGTTACTACACAACTATAAACTTCTGTTTTCACTGGTCTGAGTTAACCATCTGAACAGTTTCTATAATTTTGTTTTTAATTAGAGCTAGTAAGTCATGGGCTAGTGAAGCCCCTACCTAAATCCTCTCCAAACCCTCCTAAGATGCATTTAGCATAGAACACTGAGCTACCAGGCTTCAAAGCTAAACATCATACCAAGTGAGTAGTGAATGCTTGCTCCAGAAAGTTGGAATGATGGTTTTCCCCTCTGTGTGCCTGGGTGCTTTGTCTTCTACTCTCACTCACACTGGTCGCACAATGCCTCCTTTGTAGCTACCAATTTTGGAAAATTGGTAGATTTGGTAGATTTCTGAAATCCTCATTTTTTTTTTTTTTTCCAAAAAGGAATTAAAAAAAAAAATTCCTCTTTTTTTTTTTTTTTCTTTCTTTTTTTCCCAACATGGGGAGACTTTAGCTAGTCAAATGCAAATTTCATTCCTAGAAGCCAGTCCTTCCCATGGAATTTAAAGACTGTTTGGCTTTTCTCTCCCAGCCAACAAGATATTCAATTATTTGTCTGTGAGAGGGGAAGAGGAACTGTGACTGTTTGTCCCCTCAGATGGCCAAAAGAGTCCTGGAAGCCAGGTGCAAATCCTTAGGGACACTTCTAGAAAGAGTTAGTTGTACCTCACTGTCCCCCAGTGCACAAAGCCTGTGCCACATTATATTTACATTGTTCTCCTTCATGTACATACTCATGTGATAGCTTGGCCATTTTGTACTTATAATTTAGATACTATAAGATTGCCAAAAGATCGCCGATACCTTTGTCACCTGCAAATGTTTAATAATCACCACTAGAACTGACATATGAGCAACGATCTCAAAATTCCACTATTTCCAGAGGAAAATTTTGTACACTTAAAGGCATTCTGGGCTAAGGTCTCTTCCATGACTGTTTGTCAAAAGGCTGAGAATTGTCCAGTACTATTTGTTCCTACTGGCCATCTTTCCCTCCAGGAATGTCACCGCCTCCTAAAAATAGACCTCTCCATCCCCATACCTACATAACAAAGGCTTGGTTGACTTGGGCAATGTTCCTGTGACCATGTGATTTGTTGCGGATTGTCAGGTCATCTGAAGAAGGATTGTGGAATCTTTGGCCCAAGGTTTTATTTTGTTACTTAGACATCCATCCTCCTTCTCAAAATGTTGAGACAGCAACCCCTTCAGTGGCCACCCTCTCCTTTTTGTTCAGAGTTACCATTATATTTTGAAACTAAAGGATATAAGTCTTTCATCAATTGTTATGCATCTTAAGTCTAGGTGACATACTTAATATAAGGATAAAAAAAGGCTAATGAGAGAGTGGATGGTAGAAGGTACATGATAGCTATGGGCTCACAAGAATGAAATGATATGAATCATGGAAAACCAGATAGACCCATTCACAATCTTCTGAGCTCCTTCTGATGTCTGCAGTTCTGTGCAGGAAGCAATGGTCAAAAAATATTAAATGCAAGTTTCTATAAATAGACAATGCATATGTTCTTAATTGTATGCAGTTCAGAGGAGCATGATGTAATCTTGCACCATCTCTGTGGGTCCAGCCCAAGCTATGAATCATTGCTTGGATTGTCATTTGCATCCTAACAGTACCACCCTTTCTTAGTTACTTTGCAAGCTCAGTCGCCAGACTGATTGTCACAGGACCACAGGGTGTATGTTCAAGTAATCGTTGCACGCTGGCCTGAGAGTACATGTGGTGCCTGTCACCTCTGTTTGTCTTGTCACATTGGCATTGTACAGTCTGGCATTACCATCAGAAGAATGAGCTTACCGTTCTATAAGATATTTGGAAATAAAGGCTATCCCTCCGTATCTTTACTATAGTATCTTCCTATAATTGGTCTACTTTGCTATTAGACAGTTTTTAATGCCTTGCTGTTCTTAATATATGCATTTAACTTGACCATGGGTAAGTATGTAAAGGACAAACATAATATACGGAATTTGGTCCCACCCATGGCTTCAGACAACTACTGGCGCTGGTGGGCTGTCTTAAAAATTTCCCCTACAGAAAAGGAGAAGTCTCATTTTATTTTAGGTCAAAAAAGACATTGTCCACTAGGACACTTTAATTTAATTTTTTTTTTCCCTCTGAAACCAGGGACTTTGGGGAGAAAGCATATAATGTCCATTTAGTTAATTACATAAATAACCACTCATTTGGCTGTTTAAACACAGCCATGGAATTCCATTGCCTGAGGAGCAAATTGGGTTCTGGGCTTTCTAATGCAGCACCTTAATCTTTGTGCAGTGATTTGTCTGAACAAGGAAGCCAGGGTCTGTGTTAAGTACCTCTGGAAGCTGCTCTAATAGGTGTTAGAAAACAGCAGATACCACTCTAGTGGGTTAAAGAAGTTAACATAGTTTTCCAAGGTATCTAACTTCCAACTAGGGAGAAGGTTTCCAGTCAGGAGCCAACCTTAAAAGGATCCCATTACTATTCAAATGCAACGAGGCGGTTAAGCAACAGGAGACTCACACACATTCAGAGCAGGGGGAGGATCTGGGGGATGACTTAGTTCAGCCCTGTCAGCTCATACAAGTTGTCTAAAGCTGGGACCTGTCGGGTGTACAGGGACTTGCCTGAGGTCATAGAGCTGGCTAATACTGGAAGTGAGCTGGGTCCCACCTCCCTTTTCTCTGTCAATCCATCTCAATTGAACTGCGTA
Organism: Mus pahari; assembly: GCF_900095145.1. Taxonomy (NCBI): domain Eukaryota; kingdom Metazoa; phylum Chordata; class Mammalia; order Rodentia; family Muridae; genus Mus; species Mus pahari. Next base: position 43,107,136 of record NC_034605.1, on the reverse strand, counting down.
AGTTCTCTTGAGAACAATGCTGCTCTTTACAGAGTTTCCTGTTTTCTCATCATTGCATAAGGCTTTGATATTCATCAATGCATTGATAAGACCATGCTGATTTTTCCGAGAGAAAGTCCTTTAAAGAATTAAGGCAAGTTTTCTTCTGTCAGGGAAGGGAGGGGCAGATGTTTGCAAAAGGCACACACGGCTGGCCCTGTACACTGAGATCTTCACATGTTCTCTTTAAGAGCTTTATGTAGCTGCCCTGGGTGTGTTGCTTAGGGAAGGTGTGAGTGAGCTCTGCAGGAAAGCTATGGAAAGCTATCGTTAATACATGGGACACACTTTCCTTTTTATGACACACATGTGAGTTGACACTGAAATAGAATGCAGATGCTTCTTTGATTGGCGTATTCCCCATCGTGCTTCCGTAAAACACCTTCACATATGGTCTGTCTCATTCCTGAGGAATGACTTGTTTATGTCATACAGACAGAGCAGATTGATTTTACAGTGAACACAGAGGTTGATGAATTGTACATTGGAGGAAAATCCTTGTCTCGGCAATCTAAGCACTTGAAAATTAGTGTTGCCTTTTGGAAAAAAAAAAATCTTTCTTGATATGCTCATGATCCTTTCTAGGGGTTAAATAGAGCCACACCTGTAATCTCACCCAACAGAGTTGTCAGGGTTCTTAGGGTCACCTCAAAATCAAATTTTTATTTTTGCTGTAAAACATATCCTGAGATCTATCAGGACAAAATCTGGCAGTGTTGACCCCAAAGAACCAACCCCAGAAGGTTCAACATATATCCGTACTATAACCAGAATAAAGTGGGTAGAGAGTAATATTCTCTTCTTAATTTTCAAGGGCAACTTAAATACACAATTCTTGTGCTAAGTAGCTTTCTCGAAGGCCCCCTTCTCCCCTTTTTCTTTTAAAAATTTTGCTCTATGGTTCACTGAAAGAACACTGTATTTTCACACCTGTGGCCATAGACTAATCCCAAGCACTCACATGGAGTTTTACACATTGTAAATCTTTCTCATTCACCTCTCCCATTCGATGCTTATACCTGTCCTGTGATTGGTTTTAGCTGGGAATTGAACTTAGGGTCTGATACAAAAATAGGAAATTGTTTTAACACCGAATCACATCTCCAGCCCCCGTTTTATTTATTTATTTATTTTTATTTTGAGACCAGTTTTAACAAAGGTACCTAGGAAGGTAGCCAGGATCATATACTCTTGCAGTGTCTCAGGGAATAGAATAACTCTTAAGTGATTAGATGATATGCCTATCAAAACTTACTGGATGCTGCTATGCCCCTGTGATATTTTATATACTGTAGTTTGTCACCCCCTTCCTAGCCTCAGAGACATGAACAGGCTTCAGGTTTTGTATATTTCTGAAATACCCTGTATTCACACACATACCTGATAGCATCAATGAACTAAAGAGAAGCCACAAAGAAAAGCTGGTTACCTATGCCAGATTTAGAATGGTTCAGAAGAACAAAATACCCATGGAGAGTTGGACTTGGTGACACGGGATATTTGCTTCACGCTACTTGAGATACCAAGGCAGAGAAATATGAAGCTCAAGTTATAGATTTCATTAAAAAAAAAAAAAAACAGTCTGGATAATTAAGTGGAAACCCTATCTCAAAGTAAAAGGCAAAACAGAACCCCAGAGAGCAAGCTCAGGGGTGGAGCGCTTGGCTTGCATCTGAGGAGGGCCTACACCGAGTCCGCAGCCACATAGTGGAAACACCAAAAACAACTATGGAGGCATATTCCTAGAAGTAGTTGACTCAGGAGCCACATGTAGGAAGGTATGTATTGCTTGATATTTTTATCTTGTAAGATGTGTATGAAGTGTGACTGTCTATTTACCTGAAGGTCTCTAATTTAGTGGTTAACACTACAGACTCTAGGAGCATTATCTCTTAGCTCACACTAACTTACTCTATGGGTTCGACTAGGCAAGTCAGGGGTGTGCAGAACCAGAAGGTTCTCCAATTTTTATCATCCCAATTTATAATGATTTCAAATGATGATAGTAACATGCACCTATTTTTTAAAAGTAAATTCAAATATGAATTTTAGAAAGAGAACAGCGGGGCTGGAGGTACAGCTCAATAGCACAGTAGCTTTGCATGTATCAGGACCTGAGTTCCATGTTCAGTATCTAAGAGATGCTGGAGTAGATGGTCGTAGTAAACAGTAAGTGCTCAATAAATGCACTAAGCACTATCTATTATTTCTAGCCAGATATCCTTCCTCTGCACTGTGTCCCATGATGTTTTCTTGCCTATATCCAAGATATTGAAATAGTCTTTTTAAATTTAAGCAAAATATTTTGCTAGTAACCAAAAGATCTTTTATTGTTACATAGGATGTTAATGATGAAAGCTAGAGGGATAATCATAATACATTCTTTTTCTAATGGTTCGTTCGGCCACATTGCAGACACATTGTTTTAAACTCCTCGCTTCTATGGGTGCAGTTGCCAGACCCAGCTCAGCTGCTCTCTAGCCAGGGTCTCTGAAAGGTGTGCTGGAGGTTTTAGCTGTGTGCTCAGTTGGAGAACTGATTGTGTGGGGAGGAATCCCCCTTCACCCTCAGTCGGATTATGAGCTGAATTTTATTATCTGCAGCTGTGTGGCAGGGAGCCCCAGTGTTTTGCTGGCTTGGAATGCCCACAGCTCCTGGCAGGCCAATTGCTCTTCCATATGATGTGGACTTCTTCTGTGCAATCCATTATTCTATGGGCTTCACGGGGGAGTTTCATCTCAGGTGGGTCTGTTCTCTCAAATGCTAAGTTAGGAAAGTGATCTCCTGTGTTCTTTCTCAAAACAAGCAAACCAACAGCAAACAAAACACCAAACAGCAGCAGCAGCAGCAGCAGCAGCAGCAGCAATAACAACAACAGCGAAAAACCCCATACACACTAAGAACCAAAATGATTTATCTCCTATAAAGAAAACAGTGAACAGAGTAAAAGGGTAATGGTGGTCCCCAGGTGCAGTATCAAGACACAAAGGAAATAGGGTCACTTGGAAACTGATTATTTGTACAAGATGCCTTCCCCTTTACTACTTTCCACTGACCAGAAGTCTGTAATAGCTCTTACCCTTATTGTAGGGAAGGAATTCTGGGATGCTAGAGTCACAGAGTCTTCTCTTGGCATCATATGGGATCCATCCCTCCTAGGAACTTAGTGTGGGCAGGCTACTGTTTTTGCAGTTGCAATGACTGTTTCTCTACCTGTTCTAGAATTAACCATTCCGTGTGGATGACTGCCATCCAGTCCACCATTTCATTCTCTGCACTGTGGAGCCCTAAATTTTAACACTTCCCCAAAACCTGTTCCCCAGATCATTAGGAAAGTGGCTAGTAAAGAGCCTTTGTTCTTTTAGGGCAGCTAAAGGTCTTCTGTTCCTCCACCTGACAGNTAGCTAGGCAATTATCTCAGTTGCCCCAGCCAGGCACCCATCTTCCTATGTTTGAAACTAAAAGAAATATTCAAAGGCTCAAGGCCGAACACTGTAAAAAGACAAAGTCCAGACTTTACGGAGCCCGCCCGGCCGCTAAGACTAACAAGACCATGAAGATAAAGGAAAGGAGTGCCGGAGCCAGCCAGAGGCTGTCAAGGTTAGCTCATAAACCATCTGCCAAGGAGGCATCTCACCCCGGTTCACTCAGGGTCACACACTGACCAGAGGTGCCCCAGACTCTGATATGCCCCGGCCTCTGGAATTCTGCCACTCCGGCTGGNGCACGCGTACTATCTTGTTGCATTGTATGTTCAAATGAGCCAATCACTTGTGGCTGCACCAACTCTCCCCGTCCCCCCCAACCCTAACCCCATAAAAACCCCTTACTTCTGAGGGTCTGGGTCGACTTCCTCTGTCTCCTGCGTGAGATACGAGTCGACCCGGGGCCTCGTTAAATAAAGTACCTCATGTGATTTGCAGCAAGGTGTATTTCGAATTTCTGGGGACCCAAGAGAGTTCCGGACCCGAGGGAGTTCCTCCTTTCGGGGTCCTACAGCACAGGCTTGAGGCTGAAGCATCCCTCTTGGTCCCTCTTGGTCTCTGATGATCCCAGTACATGGTCCACGAACTCCTGTCTTCTTCTTAGAAGACAGTTCAGCTTTACTCTTCTTTTCTCAGTGCCTTTGACTGTATGACCATAGTCTCTTCTGCCGACACCTACTCTCTCTTTCTCAGGTGGAGTTTGATTCTACTTTGATATGCATCTCTTCACCCCTCTTCTGGAGCTAAGTTGCATGCCTATTTTCTGCCATGCTGTTGATTTTTAGGAAACTCAAGGAAAGGATATTCCTTAACAAGACTTCTCCTTGATCAGTATTTTTAGATATGCATGAAGCCAAAATGGCTCTGATAAATAGTCTCACCTCTTAGACCCCATAGTCTACTGGACTGCTAGAGTAATAAGAAAAATCACAGCACTTTTGACCTAATCTGCTTCCATAGAAATAGTATAAGAACAGGAAATTGGCATCCTCTAGGACCCAAAGCTTTGATCTCTGACTTCCTTTATGTTGAAAAGCATGAGTTTTACCCTGTATGTTGGTCCTCATCATCTACCTTATCTCTATATTTATTTATTTTGTTTGTTTTCCATATTTTAACATTTTTATTAATTATGAGTATATGTATGCATTTATGCATTGATATGGGTAAGAATGGCATGGCATGTGTGTGAAGGGAAGAGAAGAATCTGTGGGTGTCAGTTCTCTTTCCTCCACATGGGTTCAGGCTTGAACGCAGGTCTTTGGGCTGAGTGGGTCATCCCACTGGCCTGTCTTTCCAATTTCTTATCAAGGATGCTGTCTCCAGTGAAAGTGGTAGGCAGGAATCTATCGTTCAGTATGAATAGCCAGGTGTTTGTTCCTAGCCACTGAGATGTGAGGGAGGATGGTGTGTGTTTCCTTCCTTCTGAGAAAGAAGAAAGCTCCTTCTACCCCCTTCTCATTTCCTCGCAATTGGGTCACTGAGAGAGGTTGTGTTATGATCCCGGGAACAGCTCTCTGTGTCTTGTAACCGCAAATGACGAAAATAAGGAGAGTGTCCAACCCAGCATCTTGTCATACTATGTTTGTGTTTCTCCACAGTTTGTGCCTAAAAGTTCCGAGACATCAGATAATGAACAGGAGGGTTGTTCAGAACTCTCAGATGAGCATTTAGTTGCTAGTAGCTGGAAAGCTTGTTGTTGTTGAGTCAATGAGCCTCTATAAATGTGTGTGTGTGTGTGTGTGTGTGTGTGTGTGTGTGTGTGTGTGTGTGACGTGTCCTTACATATGGATGCTTACTCCTTCATTCAGCATTCAGCAGGTTTGAGTTGTAGCCCATCTTCTGGATACATAATATAGTAATGACAGTCATTTTGTCCAGGACTCGATAAAACACTGTGTGAGTAGTGATTTTTTGTTTTTTAAGTTTAGTATGTCTTGGAAAAAGAGCACAGTGTGTTGGAGGAGATTCTTCTCCAAAGACACCACACCACCGATTCAGTCGGGAAGATGGAGAATGAGGTGAACAGAATTAATTTAGTCAACTGTCTGGAAACCTAACATGACATCAGTGATAAGACTTAAATGACCAGGCACTTCAGCTTGCAGGTCCCTCCAAACTCAAGCTGCATGATTTAAATGAAGAAAGGGCAAAGCTGGGCACAAAGCAACATACGAATTTATTTGATGCAAAAACTCAAATGACCAGTAAAACAGATAATGCACTGTTGTAATAGTTTGTAAACAGCATCAAGAAAACAATTGAGTGGGTGTATTTGGAGCTTCAGGCATTATAAATTCTTTCACTCTCATATACTTTATGCCTTCTTTAATAAACTGGAGAGTCTTGGGCCAGCTTCATCGGTGACGGTAGGTGGTCATTCATTTCACAATCCACTAATTTTCATGATTATTCAGTATTTTATGTTACCTAAACAGCTTTGGATTTTGTCTTACTCAAATTGTAATATAGCGATAGCTTATATGATTTCGGAATCATTAATTCAATGGGTGTTTTTCTGGCACAGAGAAGTTACTCCCTCGTCTCCCTTGAGACAAGAACAAACTTAAGGGTTTTGCGACAACGATACATAAACACAGCAAAAATATACACCATTGATACATTTACCTACTGAGTCATGGTGAAGAGTGTGGTGTGCATAGAGAATCAGATTAGCTTCAGGTTCCCTTTATGGAAACAAGTGTACAGCTACCTTAAATGTATCTACAGTTTAACAGCTGGGTCTTACATAACATGGGACACACAATATAGCCCAGGTTATTTCAGTTTTTAGGAACCTTTTATTCTAGATGTTTTCGCATGAATTTTACAGGAAAATATCAGAGATGTACTATATGTATATGTAACATTTTACTGGTCTCCTCCTGTTCCGTTTGCTCTAGTCCAAGGAGACTAAAGTTTGAGACCCATTGACAGCCTCTGCTCAGTTGTCACAGAGTCTGTGTCATTGTGAACACCCTTGGGCTGTCTCACTTATTATGTTTTAGGACCCTTCAGTTCATCTGAGAAAATGTTTTAATGACAAGAAGTTCTTAACATGAAAATCTGTGATTTTTTTTTTCATTTTTAAATGATTAATATCAGTCTTGCTCACTAAAACCTTAGGGGGAAAAAAACCCAAACCATTGCTCTGTCATTAATTCTGTGTGTGCAAATTTTATCTATGCATCTACCCATCTCGGGATATAACATTGTAAACACCAATTAGTCACTCGATTATTTCATTGAAATTTCAGTATCCCTCACCATCTTCCTGAGTCATCTTTTAGTGACTAGAAATTTAAAACTTGTGTTAAATGGCTCTTCATTATAAGAGTTGTAAACAATAGTGCATTGATGTACAACATTGCAACAGTGATTACCTAATTAACTGATTGGATTTTGAGGCTTTGTGGTCTGTCTTGGACCATAATGTTGTTACAAATGAATGAAGGGAGCCAGTAGTACTGGACATTGATTTTGTTAGGGTTATGGTTGCTGTGGTGAAATATCATAACCAAAACTACTTGGGGAAGAGAGATTTTTATTTAGCTTATACTTCTATATCGCTGTTCATCATTGAAGGAAGTCAGGATAGGAACTCAAACAGGGCAGGAAGCTGGAGGCAAGAGCTGATGCTGAGGCCACGGAAGGGTGCTGCTTACTGGCTTCCTCATCATGGCTTGCTCAGCTTGCTTTCTTATAGAACCCAGGACCACCAGGACAGGGATGGCACCATCCAGAATGGGGCTCCTGCCATATGTCACTAAGTAAGAAAATATCCTATTGGCTTATCTACAACCCCATCTTATGGAGGCATTTTCTCAATCAAGGTTCCCACCTCTCTGATAACTCTAGCCTGTGCCAAGTTGACACAAAACTATCCAGCACAGAAATATTCACAATTTGCAGTCCTGGACATGACAATCACACAAGTGACCCTTCTTCCTTGTCTTAAGTCCTGAATCTCTCCGTGCTTGAGAAAGATGGCTTATTAAGAGCCTAGCTGCCCACTGGTGTCTATTTTATAAGTAAGTATCAAACCCTAGATGTGACGTTATAGTCCCTCATCACTACATGGTACTCAGAAACTTTCTTAGACAGGATATCTTCCTCATACCCTGGTTTAGACTTGTCTGAAGTTGGTGCTGGAGGATGTCATCTTTTGAACCTTTGATAAGACTGGCAACACTACAAACTCAGCTTCAAGGCCAAACCCAGAGGTCAACAAAGGAAGAATGGAGCAGAAACCGTGTTGTATACACCCCGTGACATTTTTAGTGGAAGAATGAAGCCATGTGGTTGGCAGGGAGATGTATGGAACTGGAGGAAGTGACGCTAAGTGACTTAGCCAAGCTTAGAAAGGCAAATGCTGCATTCTTTTCTCATTTCTGCTTCCTGGGTTTCACACAGATCCAAAAAAAAAAAAAAAAAAAAAAATCAGGCATATATGTATAGTATGAAAATAGTGTAAAACTGGGTAGAAACAGATTTGTGGGAGGTGGAGGGAGAAAAGACAGGATAAGATGATGTAAAGACGATATGCCCAATATGTAGTAAATGCATTTATAAAAACTTAATAAAAAGCCTTGAAAATGTCAGCACAAAAAATGAGCTGCTCTCCATTGGTTGCTCATGTTGATAAAAACTAATTCTGCTGGTGGGATTGCAAGCTTGTTCAACCACTCTGGAAATCAGTCTGGCGGTTCCTCAGAAAATTAGACATAGTACTACCGGAGGATCCTGCTATACCTCTTCTGGGCATATACCCAGAAGATCTTCCGACTGGTAATAAGGACACTTGCTCCACTATGTTCATAGCAGCCTTATTTATAATAGCTAGAAGCTGGAAAGAACCCAGATGTCCCTCAATAGAGGAATGGATACAGAAACTGTGGTACATTTACAAAAACTAATTCTAATGCTTCTTAGTTTTCCCACAATGCGTTAGTCTTACCAGTATTCAGTGCACTTGAATATGGGGGCGGTGACATCCTCCTGTCCATTTGACTGCAGTGAGAGTGCATTCTGTTATCAACCCACTTCAGAAATCGCAAGAAACATTCTTACGCCCTTCCATGTGGCTGCAGGTCATCTGTCATCAGGTGAACGTTAGTTCGCCTTTCCACTGTTGTGCTTTTGAGATAGGCCATCCCTATCCTATCTCAGCGTCCCATGATATGTCCTTGTAACACCTTTACCAGACATATTTCTTCCTTTCTTCTGGTTGCCACATTACTGTGTTGACCCCTTTATGATTTTCAAATCTGGAAAAAAATGTCTAGACTATTTAATAGGCATTAATTTTAAGTATCTGGTGAGCACGGGGAGGGGGGTTGGTGGTGGTGGGAAGGGGCTTCGCTCAGGGATGGGTGGGGCATAGCTTGTTGACAGGACCAGTGGTCAAGCAAACCATGTGGTACAAACCTGTCTGCAATCAAAGCTATGAATTATGGGAAGACCTCAGAAATGGGACGCCGCCGTCACTGGAGAACAGGTGCAAGTTTTCTCCTCCCCCCCCCCTTTTTTTTCTTTTCCTTTGCTACTTGGGAGGATCATTTGCAGTTCCCCATGGACCCAACACAGGAGAATTGGACTCAATAAGAGTAAATCTTACATTTATTCTTATCTTGGGTCCCTTTCTGATTCTGGCTGATAGCAGATTGGAGCTAGGGGAGTAGCTGAAGGACGGCGAAACTCGGGATATCTTAAATTAAAGTCGTTCAGGGATTTATCAGGCTGTGGCAGTCTCCTCTAGATAATTCAGCTTATGGATTTGGGAACCGGAGGTTTTTATTCTTATGTTAAATTTGAATTTCTCACGTCTCTCCTCTCCCCCACCCCCACCACCAAGTCTGTCAACTTTAATTTTACCTCTAAGCAAATATTAGGCCAAAGGAGCTGCAGACAAGGAGTTTGTCTTATTCTGGCATCCTGCCTTGAGATTCAGCGTGCTATCCCTTTTGCTACTGCACCCCCCACCCCCAATGCATCTCACCTCATCCCTCCCTCTGTGGATGCCAATCAATGACTGTTCTTTATCTGCTTCTTTCTTTTCAGGCACATGCCATCCTCCTCCATCCTGTACAAGTTTTAATATGTCGGTGTTATCATGTAATCACCACACATGGGTTCCATTGTCTCTCTGCTTCTTTAATTTCTCTTTCTTCCCCTTAAAATCTCCTCTAGCAGCTGACATTCAAATTTAAACATCTCTCAAGTCCCAGGCTTAGATAACTTCCAGTTCATTATTCAGGTCTTCAAAATCAAAAGATTCAGACCCTAAATCTACCAACCTCCTTCAGTACTCAAGGCATTCTAATCTGACAATGATGGCATCTTTTTACACACACACACACACACACACACACACACACACACACACACACACACGCGTGTTCACATGCGCACATACACACATACACACACACACACGCACACACACACATACACACCCTGTTATGGCATCCATTCAAGACTTGGGGTTAATTTTGGCATAGTCTCTATATTTGTCTTCTGCATTTTATTATTGATTTATTCAAGGTGCATTTCTCAGTCACCTAGAACTGTGTTAGGTTCCAGAGATAGAAATAATTATTTATCTTTGGAGTGCATTTGATGTGTGTTTTAAAAATCTGTGTCACTGTAGGTAACATGGCTTTATTTCATACAGGGTCTCATAAAGGATATAAAGTTATAGACATCATTCTATTACTTGTGCCTTGTACTCAGCCCCACAGCTTTAAGTCTATCTTGTTGATGCATGAGATTTTCTAATTAATAGCTAGCCTGGTGTATGCTGTATGCCAATAGCTAGCACAATGTATGTGGTATTCTAATATCTGCATAATGCATATAATATTAAAAGAGCCATCATGATGTGTATATTTTAGATCTCATAACTGGGCACTGTTTTATTATATCCATTTTCTTTCTTGGTGGGGAGCAGACTCCTTGCACCTGGACTGTCAGAAACCACACTGAAGAGAACTTGTATCTTCATGGTGTTTTGTAAGAAGGTCTCTGAAATACATACTCAGGCACGAGGTTGCTGGACCCTAATGGGCAGCTGTGCTTTTCTTGCTTGTTGACATGAGGTCTCCCATAACTGAGGATGACCTTAAATTTGCCATGTCCCCGAGGATGACCTGGAACTCTTGATCCTCCAGTTTCTACTTCCCGAATGAGGACTTGCCCCATGCCTGACCGCACAACTGTTACTTCGCTGAGGAGTTGCAGAGTAGCTGCTTGTGTCTTTTACTTGTCAACTGTGCAGGAAGGCCCTGCCCTCAACAGACTCTCAGTGCTCCACAATCTGGTCTCCTGATGTGATGCATCTCAAGTGGCATCCCAGTATTGCTTAGTTAGTTAGTTAGTTAGTTAGTTGGTTGGTTGGTTAGTTAGTTAGTTAGTTAGTGTTTTCTAGACAAGGTCTCTCTATGTGTGTCCAGGACTGCACTATGTAGACCAGGCTGCCTGAGAACTCACAGAGAGCTGCCTGTCTCTGGCTCTGAGGTCTGGGATTAAAGGCATGTGACATTCTGCCCAGCCCTTTTATTATCATTTTAGTTTGCAGTGAAGACAAGTTGGAGTGCTCTTGCTTTTGTGAACTTGCTATTGCTTGAACTTCTCTGGGCAGCTTGCTTACTTAATTTTGTCATTTTATATAGAATTGTTGGCATGAGTTTGTTAATGTATGGAAATGTCCTATATACTTTCAGTAATTTTTAACCTTGTGTGAGATTTCGACATGTTTTTCTGATATATTATCTGTCCATTCAATATCTTTGCTCAACCATCTGTCTGCTAATTTTTTTCTGTGTGACCGTGTTAAATTGAAACCTTTAATTATAATGTTACCTAATTCCTTGTACCAATTATGGTTTGTGCTTTTTTTGAGTTATGTTAAATTTTTTTCTGTACCCTCCATCAAATTAATATTCTCTTATATTTTCTTCTATCTGGTTTAAAATCTATTATGTCTTTACTATATATGCATCCAATTAGAGTTCACTTAACCTTAGTTTGTGGATAACTCACATAGCAAACCAATTTCCCCCTTTCTGTCTCCGGGAGAATGTCTTGTATTTATAATGGAGATGAGGAAATTAGAGAAGTGTAAATTATTTGCTCTAAAACAATAGCAAGTAAGAGAGCTGTGATTGACAGAAAGGTTTCCTCACCTTGGAATTCCCAAATGTCCTTTCCTTTCTCATATAGATGTCCCCACACTTGTGTTTCAGTTTCCTTTCAGGTTGAGGTTATGCGTTGTCATGGTTTTATACACAGCAACATCCAGACAATGACAACAGTAACAGTTCATCACTGAGTACGTGCTGTTGTTTCAGGAGATGGCTCTCTCTCACTCTGTGTCCTTTTGCCCTCTGTAGATCACCATAGAAGGTTCTGGAAAGTTCTGGAATTGTCTTTTTATCCATTCTGCTGACAGTCTCCCTTCCCAATGTACTGTCATTTAATTAGATTGGCCTCAACATCTGAGGGCTGGGTATGGTCCAGGACTCAGTGTTACAGATTTGACACTATCGTTCCACTTGGAGGCAGTGGGGTGGTGGGGGAGGCTTCAGCAGTTCTCATGGATCAGGTCCAGTAACTAACAGGAACAGCTATGTAGTGTTTGAATCTGGGACACATTAAGGTAATTGTGTGGACATAACAGCTTTGGAGACGTGAATTTTCACGTCTGTCTTGAAGCTGCATCCTTGTTCGGGAAGCAACAAGCTTCCCGATAATGCTCTCACCAAGTTAATGAGAACTGCTGTCTCCTTATCCAACTGTGCATTGTTGGAATGAGTCGTGTGGAGGAAATTCAAACTCCTAATGTTGGTTTTCCGCCACGGATGACAGTATTTGGATGCCTCTGTAAATTTTCCAGGTGTTGGCCGTGTCCGACCGAACTTTGTGCCAGCTCATAATGCAATGTGGCTCCAGTAGGGAAACTATCAATGTATCCCTGAGTCAGTTTGCTCGTATACTTCAGCCAACCATCAGCATTTGTCTGAAAGACTGCCTTGAGCTTTCAATGATGCTTGACTATCTAATAGAAAAAAAAAACAACAACAACAAAGCTGTGCATGAGAGCAGAGTTTAAGTTTTATGATGATGCCTTGAGCTTTGATTGAGTTACTAGTTGGGAGCAAAGCATGGAAAAAGAATCAAATAAACAAAAGCATCAGATCAAGTCCATATGACTCCATATAATGATGGAATAGAGTTCCAAAGGCTTGCAGAAATGCTCAGCCTTAGATGTCAGAGCAGAAAGAGGCATAGGGGACTAACAAGATTTGTCTGAGTAAGGGAGTCTGGAACTTGTTGGTGTTACAAGGGGAAGTTCATTCTTTTATGTGTGGATTTATCATATACTTACATGAAGACACTGATATAGACTAGATGTGAGAATACAAAATGCATCCGAGGCAGCCTCTGGCAGGTTACTCTAAACTACTAAGTTCATTATTTACAGGTAGAACCAGGTTGTATATGCAATAACTAAACATCAGGGAGGTCTACTCACCTAATAACTACCAACTTTAGGAGTTAGTTCTGGGCCTTCTAATTCTATCACATGATCTCAGCGCAAGGTTGTAGGACCAAGAGACTGATCCATAAAGAAACAGCCCTAAGGAGTTGCAGAGGTGACTCAGCAGCTGAGAGCTCCTGCTGCTCTTTAGTAGAGCCAGATTCAGTTGCCAGTACCTACATGATGGCTCACAATCACCTGTAACCCCAGTTCCAGGGAATCCAATACCCTTTTCTAACCTCTGTAGTCGTCAGAAACATACGTGGAACACGTACATGCATGCAGGCAAAATGCATGAATAAAATAAATACATCTGAATTTTGAAGAAAGAGAGAAACAGTTCTAAGTCTTTGGGGAAGGGAATATATCACAGACATATGTATCCCCATTTATCTTCTAGAACATGACAAGACCATTACACTCATGAACTCATAATATGTGTGATTTCCTGCATGAGACATACACAAGATCAGACAAGTTGACATTCTATCGTGGATGGAGGAAAAATAGTCACTCGAGCTAAGAAAGTCATGATAGTCAAGGGTAGCTTGACCATGCTCCAAATGGGTGACCCCACTTCCATACAGCGTAGATCCAGGAGGATTTGGAGGGGTGAGGGGTATACATATATGAAAATTCAAAGAATAAATAAAAAATAAAAATAAAAAATAAATAAAATTAAAAGAGAACACATGATGTACTTGTGCGAAAATGTCAGAATGAATCTCATTATGTATAGTGAATACATGCTAATGAAATATTAAACAAGAAATTCTTCTATAAGGTAGAGGAGAAAAAAAAGCTTAGCAACACTCTTTTTGCCTAGCTTGGGCTCATCTTTGTTTCTTTGTGCAGCTGCAATCTCCAACTCCTGGAACAGAATCTGTAGTAGGGTTGGTCAAAGACCCAGTCGAAGAACTTGTAAGAATGTTTAGATTTTAAGTTTAGAAAGCTAGGCTTAAAAAGCATTGAGCAAGCTATATGCTTTTAATCCTTCATCTAGTATGTTTTGAATAAGTATATTTTTGAATGACTTCCTCAAAGTATTTGGATTCAGGTTTAATAGAATAAATACAGTTATCACATCAACACACACTATTTCCTTTCAAGAGCTAAAACCATCATCAAACCTCAGAGTTGAAAATGATACTTAAACCAAACATTTGAAACCACACGTTGAACAAAACACATTATACTTCATGTAGACCAACTATAATTAACGAAAAACATAAGGTTTAACTCACAATTGCCATTGGTTTGAGGTGGTTTTTTTTCTTCCATACTTTTCTGGGATGTTGCTTTGAGATGTTTTAATCCAGAAATACAACTCGGCTTTAGTAGAAAGGAATACAACCTATGTGATTTATGAGTTGGATTCACATCTTAGCTTTATCATTTAATAGTGTACTTGAACGTGTTTGACCACTCTTTGTCTCGGTTTCCTGAGGTGTAATGACAGTATCTCTCTCATAGAGGTGTGGTAATAATTAAATGAGTTTCTGTTAAGAGTGAATATGGAGAAGTGTCTGGCACAAAGTAAAGTCAGATTTTTGTAGGTTAACCCAATTTATTTATCATATTTTCTCTAGTTCCAATAAGTACCAATACAAATTAAAAAGTCAAAAACCCAGCTCTTTCAAAACTTGTGCTGTTTTCCTAACATGGCAATTATGTATTTATGGATGATGTTACTTTAGAGTGATTTTAAATGTCTGGCCAGGGAACTGTTCCTGCTCATAGCCCAGCTGAGATTAGTAACACCACTTATTACCCAGTTTTTTTCTTCTTTACTCTCAAGTTTAAGTAGCTCCAAGCCCATGGTAGAATTATGTTCCATATATTTCTAAACTAATCCTTGAATTTAACCAATGAGGAATACTGAGACTTCATGGGAGCTTAGAGGCACATATCTCTTGGGATCAATTCTGTCCTAACGATTACTGTACTTAAGCAAGTTTGTAATTATGAGCAAGAGGAAAGACTTCCTAGTTCTACCCATGCTCAACCTAATACATTTCATATTAGGGAGTAGGGAGTAATCCATGGGATAGGATTGACTTCTGAGTATGTGGACCTCTTTTTGGTTGGAATAATTTGAGAAGGTCTTGGGTGTCCTGATTAGTGATAAGCAACGTGAGTTGGTTGGCCTATGCAGTAGAGAGAGCAAATAACTCACAGATCAGCCCTGCTTGCTAAATGAGTCTTTACATTCTGCGAGGTGAGGGTATGGTCTTACTACCACACACAGCATATCTCAAAATAAGCAGAATGCTTCGTTAAAAGCTTCAGTGATTCACATTGATTCATTACTTATGGCGACTTAGATGCACAACTTGCTATCGATTTTGGTTTGGTAGACACACACAATTCCAGTTTCTCAGGTTATTTAGATTTTCAGTTGAGCTCATGATGTTGCATTAGACTATACAGCTCAAGTGACTAATGCAATCCCTAAGGATAGAGTAACATGTGTCTGAGCACCATAGATAATATTAGATATTACTTCTTCAGTTTCTAAAAAGGTTTATTCTCCCTAACGCTTTCATTTACAATATGATATGGAACTTTTTAAAAGGTCTCCCCCATCTTTCCAAACTTTCTTTCATGATCCAAGATAATGTCACTCCATGTCTTTTATTCTTTGTCAAGTTTCAGCATATTAGAAAATGCAGGAGTTATTTCTCCTGCTAGTTAATAAACTTAGCAAATACTTACTAGGGATATAGTGATTCAGTGGTGAGTGGTGCTAGAGATGCAACCAGTAATCTCTTTGAGATCTGAGATCCTTAAGTCTTAATCGTGATGTAATTATTACTATTATATCACTCCAAATGACATTGGAATGACAACAAAGTCTCAGCAGTTAGTATCTGAATTAAGTTACATTAGGAAAAAAAAATCTATCTTCCTTCTCCATATACAATCGAATCTTTAAGTAAAACAAATTGACAATGTTTGTTTACTAATCTGAGAATTAGTAAATGGTAAAGTTCCTAGCTAATTCCACTACAGATCAACTCTTGCTCCCCACCCCTTTTTTCTTCCTACCCCCAGTCTCAGACATTTATACATTTTGTGTCCAATGAATTGATAAAAATCACATTATTTTTTAAAAAAGATTTTTATTAACTAGCTATTGTTCTCTTTTGTCTAACCATCCAAATAGAAGAAGAAGAAGAAAATAAAGTCAGTGATTTAGGTAAATTTATTTTTAGGTGGAAAGCAAATTATTCACAACTGTTAAAATAATGTATAAATTGCTAAACTTAATTTCCGGTCAAAATATTCTCATTCTTTCCCCGTAAGAAGCTACTGTACAAAGAGAGTAACTAAAGGCAGAATTTATACAACCATTTGGTTTACTATTTTCTACAAACGCTCAAGGACTTGATACACCATACATGATTCTTTTCCCTGGGTTTAGGCAGAAAAAACTAGAAAGAAATTCCTTACTCCAATGCCATGGGCTATTGTGATTCAGGGGTTATGACCTTCATTTGACCTCATCAAGAGCATCACATCATGTTTTCAATATCCAATCTAAACAAGAAGTTAATTTGGGAGTAAGGGTGCTGAGAAAATGATTTAGTTCTTTCTTTTTTCTTTCTTTCTTTCTTTCTTTCTTTCTTTCTTTCTTTCTTTCTTTCTTTCTTTCTTCCTTTCTTTCTTCCTTCCTTCCTTTTTTTCTTTCCTTCTTTTTTTTAAGGAAGATCTTTTGTGAATCAACATCTCAATGTCTCAGATGTTCTTAATTAATCCCATTATGTAAGGGTAGAGGGTAAGTTATTTTTACAGGGCTTTCAACTAGTTACTGATGTAGTTACTGATGTAATTTGTTATGCATTGTTTACTAGTTGGTCCCTATATTACCCATATCTTTGAAGTGTTCTTTAAATAATAGGAGGCACTTTGACCTTAGACTGCAAATGGGACAACTGCCAAATGTGCTATTTGTTTACTTAATCTGCTATTTTTCAGTCCATATTCACTACCTATGTAGAGGTAAAGTCTAAATATATAAAATATTCAAAAATTGGTTTGTGTTCAGGTTATTCTTTTTATTCTTGAAAAGACATTAATTTTAATACAGTTTTAATACAGTTTTCAAACTATGGAATCTAAATCCCAATGTTTTCTATTCTTAGAATCATTTTTATATCCAGAAAACATTTTGGTGTTTTTGTAAATGATTATTAATTGAAATTATGGAAGGGTTCAACTCATAATGATTATGGGAAGGCCACTATGAACAATTGAGCCTTGTTTCTTTATTCTGTGCCATGATGTCATACTAATTGTTAACTTCTCTGCTACTTTGCTTCCGGGGTTGGTACTGGGCCTTTGTCCATTTTTTTCCCCCCGACTGTAATATGCTACCTCAGACTAACTACATAAAAGAAAGAATTTTATTAACTCACAGCTTTAAAGGCAAATGTCCAAGATCAGTCATTTTCTTTTGATTGGTTTCTAGCATGGTGGTATGCAGTAGCAGCACATGAGGAAGCCGAAGATGGTATTGTAAGAGCCTGAGAGTAGATTACAGGTTGGGTCTACTCTTACAAAACAGCTTGTTCCAATAGTGAGACTTCAAGGGCCTTATAAGGACACTCCCCATTCCTACTGAGAGCATCTCTACCAATAACCTAATTATCCCCTACTAGGCTCTGATTCTTAAAGTTCTCCATACCACTCAAAATTGTCACATTGGAGACTAAGCCTCCAACACCTGAACTCTAGGGGACATAAATCTTGCCCCAAATTTATACCCTTAAGGCAGTAGCAATAATATGTAGGCTGCTTCCCATTTTTAACCCCATCACCTAATGAGTAAGTAGGTTTCCATTCAAGTCACATTGCTAAGGTGTAGATACCTTGGGGAAGTAGTGAAGAAATTTTGCAAATATCTAGGATTTATCCAGGGATTCAGAGCCACAGAATATTGTATGTATACGTGCACACATGTGTAGAACCTGGAACACAGCAGGAATATTCAAGGACAGTTCACTAACAAGTCTCCTGGAAACATGAACATCGTTTCTTGCACATTTTCCTAGAAATGAACTGTGATTAACCATATGCCACACCATACCATACTTTTGAACCTCTAGAACCATGACAGAAATGAACATCTTTTTTTTTTCTAAAGTAGCTTACTTGTTTATGTTGTTATAGTAATGATAAGCAGACTAACAATATATTTGCCAGTTCTAGCTGGAGCACAGTGTGTTGCTTTAGCAGTTGTCAAGAAGGAGATTCTTGTAAGAGGGGAGTAGGTGTGCTATAGACCAAATTATGGAGTGGCATCTCTAGAAACCTATATAAGTCTCCATGGAAGTCCCTCTGTTCAGAAAAGTTAGACATTAGACAGCAAATATAAACAAATCACGACAGGTCAAGAGAGAAGAGCTTTAACACCCCCCCCCAAATAAAACAAAACAAAACAAAATTTTACAGTTAAGTATTCTTAAGGGATATTTTCTCCTATCATTTGAGCAAAATACCCCACATCCTCTTTGTCCTAAACCCTGCAAATTATATCATTGGTACCAACATTTTAATAGATAAATCAGCCTTGTTTCCAGGTGATTCTATTCCAGAACTCTACAGAGAACAACACTGTCAGGTGGGTAGCATTCCTTACTCAGCATAGACAGATATCACAGGCATTCTCAGAGGTGAGCATCGGCATTTTGAGCCCTGACAGCAGCGTACAATGAATGCAGAATGCGTTCTCAATTTTTCCACCATCACAGGGGCCTAGACACAAGTAGACATTTGAACAATTTCCTTACTGAAGTGGATATCTATCCAGTTCTTCCATAAGGTGTATAAGTTCTGTCCCCCAAACTGAACATTGTCGTAAGAACCGTTCATTGACATTGTAATTTAACATTATCAGTTAGTGTCCCTGAGACAGGCACATTTTTCTTTTTCCCCCAAATCACAAACCTTTGTAATTCATGTCGAAGCTGACAAGTCCACTGCTTGTCACCAGGTGAACCACACTGCACCCAGCAACATATGTATTGTTATCCCGGCTTTTATTCTTAACCTTTGCTTCAGTGAGCTCCCCAAAAGGCTCTGCTGTGGAGCTATGTATTAACTGGTGTTTAGTTTCAATTGTTGGTAGAAGCAGTGTATTGGACATTGGACACTGTTGTTCATTCCAGCTGATTTATTTACCCCAACCCTTGTATGGCTTTATGATGTTGCTACAGTGTGGCATCCTGGATGCCAGTTGCAGCTTTGGAGCATTCTTCTTAGCAGTCTGTTGACCTGGATACGGTCACAGCAGCATCTGTGCCTGGTGGCACTTGGCTTCCTGCTCTTCACAAATTGGAGAGGATTAGAGACAAGAATGATTCTGGGACTTATTGACTAAAATAATCAAAATAGTTCCTGGTTCTTCTTTTAAAATAGAAAATTCAAATATACCCTGGACCTCTCCTTTACATGGAATGATAATGATTTGCTGTTTATGATTTTCATGTGATAATCTTGAGCCTTTCAGTAAATACTCGAGTTCTTCAAAGTTGTAAAATTTTTAGAAAGAGTAAACAAATATGTAATTTCTTTCTTTTTTTGTTTTTGGCACACTGTAATCTAATATATATATATATATATATATATATATATATATATATATATATATATCATGTGATTTCTTGAAATGCTTAAAGAGCCTCAAGATGCTTTCAAAGCAATTCTTCAAAGCACACTGCTTTGCAGAGTGTATCTGTATATATTTTATCGACTATGAAGGTGCCCAGGACAGTGGTAATTAAATGAATCTTTATATACATTTTAAAATGCTAGCTCAAATTGAATAGAAATAGTATTTCAGAATATCTCAGTTGCCCCAATAAATAGCTTAACTTTTTGTTATATAAACACACTTAAAGGGATCCAAGCCTCATATATAAATAAAGGAATTAATAATTCTGTCTTATCAGGAGAGATGTACAGAGGGTCAAGAAATTGAACAGAGGTGTATAGCAACGGGAGATGGGATACTGGGGGTAGCCACCAGAATGTCCCAGATACCAGGAAAGCAAGAGCCTTCCAGGACCCAACGGGGATGACATTAGCTGAAATATCCAACAAAGGGGAGAGAGAACCAATAGAGACCATATCCAGAGGTTAGGCACGGCCCCCAGCTGTGGGATGAACTCACCCAACTATATCAAAAATTTTAACCCAGAATTGTTCCTGTCTAAAAGAAGTATAGGGACAAAGAGTAGAGCAGAGACGGAAGGAAAGGCTATCCAGAGACTGCCCCACCTGGGCATCCATCCCACATGCAGACACTATTGCTGATGCCATGAAGTGCTTGCTGACAAGAGCCTGATACAGCTGTCTCCTGAGAGGCTGTGTCAGAGCCTGACCAATACAGATGTGGATGCTTGCAGCCAACCATCAGACTGAGCACAGGGACCCTAATGGAGGAGTTAGGGGAAGGACTGAAGGAGCTGAAGGAGTGTAAAACTCCATAGGAAGAACAACAATATCAACGAACCAGAAACCCCTGAGCTCCCAGGGACTAAACGATCAACCAAAGATTACACATGGAGGGGCCCATGGCTCCAGCTACATATGTAGCAGAGGATAGCCTTACCTGGCATCAATGAGAGAAGAGGCCCTAGCTCCTATGAAGGCTTAATTACCCAGTGTAGGGGTATGCTAGGGCAGGGAGGCAGGAGTGGGTGGGTGAGCACCCTCATCGAAGCAGGGAGAGTGAGGATGGGATTGGGGGTTTGTGGAGGGGAAACCGGATAACATTTGAAATGTAAATAAAATAACCAATAAAAATTGTCTTACAATATTATTATTCAATGCAGTCATAGGGAAACCATTTTGATTTGGGTTAAGTTTGCTCTATTTTTCTACTCAAGAATTTAAAATGGCAGACTTCTTTGTAGATGTTTCTGGAGGGGGAGCTTGAGGAACTTTTGAGATGTTTTCACCAGCATTTGATGTGTCCTCCCCTCATTTGGTAGAGACCTTGTCTAATTGTCCTAGATTAGACCTTAGTTGAGAAACTGCAAGTGACCAGTGAGCAGACACAGTCTGGAGAGCCCGCCACTTCTTCACTTCCCATGTACCTCACATACCATTGCCTTCTTCACTGAGATGGCATCTCTAAGTCAGTATGCCTAGTTCCCTGGTTCCACATCTGCCATAGACCAGTGGCTCTCAATCCTTCCAATGCTGCGACCCTTTAACAGAGTTCCTCAGGTTGTGGCGACCCGCAATCATAAAATGATCTCATTGCTACTTTATAACCGTAATTTTGCTACTGTTATAAATCATCATGTAAGTATCCGTGCTTTTTTTTATGGTCTTAGGGGAATGCTATGAAAAGGTTGTGAGACCTTCAGAAGAGTCGTGACCCACAGGTTGAGAACCACTGCTGTAGACACTCAGTCTCATTTAAGGAGTGGACACGTAGTGATTACATTTTCGCTTCTCTAAGGACATCTTTGAGCCAGCTTAGCTCGTTTCCTCCCAGATTTTCCTGTTCAGGAAGTGTTGTCATGTCTGACTTCCTATTTTAGAAGTGGATGAAGTTGCAGTCTAGATAAAACTGTGTAAACCTAGCACAAGGCTTGCTCCCCAGGACATGGCTGCTCCCCAGCACACAGCTGCTCCCCAGCACACAGATGCTCCCTAACACATGGCTGCTCCCCCAGCACATAGCTACTCAGCATTTGACCCGAGTGAAGCTCAAGTCCACAGCCTTTCCACAGCTCAGGCAGAGAATTGGAAAAGCCTTTGCAAAGGCCATCTGATTTATGGTTTCCATTTTCTCCCTGTTTCAAAACATAGCACAAACAAGTTGTGGTCACATTAAATGGCACCCACACAGCGGGTGGCACGTTACATATTTACGCTTTGCCACAATGTGGGAGTCATTATTTCAGGTTAGCCAAATGCTGTGGACGACGGCGCCACATGGCACTATTTGCTTATTTGTGTGTGGCCTGGATTATGATTAAATGTACATAATGCTTTCTGCATTCATTGTGTAGCATGCCTGCTGGGATTTTTTTTGATTATTTTTATTTGTCTATTATTAAATCAAACTTTTCCAAAAAAGTATTTCAACTTGAAAAGAAGATGGATTTTCCTTCATGACTATAAGTTTGGAGGCCCTCAACCGTTAGCTTTCTCGCTGTATAGATTCCAAGAGAGAAATACCAGAATAATTTGATCCAATATAAAACCAATAGGATTCTTTTTAGTTTTATAGAGACCTATATTTTAGATTTATAGGTAAGAGCTTCAGATGGAAGGAGAAAGAACAGAGCTCTTATGGAGCAGGAAGAGTTGTGGATATAAGAAACTCCCAATATGATTTCTTAAAATTAGGCAGTCTAAACTAACTCCCTCTCCTTTGAGAAGTAAGTAATTCAGCATATTAACAATCAGGCCCTCATAGGTCTTTGACAAATTAACCCAACGTTCAAACTCTCTTTGAAGGAGATATCATTTCTTCTGTCTATGGAAACCAAACGAAACCAAAACAAAATAACAACAACAACAATTGGAAGGCATCTGGGCTGTTTGGTTCCTTTATCTGGACTGTCTGACTTTTTGACAGAAACACTTGATTTTGTCATCAACACATTTGCTGGGCCCCAGTCAACACTATCCTGGGTCGTGTACCTGCTGCAGGATGGACAGGGCTAAAGCCACTTCCTTCTTTCGGGTTTCATTTTCTGCTGTCCTAGTTGTCAACTGGTTACTCATTTGCCAAAATCCTATCATAGGGAAATATCTTCTTTGACCATTTTAAAATTTTTAAAATGGAATCATCTCACTTTCCCCTTCCCCTCTTTTCCTCTGGTCTCTCTCATATCCCTGCCTCACACCCTCTCAACTTAGTGCCCCTTTATTACTATTGCAGCAAATAGGTACATGCATCAACATATAAATAAACCCACAAAGTCTATTTTGGGTTGCTTGTATAGATCTCGTTTCAAGGCTGACCACTAGTTGATAGATTCCCAGTCAGGGGTAATCATTCTTGAGAAAGTCCAATTCTGCCTCTCTCAGTAGCCTTCACTTCCCAGAAATTCTCTGCTTACAGGGTGGGACCCGGGGAGATGCTCCCCTTCTGAGTTAGTACATTGATGAGTGTTGTTATTATTCAGGCCCTGGTTAGGTAGCCATATTGTTAGGATGTTTTGGATGTAGTTTCCCTGTCATTTCCAGGAGACGCTATGTCACAGCAGAGAGAACCATCTTTTTTTTTTTTTTTTTTTTTTTTTTGATCAGAAGATTCTCCAGAACCCTTGTAGATATCAAAAGCCCTGTTTATTTAAGGTATATAAAATAGCATTTGTATGTGTCTAATGGCCGTCCACTAAGATCTTTGTCATCATCACTAGTTGGCTTATATTACACAGTAGGACATTATGTTGTGGGAACAGTTACTGTGCTATAATGTTTGAGAATAAAGGTGGAAGAGCTTGCATGTGCGCCGTGCAAACATCATAAAGTTTTCATGATAAGCATTTTCCACCCACAAAGGATCAAATCCACAGACACTGGAGAGCTGGCTGTTCACCTTTGCCCCAGTGCTTTCTATGCCTACCAGGGTGTTGGTTGAATTATACATGATGAACAAAAGAATACCCCATACATCCAATCGATTTCTGACTTAAAAAGAGAAGAACAATCCCTTCTCACCATTTGGCAGATAGACATAACATCCTCTCCAGAGGTGCTAAGTTCCAAATGCCATGGCTTCCAGGATGGAAGAGCTGCCACCACCTAGTCCTGGGACGTGAGGCTTCTTCTTGGAGACGTAGGAATTCTAAAGAAAGAACCTACAAGGAGAGATGCTACCGGCAGCGGCAGCATCATCAAACGTACTTGTTGCCTGTTAATCCTGTACAATTAACGCTGATGAAGGGGCTAAAACAGTTTGCAGAACTCCAGTGTGATCATAACATATCCCAGGAAATCATGTCGGATTTAACCGCAGGTGTGAAATTAACCAATGCTATTTTCATAAACGCTATAATTAACCCAGATTTCCAGTAAGAGGTCTTTAAGGTTCTAGAGAATTCTCTGTAGTCATTTTTCCTTATGTATTTACTTCTGAACAGGTGGGCATACCCCTGAACAGATTTTTTTCTCTCTCCATTTTGACCTATTCCTTGTTCTAATCAAAGTGGTACACACCAGATTCATGTTTGCTTATCCACAGCCAAGCCCCTTTTGTTCCTGTGTTTCAAAATGTGTGTTGCAGGTTTTTGTTAATGTTTAATTTTGCTTCCAGGAAAAAAAAAACCATCATCTATATTTGGCTTTCTTGTATTTGCCACTTAAGAATGCAGAATTTATTATTATGTGCTTAAAGCAATCATTTAACACTGACATTTTAAGTATGACAATAATCCAAGTAATTGTCACCCATTCAGTTAACTGAAAACATCTTCACTTCCTGAGAGGGGTAATTATAATGCAGTGTTACTGTCTTTTAATTGTAGGCATGTTTGTTTTTGTGTTTATTTTGGTTTAGGCTGTCTTCAAGGACATTGCTAGTCTCAGGCTTGGCAATCTGCCCTCTCTTGTTCTCTGATTCTCTCTGAAAAATAAATGAAAACTGTTACAACCCTTTTGAAGAAAAAAAAAAAAAAGGAGAGGAGTTGAGGAGTTTTATAGGCTTTGCTAATGCCAAAAATAGGATTCTAGAATATGAACTGTTTTGTTTATTACTCTATTACTGTTATGATTATTGAATACATTGTTTAGTTATTTATTCCACATGTGTGCATTGATGGGTTTACAGAAAAGGCCATAGGGCGCATGTAGAGGTCAGTGGACAATGTTGTTCATCTCCTTACCTTCTACCTTGATTGAGGCAAGGTCTCTTGTTCACAACTGCAAATGCTTGACTAGTCCATGCATCTCTGGAGATTCCCCTTTCTCTACCTCCTGTCTCCCTATAGTCGCTCTGGAATTACACACATGCATGCTACTGTGTCTAACTTTTACGTGGGTTCTTGGGATCTAAGCTCACATCATTAGGTTTCCATGGCAGCACTTTACCCAAGTAGCCGTCTCTTCAGCACCTCCCTTTTTCAGATAGAATCCCATGGAGCCCAGCCTGGTCTTGAACTCCTGTGTAGCTGAGAATGACTTTGGAATTCTGATCTGCTTGCCTCCACTTCACAAGTGATGTTATTGCGGGTCTATAGCACCCTACTCATCTTGATTATGAACTATTTTAAAAACAATGTGATGGGGATAGAAAGCTGGTTCAACAGTGCACAGCACACACTACTCTTTGAGAGGACCAGAGTTAAGTTCCCAAAATCCTTATCAGGTGGCTCAAAACATCCTCAGTTCCAGGTGCTCTGACATCTTCTTGTGTCTGTAAGAACCTGTACTCTCATGAACAAAACTGCTTGTGTGTGTGTTCTCTCTCTCTCTCTCTCTCTCTCTCTCTCTCTCTCTCTCTCTCTCTCTCTCTCTCCT